>NC_137454.1:324909462-325494462 GCF_964235325.1 Thermobia domestica | reverse complement strand
TAGAATTGTATAGCAAAACAATATACTGCTTGTAACCAAGAGCCAAGGATAAATTTGGGAATGAAACTGCAAAATAATTGTATGCTGTATATAACCAAAAATCAAGGATAAATATGGGATTGGAACTAAAGAATAAAACAATATACTGCTTGTAACCAAGAGCCAAGAATAAATTTGGGAATGGAACTGTAAGACAATTTCATACTGTTTGTAACCAAGAGCAACACAAAGCAATACGCTACTTGCAACCAAGAGCCAAGAATAAATTTGGGAATGAAACTGCAGAATAATTGTATGCTGTATGTAACCAAGAACTAAGGCTAAATATGAGATTGGAACTGTAGAACAAAACAATATACTTCTTGCAACTAAGAGTTAAGAGTAAATTTGGGTATGGAACTGTAGAACTGTATACTGTTTGTAACCAAGAGCCAAGGATAAATATGAGATAGTAACTATGGGACAAACAATATACTGCTTGCAACAAAGAGCTAAGGATAAATAGGATAAATATAGATTGAAACTATAGGACAAAATTGTATACTGCTTGCAACCAAGAGCCAAGGATAAATATGAGATTGTAACTATGGGACAAACAATATACTGCTTGCAACAGAGCCAAGGATAAATAGGATAAATATAGATTGGAACTATAGGACAAAATTGTATATTGTTTGTAACCAAGAGCCAAGGATAAATATGAGATTGTAACTATGGGACAAACAATATACTGCTTGCAACAAAGAGCCAAGGATAAATAGGATAAATATAGATTGGAACTATAGGACAAAATTGTATACTGCTTGCAACCAAGAGCCAAGGATAAATATGAGATTGTAACTATGGGACAAACAATATACTGCTGGCAAGCAAGAGCCAAGGAAAAATATGAGATTGGAATTATAGGACGATTATATTATACTGTAATTATCTTTAAAGATCATTAAGATTAAATACGAAATGTTACATAAACCCTTGACCCCTTTGAGTCTGATTCCTTGTTCCCCATCCTCTTCCATTTCTTTTTTTGATTTGACGAATATTATAGAAAATGACGCTGCACGGATAAAGCACATGGTGACAAATGGTAGCAATAATGCGCGAACAACTTTCATAAAGACCGTTATAGCGTGTAGATTGCAGATATAGATTGTAGATTTTAGGACGTGCATAAAGCCGATACTTTATCCTGATAATTTATGTACTGGGATACAAATTATTGATCTTTTAAACCCCTTATACTTTCTTTCTCCCAGCCAACTTTTCGCCGAGTTTATCGGATACTGATCTCTTCAGCTAAAGGCCCCCGCGGGGAGAAGAGAGGAGGGGTTTGGGAAAGCAGGAAACTACCTGAGCACATATAGGGGAAGACGAGGTGAAGTGGTACAAAGGGGGGAAAACCTAGAACACGTCACCACTACTGGACAAAAAATCAATAACTGCTCTGAAGATTCCCGTCTTCCTTGGAACTCGCCGTACCTGGTAAGTTTGGGTGGAGGGGAGCATTCACAATCTTCTAGTTTAATGCCAACCCCCCTCCCCCCCTAAGGAAGAACTTCCACGTGCTGGGTCTGATGG
This sequence comes from Thermobia domestica, assembly GCF_964235325.1. Taxonomy (NCBI): domain Eukaryota; kingdom Metazoa; phylum Arthropoda; class Insecta; order Zygentoma; family Lepismatidae; genus Thermobia; species Thermobia domestica. Next base: position 325,492,884 of record NC_137454.1, on the reverse strand, counting down.
TAGTTCTTCACTTTTCTACCTATATAGTGGAAGACAAACCAAATTTAATATTCTTTTCCTTCTTTTAAAAAATCTCAGTGCGCCTCACTACTAAGAAGGGTAAGAGGGAAGGAATATACACCTTTTCCTTTCTTACCCGCTATGCATGTATTAAGAAATATATCTCCCTACATCCTACCCCTACACGTGGAAATCGAACATTTTTGCCATTTTAGAACAAATTTGTCAAAATTGCAGAATGTAAAGTCTGTCTTAAGACAGATAGAAGCGTAATGCTGCTTTTTTTAGTACTCCAAATAGACAAATTTCCTCTTCTCGTAAGTAAAAAGATAGACAAAGAACTCGAGACTGAAATAACAAACTTGAGTTTTTTTTGTTTTTTTTCGTCAGAACTTCTGAGATTATTTTCTTTCTTTTATTTCTGAAGAAAGTAGTATCATGAACTCTTTACAGATTCATTCATTTTCCATTGTAGTATACGTCGTCTTTTATGCATTAAGTCCAATCTCCCTTCAATTAAGTTTACTCAGGGTATGTAATTATTATACTTCTATGATGCATTATTCAAAAAAAATAGACATTAAGACATTGAAAAAGTTTCATAAAACATATAAAAACAGTGGTGATTTTAGATTTCCCAAGGAAAAGACTTTCAATACGTAGAAGTGAAAATTGTACTGCGAATGCATCCCTGAATTCAATCACTCCATAAAAGTATAACCGTTGGAAATATATCAAATGACTGTCTTTGCAGTTTATGGAGTTTTTAAATATAATATATTACAGTATTCTGTCTACCAAAAAAAAAAAAAAAAATGCTGGATTTCGTTGCTTAATTCATTTAATTGTTAAGTATATACATTTTACCATACTGTTACTTAAAACTAACATGTGAATGCTAGTTTGAACATGGCTATAATAATGAGCCTTGTCAAATCGAAGATAAGAACTGCTTTCCCAATTTATTCTATGGAAGTTGTTTTATCTATTTACAAGGTTTTTTCCTCCTTTCTTTAATTTTGTCTATTTATTTCGTTCTGTTTTACATGGCCAAGTTCCTTTGCAATTTTTCCTTCCGACAACATATTAGTCCATTCTAAACGACCAGTGAAATTGGCAGTTAACGTTGTTTCTCATTTCCTTTGTCGTTGACAAAATATCCCGAGTTTCGTTTACGTGTGTGTTTAGTTATGGTGATAACGGCCTTGCAAACCACGTGGTGTGTGGGAACCGACTTTAACACCTCCACCACCTCAAATTGTGAAACACGATTCGCATAAGCAGTGGTGTACTAAGAAGTTCGTCACGGGAGAGTTAAATCTCCAATTTCATATAATGTCAGGTGTTTGTATGTATAGGCCTACAGTGTTTCTTTCAGACATGATTTTGGGGGGCACTGTCCCCCCCCCGGAGCTCTGAGAGTGCCCCCCTTGAGGAGACCAAAATAATGTGTCTATAATATAATAACGAAGAGAATAGTTCCAGCACTGCGTACAGGACTTGATTTTAAGTTCTGCGTGTAGAGGAGAGGGGGAGAGCGGGTTTTGACGCCATCATCTTTGTTACACATATCTGTTTATTCTGGATTTGTGTAATTCTTCAGTACCATTTTTTTAATTTTTTCTTTCTGATTTTCCGTGTTCGATTTTCTAACCAATACAATGGTTTCAATGACTTTTTCTTACGTCTATAAGTACATTCTTCAATACCGAGGCACTTGTTTTACTTTTTCTTTTCTTTTTTCTTTCTATGAAAGTAAGACGACAGTATATTTTCTTTGTAATACAGCATACTAATATGACACCTTGACATAAATCTGTTTTTAAAGTCTTATTTTTGACAAATGTATTGTTTTTTTAAAAAATCTACGCGCACAGAAGCATGCGCGTTAGCCACTTAGTCAACAGAGATGCTTAGGAAACGAGACAACACAGCTTTTCCGACAGAAACAGGCAAGTGACACTTTCCGAGACGAGACACCCTCATCTCTTGTTTCGTAGTCAACCATATTGTCCACGAATGGGGGTTATAGCAGTGCTATTCAACCGGAGGTACATAATTCTAAAATAAGCATATTTCCAATATTTATTCAATTATCATATTTAGAGATTTTTTTCTTTTCAATTGGCGTCCCAGAAACAAGCTCAGTCATCTTATTAACAGGTTAGTTCTAAAGTTACTTTTAGTTTTTTTGAATTTTTTACATTGTACTCAGTGTGGGAATTATCAGGAGGGATAAGGGGAAATCTCCCCTCAGTAGATTTGGATGTCTCTCATATGTTTTGGAATTTACCATGCTTTTATTTTTTGGCACATTGATTGTCCTTTATTTTCTGGTCTCTGTTTGTCCCCCTTTTTTAATCAACAGAACATGCATATTACGTTCAATAAGTTAATTTCGACTTAGTTTCTTTTAAACAGCTTCAGGAGTACACAATTGGATGGCGAACTGTGTCTAGGGATACGCGAGAAGAAAAGGTTGACTAACACTGGGTTACAGTTTACTTTGTAACGATTGTAACAGATCTCATATTGCAAATATGTATGAAGTATGAAAACTTAATTGCGAAGATGAGAGAAAAATGACCTTTGGCTAGCTTGAGACGAAGATAATATAAAACAGAATCTAGCAGAAGTCAGTAATAGTAAACCAGATTAGATATTTTTTCTGTGGCGATGAACTTCTGGATTTGTTCTGCTATGGAGTTAGTTATGGAAAGAGAATGCATATAGTTGTAAATGCATATCACTTAAAATGAGAACCGCTTGCATCCTTCTTTTTAAAGTATAAAACATTCTCAACGCATGTTGGCGTATTGTCATGCGTCTCACCAATGTCAAAGGAGTCTCCAGTGCGCCTGTGCGGAGATGAAAGAGATTCAGAAGAAGAGAAAAGGAGAGAAAGAGAGATTCGTTATTTCATCTCCCTCCTTCCGTTTCAGCCCTCCCAACTTCATTGTCATCCCCCTGCCCTAACTAGTACGCTTAAGGGGAGAGATTCGCCATTTTGAGAATCCACTTCATTTGTAGATTGTCTGACGAGAAATTGAAGTTTATTTCCTGTTTATAGTATATATATATACAAGAGTTTTCGGTATTTCGATTTGCCTTGAGAGCATGCCTTATAGCTGAGAGTGATACATGTATGATGCGTACTCCGATATGACAAAATATGTACTGCTGGAAACAGAAGGATTAGAAAAATAGATGCGTCCTTTGTTATTTTTGGTAAGAATTTTGATGGTAAACAGATTCAACTACTGCTAAGAACGAATGGATAGAAGTTGACAATTAAGGACGTAGACTTAGACAAAATTATATATAACTAATGAGTAAATAACATTTTTTCTAGCTAATTAGCATATGAAAATGTCCAGATTTAGCCACAAAATGACTGAATTAGCTACACGGACAATTGCCAATCTACAATACGCCATACTGAAATGTTAATGATTTTGAGTTTGCCACTTTCTCTTAAAGTTATGATATTTGCTATTGCTTACATATAATTAATTGAAATTCGTGTATCATTTTGTTAAATACATTACTTCGTATAATTTTGACACCCTTTCCCCCTCTGCTTCTCTGATTAAATATAAAATTTATTCTGACAAATAACTTATAATTAAAACTTTTTTTATCTATTAAGTATTAACTAAACATTTTTTCTTAACTTTTCAGGCTCTTAATGGCTTTCTTCTCATCCTTACCTGCGAGGGTGAAGTATTTTTCGCCACTCACAGTATAGAAAGTTACCTTGGCTTCCATCAGGTAAGTGTTTTTTTTAAAATTACTTTTCTACATACATTTCTTTCGAGATTAAATTTCTTCTCAATTCAATATTCATAAAAGTGTTAAAAATCATAATTTAATGTTCAAAATTATTTGTATCCATTAATGGAGCGATTTCTTATTAACTTCGATTTGGAAATGAAATCTTTAAGTTTTACGTCCCACGGTTATGCCGGTTAGGCTAAAGGAGACGGTGATAATGAGAGATGAGTGAAATGGTGGAATGAAGAAAGTGGGAGGAAACGGGAGAACCCCGAGAAAACCCACGAGCACGGTGTTTGTCCACCACAAAGTTCACTTGGCGGGGGCTGGGATCGAACCCGGGACCCCAAGCACCAGAGGTGAACGCTCTACCACTGAGCCACCGCGCCCCCCCATCTTCGATTTGGGATCAAGTTAGACTAAAGGTTCAAAATTTTCCAGTTTCCGTCAAATTTTAAAAACTATGTTACTGCGATAAGCACAAACTTCTAGTGAGAACGAAGCGGGAAATTGAAGCATTCCCCCGACTAATGCTAGTATATATATGACGCATTTTGTACTCTTCTAAGTTAACCAGTGGAATCATGCTCTACAGGACTTGGTTGAGTACTCGTTTCACCATTGTTTAAGATACGGCACTATATGCTCGCAAATTCTAAGCAGAGCATTGCTGTATATGGAAGCATACTACAATTTTCTTCGACGACATTCCCATTAAATATACAACAATCAATCAACAGTTTCCTTCGTTTTTCTAGTTTTCACTGAAATGTACCATACAGCGTTATTCGGAGGAATACTTCAGTTAAAACACATTAATGGGGGGAGACATGCTACTATGGGTGCTGCCAAAATGTCTTGAGCCGTGGCAAAAATGCGACCTAAAGCTTCACACTCGACACACCCACGCGTTGAGCCAATAAGGATTCAGTTGTTGCTAAGCGAGAAAGCCTTGCAGCCGTCTACGCCAAAGGGAGTGGAATTAGTTCAGTCTATAGAAGCGCTTGGAACGGAAGACTACGTATCAAGTCAATGTGGTACATCTTTAGTCTTGGTTATTCTTACTTCTTTTAATAGATTTTCGTTCTACTTTGCACGTACATGAATACCTTAAAAATCTCCAACTTTCATGAAACATATTATCGTTCTTGGACTCCTTCGAGTGGGTATTTTACTTGGAGTCAAACTCGAGAATAAGGAGTGATACCAACTTTATTTTTTTTTTATCAATGTTTAAAAAAACAAGTTTTTTTTATTAAAAAAGATTTTGATGAACCAGATATGCGTTTTCTTTGAGGTTTATTAATATTGTTCCTATTAACTGGGATTGAAATCCTCCAAGGTTGAGTTAGTGAAATCCGTCTCCTATGGACATCCGCATAGAGCAACAAGGGAAGGCAATTATCCTCTCGTGGATTTTCGAAGTCTTCGAAACAGATGTTCAAACTGATTTGCTTAAGCACACATTATAATATTTAATATATTTTTGTATTATGGTATTTAATAATCAGAAAAAACCAGTGTTAAATACTATAGTACTATAGTTTTTACTATTAATTGTAATAAAGTTATGCAAAGTGAAAAAATAAGTTTTACATGAAGAATTATGCTTCGCAATTTGTCGATCTTCCTTCCTCCTCCTCCTTGGAAAAATTCTGCGGGCGTCCCTGCTCTCACCTTTAAAACACGCGGAACATGTCAGCAGTGGCGTAACTAAAGGCTTGGGGGCCCTCCCGCAGACACCGTGGAGCGGGGCCCCTTCTCTACGTCCCACTTCTCGATTTGGGGGTCCCCTAATGGCCTGAGGACCCCGTCTCCGGGGCCCTTATTTACGTCCCTGCATGTCAGTATCCGAGGTGTGAATTGTATGTCATCCACAGAATCATTGATAACTGACCAATTCTCGTTGCCATGGCAACGATAGAAACAATACATTAAAAGGCTGTTACACAGTGAAAATTAGCAACAATGGATAGTGCATGAAATTCCTATGTACCTACCATAATCCATACAACACTAGGATAGTTTGCATTCTCAACAAGAAATCAGCGTTGAGCCTACAACAATATCACAGAACCGTTAATAACTGAACAACTATCATCCCATGGTAATGACAGAAACAACCCATGTAAAGGCCACGACACAGTAGAAGTTAGCAACAATTGAAAGTCCAAGAAATTCCTATGCACGGTATAATAACCCATGTAATAATAGGATAATTTGGATTTTCAACAGATAATCAGCGATTAGTCTACAACGTATCACAGGATCGTTGGTAACGTAAGCAACAATACATTTAAGCCCAAATTAAAGTCAAAGTTAATAACCATGGAAAGTGCAAGAAATTCCTATGTACAATAATGCACATAATACTAAGATACCATGCACTTAATAACAGATTTTGATGATCCTACATCATTACCGCCACTCCAAGTTTCGTAACATAAACAGACATGAATGTCGAACAGTAGAAGCAACTCAGTGGTATAATTCGCTCCTTCAAAAAAAGTAAAAAGAGAAAAAAAAAACGTAAAGAAAAAAGTTTGACTTGCATGTACAGTATACGGTATAACTATTTATCGTTATTCTTGCTTTGCTTTGTATTTTCATGATTTTTAGCAGTATTACGGCTGCATATACATACCTACGTAGTAGATGCATGAGTATGTGTGGAGATGAGCTTCACATATAGAAAGCTGAAGACCTATATGAAGAGTAGAGAGAAACCGCTTGATCGATGTCATTCAGAGACTTCGTAAAGTAATTTTCAGAGAACTCAGCGACAATTCCAGTGGCGGATCATCAATCATTACTGATAGCCGTCAAATGAAAGGGCAAACGTACACACAAGTGGAAAGAAAAAAAGCAGCAAAAAAAGTTGGGGGAAATATAAAACATAGGAGGGTGAGGATGGATACGGAAAAAAGAGAAATGAAGTAGGAAAGAAATTAAAAAAGAAAAATAAAGGCAGGAATTATACTACTTTCGTCACAAATTTTTGCTCTGACAATGCTTGGGTGCTCCAATACAAAGAGTTGCCGGCATTATTTGTAACCAACGTCTTGGAAAAGAAATATGGTTTATATATATATATATATGCTCTGGAAAGGAAAATAAAAAGCAATATTTCCTCTAACTATTATGAAGCATATCAGATTATATATCTCTTTTCTTTTACCTTTAAAGTTTGCTTTGCATCAAAAAAAATTGTAAAAAAAAAGTAAACTTTTAGAAAAAATGGAGCCTGTTATAAATAATTTCTACTGTGAGATACATTTTTTTTTAAAAAAAAAAAAGTAAAATGAAGTATAAATACATAAGTTTCTCTGTTTGAAATGTAATACTTTGTCCATAGTGTACAGTAGACCTATATCTTGTTTATACAATAAATATCATTGAATACTACAGCTGTACAATTCACTTCGTATAGCATATCTTTTCTCACATATTTCCACATAGTTAAAGCAGCAATATCATTTGAGATTTTGCTTGGGAATGATTCTTTACCGACATATGAGTTTCACGGTTTTTTTTTTTATTAGTATAGGAAGATTGCACCCACGAGAGGTTCACCGAAAAAAAAAACTTCGTAACTTAACATACATTTGCACATTTTCCCAATAAAACTACACTTGTTTAACAGAGAAATAATTGTTGTAGCATGAAAATTGGTCTTGCACTTCATCTGGACTCTTTCTTTTGTAAAAATAATTTAGTTCCATAATTTTTTAAATGAAAATATAGGTAGAAGTATTTTACAATTACTTATCGTCTTTCCGAGTGCAGAATAATACCTTCAATACTATATAGATGTAGTGGCTTGTAGTATCGGACTCCTTCACCCGAAGCTTGGACCTCTCCTAACAAACATTTTTGGGGTTGCGCCTGTTGTATAGTATACAATTGATTACATAGTATATGAATTTCTGAAATACAAGAGTGCAATTGTCCCTCTGCCCTCCCGAAATCACATCCTGAATTGAAGAAGGAAAATGGAAAACTAATTAAATGGATATTTTGATTCAGAGCCGCAATAGCATTATCGATAAAGCGTCTGTCTGCCAACTGGGAGGCCCGGATTCGATTCTAGGTGGGATGGGTGCAAAATTTTCTTATTCTATCCTTGTTCCAATACAGTTCTGAGGTTCACCTGGTCTCTTCAAAATGGATGTCTGGGGCAATCTTGGGTAGTAAAGGAGTTGCCGATGTCAAGAAAACCTTTATCTCTGCACACAGTTCTTGGGCCTTCATGGTGTATCCGAAACAGGAGCGGATTCAGGACCGACTTCTGGGGTGGCGGTTAGTTGCGATACTGCTACTTTTAAGGGCTCCAAACTTTGGGATGGGTTTTATTTATATATATAATTTAAGAAAGTTTACTCTTTTTTTTTTGGGGGGGGGTGATCGCTTCCTGGATCCGCCCCTGATCCGAAATGGGGAAACCTTTACTTTCTTTTATATTTTGATTCGTAAAATGGACAAGTATGTCAGCTTCCCCTCCCTTAACCGTCCTTTTAATTTACATTAACAAACAGAAATTTCTTTAGATTTAAGGTTCTTTTCTCTTCAGCTAACGTCACCCATATGTCAGTTATGCCTTTTCCTTTTTTAAAAAAATCATTAGCCCAGTCACTGTTTTTCACTTTCTTCCAAGATATTGCAGAATAGAAAGATAATATTAAAAATGCTATGCATAATTTCCTGGCATGTACAAACTAGTAGTCAGTAAGTAGGTCAGCACTTTTTTTTGTAAGATATCTTATTTTTTATTCAGTTCATCGTCCAAGTCTAAGAACAGGGCTCCTACTGACCAGGGAAGTCAGGGAAAATGGTGCAGATCAGGGAAGCTCAGGGAAAAAACTGGAAATCAGGAAAAGTCAGGGAAATTTTATAAAATATATTTTTTCTAGCTTTAATTGTACATCAATTTCAGCTTAGCCAACCATTATAATACCTATTTTGTTTTTACTGTTTTTTTTTTTTATTACTATGGGTTTGTCTCTATAGAATAAATATTCTCATAGGCATAATTATTCAGCGTTATTTATTCCTTATTTTATGTCATCCGACATCTGTTATGAAAGTCAGGGAATTTCCTGCCAAAAGCCAGGAAAAGTCAAGGAAATTTCTCGAGATCAGTAGGAACCCTGATGAAGAATTGATTTCAAGACGTAGTCTTTGAAAGTTGCAACGCGTCGACAGCACAAGATAGTCCACTATCTGCATCCACTTCAGCACTGAAGTTACAGATATGAGACATGAATCTACAGCTTAATGTTTGATTCGGACTACATTTGTACCCACACTGGGAATCAAACTCGTGTATCCCGCGTAGATTTTTTTCTTAAGAATAGATGCTCATGTCAATCCACCCAGTGAAAGTATTTTGATTAATGTGAATTCGTTGTTTCCCTGTAAATTTGAAAATAAGTCAAGATAATACGAGTTTATCTTCATAGTAACATTTAAAAAGTACTATGAAACAATGTGATTAAAGTATTTTTTAAGATTTGGAGTACGTGACTTTGATTCCCGGTGGGAATATGCAGTTTTTACTGTTAATTAAAGAAATTACCTGAATTAAGATAAGCTGTTAAACGTAATAACAGAATCAAGATTAAATAGCTACACAATAAATCATTTTTAATGTTATATAGAGGTTGTATCAAAAAGGACTTTACAACTTTGAAAACTCATATTGATTTATTAATTTATCTTTTAGACATGGTTTTGGTGTCGTTTTGTAGCAAAATACATCATGTTTTGACTCACGTAGTACACTAGTTCAGAAACAAGCCACCGCAAGCGCTAGCGGCAATTGGAACAAAGATGGCTGCCTTAACTGGTCCAGAATGTGCTAGCTGTGTGTTTTGGTTTGAAGAATCCAAGTCTGCGACAACTGTGCAACGCAATTTTCGTACGAAATATGGTAAAGATCCTTCCAGTAGGCCTACTATTTATCAGTGGCATAAGTGTTTTATTGAAACTGGATGTTCGGTAAGACACAACAAACTTTTCAGGTCGTCGCCGTATGTCTGAAGAGATTGTAGAGTAACTGAGACAAAGCTGTGTGAACATCCTACGAAATCAAATCGGCATGCTTCTCGACGGGCGTCCCACACATGACAGTTTGGCGTTTGTTGAGAAAACGGTTGCATCTCAAACCATAAAAATCAGTGTTGCCACAGTCCTAGCTCTGGAGTGGGCTGAAAAATAGTACCAAATTGAAACAAAAAGAGCTGAATTCATTATTTTTCACCAGTATAATACATGGCTTCATAAGACGAAATAGGTCAAGGTTAAGTTCTAGAACGCTCGCCCCCCTCTTCCAAGAGTCCAAATCATGAAAGTGCTCTTTTTAAAAATATTTAAATAGGAGGACCCCGAACAACCGTGGAAGTAGATGAAACTTTTCTCGCACGTAGGAAGTATAACAGAGGTCACATATTAAAAGGGAAAACAGTTATCTTCTTTACGTATTGTAAGGAAACCAAACGCGCCTCTATTTCAGTGACCAATAAACCAAAACCATTTGGTATTATGGCCATATATGAAAATATATATAACGAGGCCATATATGAAAAGAGGAACAAATGAATCATCTCCGAGTTCGTGTGTAACCAGTGCGTTATAATAAAATATTACGAATTTTCCACACAAAATTCGTAGCGTTATGCAGTGCAACGTCACAGAATGAACGTTCAACAACATTTTTTTTTTTTTTTTTTTTTTTTAAGAGACCAATGCACAGTGACAAGTATTTGTTAAATGGTGCTGAATTGGGTAGAATTCTACCAACTTTTTCACAAAAGGGGCTGAAAATGCCAGCGTGGTACCAACGGGCCGATGAATGACAAAAAGGGCTGAATTTGGTACAATTGTACCAAGTGTGGCAACACTAATACAAATTACAAATGGTGCAAAAATTAATAGAATTGCTCGTAAGGAATTTTTGGCAAGAAATCGACTTCAGATGGGATGTGTGCAGCATCACCAATGAAAGCATTGAACCTCTTTAGTATAAGATTAAAAAAAAAAAAAAAACGATGTATTTTGCTATAAAATGACACCAAAACTATGTCTGTAAGATAAATAAATAAATAAATATGAGTTTTCAAAGTTGTAAAGTCCCTTGTGATACACCCTGTGTTTTCGGCATTATGTTGTTTCTAAATGTTTTTATTTATATTTTTTCTCGTGTCAGACAATTATCTTCATAGATGTACGTAGGTGTTTCTTCCTGTGTTAATAATAGGTTTAGTCTATTTTAAACAATATGTTTTAGTTCTAAACATTCCCGTTGATATTACAAATGTACCGTGGAGGTAAACAGACAACGTGAACGAGAAAAGAAACATTTAAAGTTCATTTCACTTGTTACAAATAAACGCTTTTCATATTTTTTTAAAAAATAAGGTACTGCAAGACGACAAAACTGTTTAGAAGCATACTATAATTGTAAGCAAGTCATTAGCTGAAAGTTGTCGCATCGTGTCCCACAAGTATCTACATTATTAACAATAGAACTATAAATACTTTCTTCTTCTTTTTCTTTTTAACAATGACATGAAGTTCAACTGTTTCTACTACAACAAAACTTGTAAGTAGGTGATGATACTATTGAAAGCCGTATTCAAATAGCTTCTCATGGTCTTTGTGAAGAAGGTAATAACGGACAAAGATTCTCTGGATTGTTAGAATTAGATAAAGAAAAAGATGGAAATAGTGTCATTGTTGTCGTGGGACTGACCAGACAACGATCGTGTTATGTGCAATGATACTTTCTGCAAACATTACTTTAAGATGTTACAAAAAATAGATAAAAAAATGTAGTTTTTTTTACCCTGAAGATACAAAATAAAAGCTACAAATTACTTGAACTTTCTCACTGTTGTTATGTGATTTGGGTATAGGTAAGAACAGACGCGCACCTAGAAATTTTTATTGGGAGAGTCCAAGCTTTGAGGGAGGAGTCCAATCTACAAGCCATTACGTCTATGACAGGGTATTATTCTACACCAGAAAAGGCGATAAGTAATTGTAAAATACTTCCACCTATATTTTCAGAAAAAACTGATAGAACTAGGTTGTTTTTGTAAGAGAAAGAGTACAGATCAAGTGTGAGATCAAATTTTCATGCTACATCAATCATTTCCCTGTTAAACAAGTAACGTTCTATTGAGGAAGTGTACAAATGTAAGTATGTTGACTTAGAAAGTTTTTTTTGGGGGGGGGTCAGACCGGTAGACCCCCCATGGATGCGCCTCTTGGTAAGGACCACTGCACACAACAGATCCCTTCAGAAAGTAGCTAAATGAAACACAGAATCTAGCTAAAATAGCGAAACTTATCTCTAATTACAGCTAATAAACTTTAACAGTAATCCTACACTAACTTAAAACATACTTTAATTTTTTTTTTCTAATACACTCAAATCAAGCACTTTCAAGATATATATACTAATATACTTAAAATATTTTCAGTATATTTTGCTCCCTCGTTGACAAGGAGTACTAAAATCCATTGAAACATTTTCTTAATTCCCCAGCGGTTTTTAAACTAAGTGCTCAGACTCACACTCGCTCGGGCTCGTTATCTTCAATGAGGCTCACGTTAACTCAGACTCGTATACGCTCGAGCTTGAACTCGCTTCCCTCAATGAGATTCACGCTAGCTCAGACTCGAACTCGCTTATACTCTGACTCGTTATTCTTAATGAGACTCACGCTAACTCAGACTCACTATCCTCGTGGGGCTCGCGTTAGCTTAAACTCACATTTGCTCGAACTCAGACTCGCGTTAGCTCAAACTCACATTTACTCGAGTTCAGACTCGCTACCCTCAATGAGGTTTCACGCTAGCTCAGACTCGCTATCCTCATGGTGCTCGCGTTAGCTCAAGCTCAAATACGCTTGAGTTCAGACTCGCTTTCCTCAATGAGGTTTCACGCTAACTCAGACTCGCTATCCTCGTCAGGCTCGCGTTAGCTCAAACTCACATTCGCTCGAGCTTAGACTCGCTATTCTGAATGAGGTTCACACTAGCTCGACTTCACACTCATTTACCTACATTGGGATTTGAGCTCGCTCGGACTCACGTTCCGGCTCGCTGTTGCACATAGTCACACATCCTCGTTCTCAGTTTGTGAGTTAGAAGCGGATTGGGTGTCTCTGGAAGTTTAAATCAATCAAATCAAACTACTGTAAATAAATAAATAAATAAAGTTACAAATAGTAGGAACTGTCGATAAAACAAACTCTTCATCTTTAACTGTCACTTTCTAGTTTCTTCGTGTATGATCAATGCCAATCAATACACAGACGTAAACACTTAAAATAACTCTTCGAAGTCATAAAAGTGCCACATATTGTTCTTTTTTCCTTGTTTTTGAAAAAGCATGGTCTTTCCTCTCTCGTTCCCCGCCGAAGTCGTTAGTCAAACGTTCATTTATAAAGCGGTGTTTGAGCAATATGACCTCTCTCACTTCAAGCAGAGAACAGAAAAAAAGCTAACCAAATTACGGTGCGTTAAAGTTAAGCACATTTTTACCGTCCCCAACGAATGGTATAAGCGATGTATATAATAAACACCAAGAAAAAGCGAATGTGTTCTGTTCTCTAAAGAAACAAAGAGTTTCCAATATCTTATTGCAAAGTGCTTTTCCTTTTCTCAACTTACGGGCCCAGTCAAAACTTGGCGAAGCACAGTGGCTCCGGATTTTTTGTGAACACTTTGCACGCAACCGTTGAAAGATGAGTGTTTCGTGACCGGATTCTAAGGAACAGCGTCTAGGAAAGAGGAAAACAATACTTCCCACCACCTTAAAAGGGAATTAGCCATTGCTTAGATTCTTCAAAGTTACTCCAAAATGCGGCTTAATTGGGCCAAATAATTTCCGGCCAGCGGTGATATTTCACATTGCATTCTACTAAAACCAAGTGGAGAAAAAAATAAACTTTCCAATCTCAGCTCGATAGAAGAGATTTGTTCTTTATTAGCCTTAAAAAATAAACAGTAGGTATCGCTATATTGTAATCTCGTCAAGCCAGGTAGTTATTGCATGGCGTGTACTTCCTCTATGTGTGGTTCTAGGTTCGATCGCCTGTTGACTGGTTGGATTACAGCTTAACGTCCGTTTTCAACGCCGATGCTATACAAGACGTGAATCTAGAGTTTAAGGTGGAATTCGAACCAACGTAATGCGTTCAAATTTCAATCCTCTCTTACCGGAAATCGAACCCGGGACACTGGTGAACATTGTAAGGCAATTGGAAAACTACATGCAATTTAAAAGTATCATGGAAATCAGAAACAATGACGCTAAGAATCAATACCCTGGTTAAGAGTTATTTAGTTGAATTTAAGGCGCGTAATCCTTAATATGACCATCGTATCCGAATGAATATAAGGGAGACACTATAACCCCAGTAGTTAGGAGTGTATTCACCCACAAACTATTGCTATTAAACACAACCAGAAGGATTAGCACAAATGTATGATGACTAAGGCTCCGATGTCTATGACCAAAAAGCTTTGAATTTATGCCCTAAAAATGACGAAATAGCTATGAATAACCTAAAATATGAGAGAATGACCCACAATAAATAAATAAATATTTAATAAAATTCCTACGAATTGCAATTTATTAACAAGTTACAAGTTTACAGTTACCCCATCCTGAATCTTTGAAGCATTGACCATAGGACTTCGCTGACCATATAAACTTCAATGGTTCTCTGCTTGTTGCTAACCTGGCAAATATATTTCTGAACAAGGGTGAAACTTGCCTAAAATATCACCAAAAATATGCTTCTGCATCATTTAGGGTCCAAATATGACCTAAACCTAAATTTCGCTCGAATGCATTTGTAGCACAATACATACATATATATATATATATATATATATATATATATATATATATATATATATATATATATATATACAGTGGCGGATCTAAGGGGGGGCTATAGGGGCTATAGCCCCCCCCTTGACGCTCGGGTATACACTGGATAAAATGGACTTCAATCCTGCTTTACACTGGATAAAACGGCAAAATATGGTTTAGCCCCTCCCTTGATCATATCCTGGATCCGCCCCTGTATATATATATATATATATATATATATATATATATATATATATATATATATATATATATACTAACAAGTACAAAACAGTTGAGATGTGAGATCTTTCATAAATTTTCACTCAAGTAATATTTATGTTAGCTACGCAAAGTAGACCTACTTATCTTTATGTCCACTTAAAAATACTCCAGAGGGGGAAAAAGTTATCCCTGCCAGGGATAAAATTTTCCTTCTCCAGGGTGGGAAAGATTTTTGTCAGGGGGGGAAATCCCTGGCATCCCCCCCGCCAATTCGCACCCTGTATGTATGTATGTAGTTTCGTGATCACAGGACTCTATATTGTGTTCATATATTATTAGAAAAATGTTAAGACATGCAAAGATAAGAATATTACATAATATAGAAATCCAAGTTTTAGTGATGACTTTTCCAACAATAGAGTATTATCGTTTGTAATAAAAACAGAACAAAACCACTTTGCGTAACAGCCTCTTTTGTGAACCTGAGCCGCTCCAATGCCATCTGTTAGCGACCGGCTGAACTACATCCAATCTAGCGACAAACACGTGATCAGCGCGCTGCGTTACCCTGTCTCTAACAGGCTTATCAGGAGTTTTCTAGACCTAATGGCCTTCGTCTTTTATTCACGTGACTCCCCAGTTTGCCTCACAACGCTGGGTGGACGCCAGAAATTGGGAAGCACCGGCCGGGAATCGAATCTGGGATCACGTGGATGTGAATCCAACTCTCTAACCACTAAACTACAATGTCCTCATTTGTCGTTAGTAATAGTTTGTATGTAGAAAGCTCATATAATTCGAACTATACCCTGGCCGGTGAACGATGATTTCTGACAGCTTTGCACAAGGCCACGGGGAGCGAGCAGAAGACAGCATGTCAACCAACCTTAGGCTCAGATACTGTCGCGTCTCTATGATAACCACTGCACATTGCCAAACTTTCACTCATCCCCTCTCACCCTCAACGACGAAGCAGACGATTCTACCCTTGCGCGAGAAGCACATGGCAACACCGCACTCCTCAGTCGTCCTCTCGAGCTGAGCTGTCAATCATCGTTCGCCGGCCATAGTATAGTCTAGGGATGGGCAAAACCGATTTTATATATAAAAAAACGGTTTCTAGAAAAACCGAAAACCGGAAAACCGTCATTTCGGTTTTTCACCGAAACCGGTTTCGGTTTTCTCCAAAGCCAGTTCGGTTTTCACCGAAAGTGACTTCGGTGAAAACTTTTGGAAAACACTTAAAACTATTTCTGTGGAAATGGATTCGGTTTCCGGAGAACAACGAAATACTATTATGGTCAGAAATAGAACATTAAAAAAAACGGAACCGGTTTTGAAGAAAACCGAAACTGAATCCGGTTAAAAACCGATAGCTGCTTTCGGTGAAAACCGAACCGGTTTTGGAGAAAACCGAAAAACCGGTTTTTTGCCCACCACTAGTATAGTCATATTAAACTAGACCCAAGTCATATCAATTAGTGGTGGATTTAGCGCGGCGCCGAGGGGCCTAGGGCCCCAGCTTTTTCACTGACAAAGATAATTTAAGCTATTATTTATATATTTTTGAAATTTTATATTAAACTCTTGATATACCTTTGGATTCTGGTTGGCCCCTCAGTTTTTACTTTCTAGACCCGCCACTGCATACAACTTCGAAATTGAAAAGGAACGTTTAACTCTGAACAAACACAAGAAGAAACTTTATAGGTTTTCTTTAATTACGTATATTTAGTAATAATATAATATCTAAATATAGCTACCAAATTACCTCATAAAATGTATCTAAAAACAATTATAAGCTTTCTTCGTCCTTTGATTAGCCTTCTGTATATTGTATAATAACACTAACGAGTCTAATTACGTAGATAAGCTATTTGTTTTGGCTTACCCATAAAGTTTCTTTCTTTCATCTTAAATAAACATTAATACCAATTGTCGCGGGGAACACACTTATCTCATCCTTTCATTAAGGGAAAATAAAACAGAAGCATTGATATTTTCTTGTTGCGTGCATTTTGCTAACTACATTTTTCAATAACATGACCTAAAAAAAGAAAAGAAAAGAAAAGAAAGAGAGAGAAAAAAGAGTGTTGCCCACTTAAAACTCATTGACGTAGTAATCTGATGAACTATCTCATTTTGTCTTTCTCTCTCTCAGAAAATTTGCCCTTACAATAGCATTTAAAGTAACACATATACACAAAGTGAGGGAACAAGAATTAGTCACGAAGTGCGCTTTTCTAAATAATGACTGTATCATATTTATAATCTCTCTCTCTTTTTTTATCTTAGAGATCAGAGAGAGAGAGAGAGAGAGAGAGAGAGAGAGTGAATAGTCTGTTTGAGAATTATGTCGCAGCAAAAATATCAACAAAACAACTTTATCTGACTTTAAAATAGTCATTCATTAAGAAGTATTAATATATTCGCTCCATTCTTACTCATATTCTAAATTTGTAGATATCAGTTGCTTTAAAATATAATTACTAGACTCGTTTAATTTCTTGTATTATTTCGCGTGTATATACATTAATATTCATTTAATTGCATCTTCCATATAATTTTTATTAACAGTCTAAGATTGTATATAGGTACAATAATAATAAAAGGGTCAATTTTTTGTTGTTTCGAACCCTAATAGTTTCTTCCTCAGAATTTAAACAGGAGACAAATTTCTTATAGTTGTATTTATGAGTGTTCCTGCAACTGTGATGATAAGATTTTTTTTTTTTTTTTTAAGTACTGGTATACAGCAATTTCCACACTTTTAACATGCTGTCCGGCACCCTCTTTCTAATTTCATTTGCGATATTGTTAATGCACACAATGTTAATGAAGGGTTTTCTAGAACGTAGATCATATAGAATATTAAAAATGGCTAGAGAAATCGCAATTAAAAAAAATAAGAAAAAATACGCCTGTAAGTCCTATCGTTGCTTACGACCAGAGGAAAAAGCTCAGATGATGGTGACACGCATCTTAAATAGCAAATTCTGACTCCCACTTCTTGAAACATTTCTCAGTGCAGCAAATTAAGATTGTCTACGAGAAAAAAATTCAGGTTGTATCGTCTCGAAAAGATGTTAAAATAATATCTCGTCTTTGCAAGTGTATTTGTGTCTGTTGGGAGAGGTCTGTTTTGTATCGAAAAATCTGTCTCGCCCTGTCTCGTAGACACCCTTATTTATTTATTTATTTACACAAATAAAATGGGAGGACATTTTGCTCCAAAATCCTTAACGATGGAAGGTGGGAAGTTGGCCAGTTGCATGCCAGGATGTATGCCAACATGCAGACCTACATATATTAAAGGTATTATCATTGTATACTGTGATGTGAAACCGCTTAGCGAAGTCGCTGATGCTCTCACCTTTGGTGTGAGCGATCCAGGATTCGATTTCTGATGGAGACCAAGGATGTTATTAATAGAGGATCTGCCCATATGTATCTTCATCCTATTAAATCGATGAAGCCAAGAAACAACCGAGCATCGGCACGTCTGATTGGCTACTCTCGTATCTGCTATCGTCTAATTGGCTACTTTCGTTTCCGCCATGATTGTTGGCTCAAAACATTGCGATCTTATTGGGCGGAGTGGGCAGAGTAGGGGTGGCGAAACTGTGACGTATGGCTTCAAGATTTTGTTGTAAGGGCAGATTCTCTATTTTATAAGATCCTTGGTGGAGACACTCGGTCGGAAAGATATAACAATTTTTATAGGCCGGCCATCCTGAATGAGGTTTTTCCTAGGTTTTCCTCATTCACACGAGACAAATGCCGAGATGGTACCTAACATAATGCTCTCAGGCCGCTTCCTTCCTTCCGCAATCCATTCCTCCTTTACAATTCCCCGGGCAGTGTGATCTCCGAGAGACGTCATCCCTCATATGTATGACAAGCTAGCGTGGCCACAGATGCCGAAATCTCAGAAATCTAATCCCTAATCCTGTATCCTATGATCACCCGTGAGATTACAACGAGTGATCTCCTGATTACGTATTACATTTCAAAAAAAAAAAAAAAGAAAAAAAGGTACTCGACATCTACAATACCATTTATGAGAAAATCTAAAATGGTTGGCTTTGTGCTGTCTATGTATCATTAAACCACCTGATTGATTTGGAGTTTAGCGTTTCGTTCATCACTGCTCTATGAGATATATGCACCTACATCTTAATGTGGGATCCGAACCATATGAGCTCCCACCAACAATCGAACCCGGCACCATAAGCGGAGATAGGAATTGTCTGCTGGGGGAGCAGACCTGGGGAGCAAACCCTCAAAACAAAGGTGGCATTTTTATTTTTATTATCTTATAAGTGGAATTTTTATTTTTTGTCAAATATTGGAGTGCAATGCTCCCCATGCCCACCATAACTCCGCCTATGCCGGGACTTTTGTTGTTCATATTTGTTTGTAGGGTTTACTGCTAGGAAGTTTTGAAACGAAGAGGGGAAATGCCAATCCTGCTATACTAGACTGCGCTAACACAGAATAAAGTATACGTCGAAGATATTGAATTTTTTACTTTGACATGTTCCCTTGTGTCTTCTAGTACAATTTCGAAATATAACATTTCGTCGCATACCCTTAACTAAACAACAGCGCTGTTTTTGTGTGCGGTTATACGTAACATGGATAATCTTATATATTTCATTTGTCAAGAAAATGAAAAAATGATTTGTTAAAAAATGACAGACACTGTTACGATAAACTGAACAAAGCATGATAATACACTGAAATTAAACACATGTTCCAAACCATACACATAGATATATACTAAAACAATATTACCCATCTATTAATCAATATTTAATGTTAAACAGTGGTGGCTTTGTTTGTTCGTACGGCCTCACAAAGAGAAATTCCCACCATTAATTTTCCATCATCGGACTGAATTTGTCCATCACAGAGGGAATCCATTTACAGAATTCTCATTATACACATTGAGTGTTTCCCTCGCTTATTAAGATACATTTATGTATCTCTCTGTGTTCTATGAGCATATACACTGTAAAGAAAAAAGAACGGTAAAATTACACTTAACCATTGGCAACCATGTTCTAATGAAATTAGAGTATTGCGTAAAATTGGGAATGTGCTAAATCATAGATATTGATTGATATTTATAATGAATAAATAATAATTATATCGATGAATGATATTCATAGTAACAATCAATCAAGGTTTATTGTAATGTGATCCGTATTCCTCGTGTTATGTGTCACTGTAACTTAACAGAAGCATATTTGCCAGAAATTCTTCGTAATTTTACGTCATTTATTAAATAGTTATTTGAATTTCTAGTTTGCAATATTTTAAATATAGGCCTACTAGTAAGTTTCCTTATTGTGGAAAAAAATCATCCTTCACTGACTTTATTGTAAGTCATACAATGTAATTACAATTAACCCTTTTACCATTTACTATCGTATGGATCAAGTTAATGTTTAATAATTTGTTCCATGTAATTGTTGAGAGTTAGGTAAATAATCGGGCAAGTGCTATCTATGATTAATTGTACAAGTCAAAAAATTTACCCTCAGGTTGGATAGTAGAGCTTGATTAAAAGTATAGTCCTGCATTTTCTTCTTTCTTTCGTATGCCAGAATTATTGGTAGGCATACGCTTGACTGATTTATAAAATATAACATATACCTACCTTCGTATAGGTGCATTCTTTCGTAAATTTGAGGTGACTATGTATGGGCTGTAAAAATACTTGGTGGGTATACGCCCAGTGTTTCTTCCAGACATGTTCTTTTGAGGAGGGGCACTGCTTCCCCGGAACTCTGAGAGTGCTTCTCCCGAAGGAGACACGTCTATAATATAATAAAAAGAATAGTACCAACAGTGTCCACCCTCCCGAATACTAAGTGTGCCCCCCTGGAACATTGTTTCTGAAAGAAACACTGTATATGCCATATTCTCTTTATATGCCCTATCATATCCCTGATATTAGCCATTGCAGACATAGTATCGGAAATTACGGAGAAATGAAAGTATCGGTTTGAAATTGGTCCCTTTCAGCTCGTTAAAATGAGGAATGAGTGTATATATGATACGAGTGATGCTGAAGTTGTGTACCATAGAACTAAAATTTTCATTTATTATTGTACGACTTTCTCAGTGCAAGAAATTCCAATAAACGGATCCAACAATTAGTCCTTGAATGACCAACCAGACCATTAGACTTTATACAGATGGTTTTCTTCCTTTGAGAGTAACTGAAGCCTATTATCCTCCAGAAACATGCATAACCCTAAGAATTACACTACAATTATATGTAACTGGACGTTCCTTCTTGAGCAGTAATGCTATATATCGCATCAGAATCTGCTGCTCAAAACGCTGGAACTCTTAACCATTTAACAACGAGGTTCCCTGTACACAACTATTCTTCAACAGTCTTTTACAGTTTTGTCAACCCCACGAAAATTAAATATTAAGTCAACCAATTAGATTTTTCAAATATTTTTTCTTTATCTATCTAGAATATCATTATGAACAATTTAGTGTCAACTCTTCATAAAAAATATGAATGTGTCACTTGTATATTCATATGAATAGTTTTACTTTTTCCGTTTTAATTAAGCATCTTCAGAATGTATAGTGCTTATGTCTTTACTAGCTCTCCTGCTGATTGGATAATTTTCGCCTTTAGTTCCAGACCATACTTCTTCTTCTTTAATTGATCAAAGAGACAACTTTAGAAAGCCACATCAAAGGTTGAACGGCAAGACAATGTTGCCAGATAAGATTCCCAAGCAACACACAAATATCAAGACTGTTAACGCAATTTCAATTTTAGTTTCTAATTCTGCCATCGATCAAATAATATAGTAGGGATATAGTGCAACTGATAGTATTTGTTTGCCACTCTGCAACTTTTCTGGCAACACTGTTGAGAAGTAGAATTCAGGCGAGACAATATTGCCAGCGTTTAGTTTAGGGTGATCAATTAATAACCAGTTTAAACTTCATACAATAAATACCCTTAAGGCTTTTTTTTTCTTTCTTCATTTCAATGCATTAAAAAAAAAAAAGATGTGCATTATATTATCGTAAACAATAGCTGTCAGCGCTCCCCGCTATGATGTCAAGTGGATATTGTTTTTCTTCTTTTTTTGTTTTAGCTATTAATGTTGTTCCATAAGGAAAGGGCGGGCGAGAACTCATTACCAGCATCTATGGTATTGCCATCTATGCTGAAAGACTGGCTTTAAAGACAATATAATATGTGAGCTGACCAGCCAATGTTGTTCAATGAAAGATTTGTTGGATTCAGAAAAAATGAAATGAAATCTTTAAGTTTTACGTCCCACGATTATGCCGGCTAGGCTAAAGAAGACGGTGGGAGCCAATGTGAGAATCAGAAGAAAAATTATGGACACAAATATGTCTACCACAAACTCACACAATCTGAGATCGAACTAAAGGTGTGTACTCTACCACTGCACCACCATGTCTTCTAAGATGTGAAGATGATACATTGCCCATCGGCTTTGATAGAAGCCTTTTCTATCCAGGATTTGTTCTTATGTTCAAGAACATACAAGACTGCATATCTCAGTTTTCGAGTACAGTGTTTACTTTATATATATATATATAGGATCATGCGCGCCAACTACGTGGGTGCCCCGGGGCTCCAGCACCAACATAATCTTGTGGGTGCGCCGCACACACAAAATTTTTAGTGTGGACCCAGGTTTGAACTCGTTTCTCTTACGTTTAAGTCAGCCGGCTTACCGACTGAGCTAGGGCAGCCCTCAACTTATCCTTATAGTACCGGTATATTTTTCTTTATCACAGCACAGCCCTTTATGACAGTGTTCGTAAAAGATTTTTTCTACAACGAAATCAATCAAAAAATGTGGAGACTTCCCTGAAAACATATAACACGTCCCGCCATAGATATGCACCCACATAAATTTTGGAAAATAGGCGCCCTTGTATAGGATTAACAATAGTTATTAATGATCATTTCCTAAGACTCGATCTCTTTATTTATAAACTTCGAGGATAGGCACCGCAGAATTTTTCCATCCGGATTCATTATTATTATTATTATTATTATTATTATTATTATTATTATTATTATTATTATTATTATTATTATTATTATTATTATTATTATTATTATTATTATTATTATTATTATTATTGTAGATAGAGGGAGGACGGAGATAATATGCATATAATTCTAAAAGTTAAAGTCGTTAGTAACTTAGCTATAGACACGTTTTGAAAAATCATGTTTATATGCTACTTGAAAGGTCCACCTAAGAATAAATAAATTCTCATGTTTCTCCGAGAGCGCTTTACTTAGAGTATTAAATGAGTGTTAATTTTTAATGTTATAACATGTTAGAACACAACAGTTATTGAAATATTGAAATATTTTATATATATATATACGAAAAAATGAAAAAATGAAATCTTTGAGTTTTACGTCCCACGATTATGCCGGTTAGGCTAAAGGAGACGGTGATGATGAGTACTGAATGAAATGGTGGAATGAAGAAAGTGGGAGGAAACGGGAGAGCCCCCGAGAAAACCCACGCGCACGTATATTTGTCCACCTATATATATATACGAGTATATATATATATATAGTGGCGGATCCAAGGGGGGCTGTAGGGGCTATAGTCCCCCCTTGACGCTCAGGTATACACTGGATAAAATGGGCTTCAATCCGGCTTTACACTGGATAAAACGGCAAAATATGGTTTAGCCCCTCCCTTGATCATATCCTGGATCAGTCCCTGTATATATATACATATAGGGTCGGATCCAGGATTTTCTGAGGGAGGGGTGCACCAAACAACAGCCAGCACATTTGAATTAAATTTGAGTTTTTTGAATACCTTTAGGCATCTGTGATGTAAATGAGGAATTGCCTTAGAAATGCTGTGTCTACGCTCGATGAATCCTTTTTCTTCAACCTTCAGAAAATTGACTGAAGCTATTGATTTTTGCAAAACTCAGTGCCAGCTTCTCACTTTAGGTAGTGTATATTTACAACGAGGGGGGGGGGGTGCACGTGCACTTTTGCACCCCCCCAAATCCGGCCATATATATATATATACAGGGCCAGATCCAGGATTGTATGAGGGGGGTGCACCAATAACTACCAAAATAACCAATTACACTGAAACTCTTCAAAGTGACATGTGATAATGTTCTTTACCTCTATCAACACCGATGCATAGAACTAAGGGAAGTATTTTTAAAAAGTCTCAAGTGTTACGCAGGAAAAAATGCTCTTCTCTCCTCCTGCCTTCTGTTTTCTTCCCTGTATTGTTTTGCTTGATAAATCCTTTTCCTTCATCCTTTTGAAAATCGACTTAAACTATTGCTTTTTGCAAAGCTCTGCTTTCTTTTAAGCACCAAACGGAAACATGACAGAAAGTTTCGGAAAGTGTTGCTTTTTTCAGCAAGTCCGGTCTGTATATATTAGTGCTGTCGAAATCGGTTTTTGAAAAAACCGAAAACCGGTTTTTGAAAAAAGTGAAATTTCATAAAACCGAAATGTCGGTTTTGAAAACCGCTATTGCGGTTTCGGTTTTGAAAACCGTTTTTGCGGTTTCGGTTTTGGAAACCGTTTTTTGCGGTTTCGGTTTTGGAAACCGTTTTTTGCGGTTTCGGTTTTGAAAACCGTTTTGCGGTTTCGGTTTTGAAAACCGCATTTGCGGTTTCGGTTTTGAAAACCGTTTTTGCGGTTTCGGTTTTGAAAACCGCACTTGCGGTTTTCGGTTTTCAGAAAACCGGTTTTCTCAAAAACCGAAAACTGCAAAAGTCACAAAAATTCGACAGCACTAGTATATATATATATATATATATATATATATATATATATATATATATATATATATATATATATATATATATTGTAGATTCCGGGCGTTGTTCCATTCCCAATTTTGCTTGAACATTTAACTTTGACAATAGGCAGGTTGATCTCAGAGGAAACTACACATTTTTTTTCTTTTATTCTTACACGAGCTTTCTTTCATTTTTCTTTTCTTTCATTCTTTTCTCTTTTTTTTATGTTGACTCATGCTCTCTCCCCATAGATCATTCAGGTCTGGTCGACGCAATTAACTCTGACGCACAAATGTGTCGTAAAACTGAGCATAACATGCTGATCAGGTTTTAAATTACTGTGATTATGTGTTTGCATTGTCAACTCAACACGCTGTTTAAGAAATGAAAATGAAAAAAAAAAAAGAAAAGAAAAGTCCGTTTCATATGATCGTATATTATGTCTGCAATTTTCAGGCTTTCCTCTCTATATTATAAGGCCTAAGCTTCTCTTTCAACTTTCATAAATACTCGTGAAAAAGAAAGAAAAAAACTGATGACATCAAATTTCATGGCAGAAGATATATTAGTGAGCTATTTATTAGTAATAAAAGAGGCTATAAATTCTTATACCTTCTCATCTTCATTCTAAAAGGGTTAAATGTTAAATGGGACAGTTTTAATAACGTGCTTGTTTAAAATACTAATTATTTTCGGCCTTTTGTCATTAAATACACGGGTAATTTACTGTAATGAATACATATAGACAAATTTTGATTTGCCTGACAAATAATTATTTAGCAGTGATTTCGGGAAGAAGCAATCAATTCTAACAAGTACGTTAAAGAGTAAGTTTGAGTCCTTGTACATCATCGAAGTTATGAAGGACGGTGCAGTTAACGGGTGCCCAAATAATCATGCAAGATCGTTTCTTACAATAGGCCTATAGGACCTTCCCTATCACAGTCTCTCGCCTTTACGAGAACTGGATTACAGCACTATGTCACCAGGTTACCTACGAGAAAAGAGAAGAGCTCTGTCTCGTCTCACAAAGTTAATCATTCTATTAAAAGAGTTTTGTCTCGTGTCAAAAGTTATGTCTCGTCTCTGAAAGTTAATCATTCTATTAGAAGAGCTCTGTCTCGCCTCGAAAAGATGACGCGAAAGTTATTTCTCTTCTCTGAAAGTTGATCATTCTATTGAAAGAGCTCTGTCTCGTCTCGAAAGTTGTCTCGTCTCTGAAAGTTAATTATTCTATTGGAAGAGCTGTCTCGTCTCGAAAACATGTGAAAGTCATGTCTTGTCTCGAAAACGTCACGATAGTTATGTCTCGTCTCTGAAAGTTAACATTCTATTGGAAGAGAATATTCTGTCTTGTCTTGTCTCGTAGGCAACCACTCCCAGTTCTAGTTTAAAAAGAAAATGGAGTTGTCCGTGGTTTAATAAATTGTTAACTACAAGATTTATTCACTTATGAGATTCGTCATAAAATTCCATCAGCTCTAAGCGCGTACGAAGCTGTTTTTTTATGATTTTTGTTTCGGGGGGATTTACACTAGGATGAATATGTATGCAAAAATATAGGGACGTTTCTAGCGGTTTCTAAGAACGCCTTCCCTATACGCAACCCTCACTACATGCTGGATGTGCGGGCTTACATAAGAGCAGAAGATAAATAACCGAGTAAGGACTTCTTCCCTTTTTATCTAGTTTCTGAAGTTTGACTCGACAACGATAGGTGCTTAGAACTAGTTTAACATAAAAGTAATAGTAACAATTCTACAATATTATTAACATTTTCAAAGATGACACATATACTAATAGACAAATCTCACCGAGATAAACAAAATGATATGAGTGAATGTAAATCCTCATGCGTAGTTTTCGAGAAAATTGAGGGAAAACTTTTTATTGCTAAACCTAAAATTTGATGCTGTACCATTATAAAGACCTATTAAGATGAAACTGATAATGTACTAGTTCACTAATCAGACTTTCCATTCTGCCACCTTCAGGATAACAATAAACAGTATGGTACTGAGATACAACCCAACTTTAATTTTTCTTATATTGTCCAAAGAGATATATATCAACCGATAGATCACATCAAATTAAACAAAAATAACATGCCTGAGGGTAAATTCCCATGTGTAGTTGAACAGAAATAACATGCCTGAGGGTAAATTCCCATGTGTAGTTGAACAGAAATAGCATGCCTGAAGGTAAATTCCCATGCGTAGTTAAACAAAAAATAACATGCCTGAGGGTAAATTACCATGTGTAGTTGAACAGAAATAGCATGCCTGAAGGTAAATTCCCATGCGTAGTTAAACAAAAATAACATGCCAGAGGGTAAATTCCCATGTGTAGTTCAACAGAAATAACATGCCTGAAGGTAAATTCCCATGCGTAGTTAAACAAAAATAACATGCCAGAGGGTAAATTCCCATGTGTAGTTGAACAGAAATAACATGCCTGAAGGTAAATTCCCATGCGTAGTTAAACAGAAATAACATGCCTGAGGGTAAATTCCCATCCGTAGTTGAACGAACATAACACGCCTGAGTGTAAATTTCCATGCGTAGTTGAACAAAAATAACATGTCTGACAGTAAATTTCCATGCGTAGTTAAACAAAAATAACATGCCTGAAAGTAAATTCCCATGCGTAGTTCTCGAGAAAATAAAAATATAGGAGTATAGACAGGTAAAAATGAAATCTTTAAGGTTTTATGTTTCATGGCTATGCCATCTAGGCTAAAGGAGGAGATCGTGATGATGAGAAACTAATGAAATGGTGGAACGAAGAAAGTGGGAGGAAACGGAAGAACCCTGAGAATCCCACGCTCCCGCACATGGTGTTTGTCCACCACAAAGCTCACTTGGCGCCATCTGGGATCAAACCGAGAACCTCATGCACCAAAGGTGAACGCTTTACCACTGAGCTACCGCAGCCCAACAGTATAGACAGTTAAGGGGAGATTGTACATTTTGTTAATTTCGCCTAACTGTGACACATATACTCCTAACGGTGAGACACGTAGTACTACTAGTAATAATAATAACTAGTAAGAATAATAATAATAGTAATAAATCCCTGTCTATTGATAATGTATAAGCATTCTAATGAATCGCTTGGTCCAACATAATGACTTGTAGTTGATTAAGGATTTGGAGACGAAGCGGAATAAAAAGAACTTGTTTTATCAAACCACCTCACCTTGTCTTGAAGTTGGGGAATTCTTAAGACTGAAGGAGAATGCAGAAAGCAATGGATGATCAAAGGAGTGGAATGGGGAGAGGATGAGGACGAATATAAGAGATGTACGATGGCACCCTACCGTTACCGTTGTGTTTGGTAAACAGATCACACGAGTCGCCCCCTGCCTGACCTGTTTGATTTACATGGCCCGACAATCAGGGTAACCCTTTCGTTAACCCCTCGCCCTTCTCTTCCTTGTATGTTGTTGCGTGCTATAGTCTAATTCTTGCAAGCTAAGATTTAGACATTACACCTGGTTTTGTTGATTGGTTCGGATTTACTTTGAGCCGCCTGGATGCTTCTATATAACTCCACCTACACCTTCGTATATAAAATCTTGTTACACAAGTTATATTCCCTTTGATATATGGCGCCTTCCATCAGCCATTAGAGCGTCGCCATTCTTCTGATAAGTTTATGAGGTTACATGTTCTGTGTGCAATGCAGCGGTACCATACCAGTTAAACAAGCTCCTTCTCCTCGTACCTACAACATGTATTCTCCTTTCAGTATGAAATTGGCAGGGCGTAACTCACTTTTGCGAATATTTTGAAAATCTTATTAATTACATTGGATTTTAATTGGCTGCTATTAATATTGGTTTGTCTATCTTCATTCAAGAATATACAAGCTATTTGTAGTGTTCTTAACTTTGTAACGATATCTTTGTATTTTCAATGTAATTCTAAATATCTTTTATTATACTTCTGGGCAATGTGTAATTTTAAAATATGCACTAACTAGTTAGAAGAAGAAGAAGAAGATACGATAAAAAAGAAATAGAATCAAAATTGATTCTAATATGTTAATTTGATGAGTTTTGTTTTCTTAGGTTGTCATGACGACAAATAATCAATAAATTATTCCAGAACCATCTTAAGGAAGGGATATGCACGTAATCTTTTGAGGTGTAGTTAGTTTATTGATTAGATTATATAATAGTTCACGAATCCTCATATAAAGTATGTATGCATCATTAAAAGAGGTATTTTATTTCAATAATTGTGTGCCACATAGCTAAAATGTGACTGTGGATCTGTATATAACAAATTGTGCTGTTATAACTTCCAATTATGAACAAAGCTATTTTTTTCTTTCTATATTTGAATAAGAAGTGTTAGAAATAGCACAAAAGAAAATAATATCGGATTAATTAAAAAGAAGAAAAAATATTAGAGTAATGTTTGAAAATAAAGTGTATTTCAAGGGACATGATAGAAGATATAGTTGAGAGAAGAGAGAATTGAATATTATTATAGGTTAGAAAAGAAAATAGTATTAGAGATATTGTAATTAAAAAGCGGAAGAGAAACTGATTAGAATAATATTTTGGGAATAAGTAGCATTCTGAGGGACGTGACAGAAGATATGATTAAAGAAAAACGAGGAAGAAAGGAACACTACAATATCTGTAGATCAATAAAGAGAAAGAAAAGAATACCATTTGAGAATAAACTGTGTTCTGAAGGACATAATGGAAGATGTGATGAAAGAAAGACGAAGGAAAGGTGAATATAATAGATTAGGAAACAAAATAATAATAGAGGTACTTTAAAAAGAGAGAAAATGCTGTTGGAGAAGAAATTGTATTTTGAGTGACGCGATGGAAGATATAGTGAAAGAAAAAATGAGGAAGAGTATAATATTACAATACCTGAAGATTAAAAAAGAGGAAGAGAAGAATACCGTTTGAGAAGAAAATGTGTTCTGAGGGACGTGATGGAAGGTATGGTGAAAGAAAAACGAAGAAAAGAAGAATACAATAGATTAGGAAAGAAAATAATAATAGAGATAATTAAAAAGGAAGAGAAAAATGCTGTTTGAGAAGAAGTTGTATTCTGAGAGACGTGATGGAAAATATGATTAAAGGAAAACAAAAAAGGGGAGAATTAATAATAGATTAGAAAAGATCGTAATATCTGAAGTAATTAAAAGGAGGAGAAGAAATATATGTTTTGCGAAGAAATTGTATTCTGAGTGATGTGATGGAAGATATGGTTAAAGAAAAACAATAAAAGGTGAGAATATTACTATAGATTAGGAGAGATCGCAATATCAGAAGTACTTGAAAAAAGGAAAAAGCAGAATATTTTTTTTTTCAAGAAATTGTATTGCGAGGAACATAATGGAAGATATGAATAGGAAAACAAACAAAGGAAGAATACTAGAAGTGATAGGCAGTATTAAAGTAGGTAACTCCTACGTTATGACAATCACACATTAAATATAAAATTCTATGAAATACTAAACTAAAAGTTGGGTTAACATTAACACGAATAAGTCGTAAATATAAATAAATAGCAAGAAAGAGAGAATTTGGTCAGTCAGCATAGTTCTGGTTTAATGACCAGTGCGAGCTTAAGAAGTTATCCTTCATAAAACTTTGCAAGATAATTGACATAGTTTCTTGTTGTCTGTGAACCCGTATAAAAATATCAAGTGAGCTTGAGTATCATACAGTCCAAGCCACTTAAGATTTTTCAGAATTTAATGTTATAGTTTCGGGAAGAATACTGGGATGGTATGTTAATTTGTTGTATTTTGTTTATTATATATTTTATTTAAATCTTTAATATCTAATTTATAATTATTTTTCTATACTTTCGACATTTTAAAAATGCCTCGTAACCATGGAATCACACTTTTTATATTAAAATTTAAGCCATCTGTAGAGTTCATTGGATAATTTATAGAAATCTTATGATTCACAATGGTCTTCTGGTGAGCATAAACTTCGTTGTGAATATTTCTTTGTGTTGTTATTAACAATTGACAAGTAATAAAAATAACACAGAGATCCCAAATGTAACCCTAGTGGCAATTGATAACAAGATTTCTTATATTTATAGATTTTGTTATATTTATAGATTGTGTTCGATTCCAGCTTGCGCCAAGTAAACTTTGTGGTAGACAAAGACCGTGTGCGTGGGTTTACTCAGGGTTCCCCGTTTCCTCCCACTTTCTTCATTCCACCATTTCATTCATTTCTCATCATCATCTTTTTTAGCCTAGCCGGCATAAACGTGGGACGTAAAAATCAAATATTTCAATTTATGCATTTATAGATCGTATTTATAGACACGATCCTAGTTATTTTATTAGATTTTCAGAAAATAGATTTGTGTGCAAGTGTTCAAAACTATGCGCAATTAAAAGTCTAATATATCGGGATGCGCACGAGATGAGTCGAAACAGAATTTTTCTGACAACATTCGAGTCGAGACACAGCTCTTCCAATAGAGAAGAATACTTTTTTCGAGTCGAAACATCACTTTTCAGCACATTTTCGAGACGAGACAGCCTCAAACCTTGTCTGGTGCGCATCCTTACTTATACATTGATATATGCTTATCTAAACAATGTGCTTTATTTTATTGACATCAGTAACTGCTTGGATAATATTATGATACTGGCCGCTGATTTCACCAATGTTGTTAAAACTGGCATATTATTGAATAATATATAACACTTCATTAAAATAATTCAACGTTTTATTAGTGTTTGTTATCATTGACCGTAATAGGATTATCTTTAAACTTAGATAATTGCTTAAGGAATCTTTACAAAATTTTCGGCTAAACAATACCGTCAGTCAAGATATCTTCTAGTATCTAATTCCCTTTGAAAGAATAAAAGGCAACCAAAAATCCCACGTGAAATATCTGTTTTTATTATCTAAGGGTTGTGTGGCGGCTTTGGAGGGAATTGGAGCGATCATTGCTTGAGTAACTGCATTGCTCACCAGGTGGTGATCAAGCTTGTCAACGTACGGCTTGTTCCATATCGCCGTGCTTTGTTTTAATCCCTTTTCCCCTCATCTAATTAGTGGTTTCTTTCTCTACTCAGCTGCCCGTCCTAAAAGCAGGAAACAGTATCGCGATAAACATCTCCGATATCCGTTATTTTACGAAGACAAGCACTACTTCTCTCTCAATAGCTTGTATCTTGTCCATCAAATCCACACTGATAGAACGGGAAGAAAGGGATTTTTTTTTTTTTGTTTTGTTTTAAATTACAGAGTTAAATCCAAATCTGTTCTTCTTGCTACAGCTGATGAGAAAGACAGACAGTTATAAATATCCCTCCCAATGATCGTAATTAAGTATGAAATGTATTCAGTAAAATTTGAGTTCGTTGGTGATGAATAATACCGATCACTGAGAAAAACGTGAAATCTTAGAAATCCATTCACCCAACCAGTCGTCAACGTTACTGACAAATCGTTTGCTGCAAATTGAAAGTTTCCGTATGGATTGCGGTACCCTGCTAATTATTTGCGT
This sequence comes from Thermobia domestica, assembly GCF_964235325.1. Taxonomy (NCBI): domain Eukaryota; kingdom Metazoa; phylum Arthropoda; class Insecta; order Zygentoma; family Lepismatidae; genus Thermobia; species Thermobia domestica. The sequence goes on along the minus strand of NC_137454.1, from coordinate 325,460,652 downwards.
TTGAAAGTTTCCGAATGATTTACGTTACCCTACTAATCTACGCGCCTTTGAAAGCTTCCTAATAGATTGCGGTATCCTGTAATCTATTTACATTTAAAACTTTGCCTATGGATTGCAATGCCTTACTAATCTATTTGGCCTTGAAAGTTTCCGCAAGGATTGTGGAACTTGGTAATCTGCTTTTAAAAGTTTTTATATGGATTGCGGTACCTTGCTAACCTATATACATTTAAAAGTTTCCGTATGGATTGCAGTACCCTGCTAATCTATGTGCCTTTGAAAGTTTCCGTAATGAATTGTGGAAAATGGAAATCTATTTGCCTTATGTATTCTAATACAGTCCATCAGTTGTATTTTTCTCTTCCTCCTTGAATTTCCTACCACCATTAGCTAGTCTCAGAACACAGTTTCTCTTCAGTTCTTAAGCGTATTCTTTTTTCTTTCTTTCTTTTAAATTATCTTTAAAGTTGTTCTTGGCAATAATTACTTGTTGATTTTCATTCCACCCGCTAATTTTCTCAATTCTTCTCCATATTAACATTTTATAAGTTTATGATCATTTATCACCCTTCTTCGTTTTCTTGTGTCTTAGAGTCAGTCAGTTTAAAATATAAGCAGGTTTGATTGATACCACCATCGATTCTATAAACGACATGACTTATCGTTTAAAGTAGGGATGGCCAATTCCAGAATTTTTACTTTCTGGAATTCGAAAAATTCGGATTTCGGAAAAATTCCTGATTTCGAAAAAGTTCCTGTCACAAAAATGCTGGAATTTGTTAAAAGTCCGGAATTTTAAAAAATCCCATTTCGGAAAAATCCGGAATTCGGAAATAATCCGGAATATTTCCGAATTGCGGAATTTTCCCAACTGGATTTTAGTCATCCCTAGTTGAAAGTGAGATTTGAAGCAATTAAATATATTCGGTGCTTTCCCATTAAGAATCGGACTCGCAACTTCCTCGTCCAGCGAAGATACACGTTCTAAGTCACTAGACTAACCATGAGGCCTAGTTTAATGTATAAATTTATTATGGAATATGTTCCGTGTGCTGAAGACCAAAAGTCTAGTCCTAACTATTTATTAAATGAAATATGTGAGAAACAACTCTTGAATCGAAAGCACGCAAGTAATGTTAAGCCATACGGTAAACTTTGACTTTTAATTTCGGAGTCAAAATATAGCAGAATAAATCTAAATTACGTACCATTATCTGAGTAATAGAAGCGAGTATGAGGTATATAACACAAAGTTAATGCGACAAAAGAAAAAAAAAGTGGTTAGTGTATGCGATTAACATCAACATACACACCGCCACAAGAAGGAAACTCTTCACAAAACAGAAAGAAAAAAAAGGGTGAAGTTCGTTGGCGTTATCAGCTATCAAAGGCCGTTAACGAGGAAATAAGTGCGTTTCAGTCAACGCTTATAATTACGATAGAAATGATAAATATTGTACATTGTTTTCCCATACTTTGGACGCAAACAGTTTCTGCACAGAAAGAGTTTAAGCGTCCATACGCACTCCTGCTAATGGTGTTTGCTATTGTTTTGGCTTTGAACTGTACTTGTGCTTATCTAAGTGTGTGTAATTTTTATTTTTTTTATTAACTCATTCTGGTGGTTTTCGAATAACTAGCGCGCATATCATTAGTGCGTATGTTATGCTCCGTACTGATTTCTATAGTAAGCAAGAGGATACCGTATATTTGTACAATATACCACTGTCCGGACAACGGATTTTTCTCTGTGTGCTTTAAGAGTCTTCATCCCGGCGAAATTAAATTACCGCTAATTTTACAGTAATTATGTGATATATTCAAATAGATAAAATATAATTGAAATGTGAAACAAGAGCGCCCTAGACAATATTATTTTGTGTAAGGTACCGTTATCACAAGTCACCTAGTGGCTTTATGTTTTCAGCTGTTTAGAAACGCGAAAATAAATGCCGATTTTCAAAATGGCTCGAAATAAAAAGCAGATAAGTGAGTCGTAAAAACGGTTTGTCATGTAAAACGATATTGTCTAGGGCGCTCTTGTTCCACATTTCGATTGTCTTTTATCTATTTGAAGATATCACATAATCAATGTAAAATTAGCGGTAATTTAATTTCGCCGGGATGAAGACTCTTAAAGCACACAGAGAAAAATCCGTTGTCCGGACAGTGGTATATTGTACAAATATACGGTATCCTCTTGCTTACTATAGAAATCAGTACGGAGCATACGCTATCCGTATACTACATAGGATGTTACATCATGCCGTTTCAGGATGTTTGACATCTAACAGTTTTCCGTATATCATATGCATATATATACTTATGTTACCTTCGTCAACTATATGTTATATACGTCCATTTGTATGTGCTATTCTGACCGCCTACATAGTTTTATACGGAAAGTACGTATAGATGGAACACTTATACAGAAAGTATTATAAAACATGCGTTTTCAGTTATACGTTTGCTGTACGTTAAGTCCAAAAACTACAGGAATTACGCATGTAACCTATCATTTTAAGTACGCCACCTACAATTTTTTTCAGTGCAAGTGAACGACGATGAAAGAATTGGTAGAATGAGAAAGTGGGAGGAAACGTGAGTACCCCGAGAAAAGCCACGGACACGATGTTGTTCACCACAAACTTAAGTGACCGGGGATCGAACTAGTGACTCCACGCATCAGAGGTAAGGCCTCTACCACTGAACTACTGTGGCCCCTTAAGAAAGAAATTTGAGAAGTCACTTGAATTAAGAAGTAACGAATTTAGGTCTAGACGGCCAGGAAGTGTGTCATGTGCTGACTGCACACTATTCACCTGAAAATACCTAGTTTTTCATAACTTCAGTGTGGGTATGGTTTTATTTTATTTAGAGCTGGTTTAAAAGCTTCTGATAAATTTACAGTTTGTTAACAGACAGATAAACTAGATACACAGACAGATAGAGATATGCTGTTTGAAGTGTAATATTTAAAACAAAATGTTCATTTTATTATTATAATACATAAAAAGAAGTTTAAGTCCATGGTAAAAACTTTTCTATATTTCAATTCTGTCCAAGGTTTCACCGGGTTTTAAAGTTAGACTTATATGATTTTTCTACATTTTCATTTTTCTAATAAGGTATTACTTCTTCTTTTTTAAAGCTGCAAAGTTCATGAAGAATACGTGATTTCATGTATATTTGATCTTATATCACTTTTAAAATTCGTTTTCTTTAAGTTTTGTTTCTATGTGCATTCTCAATTTTACGAAATTTACTACCCTTTTATAGTTTTATTTAAGAATGGTATTTTCGCGTAAATTACTGAAAGTTTACAATACTTTAAACGAAAAAAAATGTTTGCCAAGGAGACAGTTTTTCGTGACATTACAAGAATACCTTCACCGCTGCTGCACATATGCTTGGGAATATTTATTGAGATTAAATCTCATATAAGCCTTCAATATATTCTCTATACCTATACGGATATTCGGGTGTGAATTCAACTTAATTACGTTAAAGCCAAAGCTCGTAAGATCGTTTACTCACAATGTTACAAAATGGTATATCAAAATTTCTGTAAAAAAAATGAAATAAAGAAGCACATTACCTTAAGCAAGGCTCTCTCCTGGTTCTCAAAAAAGATCCCCATTCCTACACCACTGATTCATTTCCCTCTAATTCCGCCTAGGTTGAGTATAACGTTATATTCCATATTTGATTGCTATAGTGAAGGCACGGTGGCTCAGTGGTAAGATGCTTACCTCTGGTGGGTGTTGTCTTTGGTTCGATCCCCGGCAAAGTAAATTTGTGCTGGACAATATCGTAACCGTGGGGTTTTCTCGTTTCCTCCCACTTTCTGGTTCCACCAATTCTTCCATCTTTATTCACTTGCTTTAATCGTCTTCTCCGATCTCCTAAACGGCATAATCGTGTGACGTTCAACTGGAACGTTTTTTGATTCCCACCGTGACACTAAGGTACATCTCTTTAAACACTGTCCAGCTCATGTTAGAGATAGTCAATTTGCGTTAACTTCACTCGGATATGCACGAATTCAAAAATCGTGAGCCCTCAGCTCCCCAATTTGAACGTCTTTGGTTCATCGTATTTAATATTGTCAAATTTTATTCGAACAAAGTTTTTTTTTTTTTTTTTTAACATTCTTCTATGAGTATCAGTTTCTGTGAGTTGAATATTTACAGTATATGTGTACTGGATGGAAGAGACAAGAGGAAAGTTCGTTTGCAGAGAATAAAAAAATCAATACTCATTTTCTGTTGTAGCGTCCGTCCGTCCCCCCTCTTCCCCCAGTTTCCCTCCGCTCTTAATGAGCACTTTCGTAGCTTCTCCTTTTCCCGGATGTCGACGGCCGGCCTCCATACAAGAAGCAAACGAAAAATTATTTCCAAACCTAAGCACCATATACACAAATAAAAACCTTTGCTTCAATCTAGTGCTGATGTTAGTGGGAAACAAATATTATACATGTTTCAAAAAAAATTTTGATTTCATATGGGTAACGAATTTGCTGAACTATTTTTATTTATTTTCTTTAATATCGCACTATATTCGTAAGCAATCATCATCAACATTGTGAGTATTCTTCTATCACTGATGTGACCCTTTATACCCGAGTGAGAAACGCGCATAATCTCAGGTTCGATTCCCATTGGGAAACTTGCCTCGGATATTCGAGTACAGTAACACTCCGACTTACGTAAGTAATATATTCCGTAAGTCTTCACGTAAACTTGAATTTTATTTTAAGTCATAGTTGTAGTGATCCCGCGTAGCGTAGTCGCTAACACTCGCTGTGCCGGGTTCTATTCTCGGTGGGGACACTCAGTCGAAGAAGTGTAAAACGCTTTTTCAGGTCAACCACCCTGAATGAGGTTTTCCTGGGTGCTCCTCATTCACACCAGTCAAAAGGTCCCAGGCCGCTTCCTTCCTTCCCCAATCCTTTCTTCCTCCCCTTTCCCCGGATAGTGTGATCGCAGAGGGACATCATCCCTCAAATGTGACGGCTTAAATGGCCATAAATGCCGAAAGCCTAGAAATCTAAATTCTAAATCAAAGTTTTTGTGAATTATACAGGGTGTCCAATATGCAATGCAACCTAGAGTTAGGGATGGTAGAACTTTTGAACCTGAAGCAATACACAAATAATAGTTATACCAAAATGAAGCTTTGTTCATGCATATATTTTTAAACTAGGAAGCAACTATTGAAGTACACTAGGAACCACACAGTGTTGCCAGTGTAACCAAAGTTGTAAATCTTTTTTTTTTTTCGAAACACGTAAATTGACTCATAACTCATATGTATGGATGTTCTGTTATTAATTTTCAGTTTGTATAGTTGGAGTAGCTTGAAAACTATGGAGCAGAAAAAAGAATTTTTCATTTCCACCAACAACTAATCGGATGAGGCCTCTGTAAGGGGGAACTAGGGAAATCGGAATTTTCATAAATTAACATTCTGAATTGGCAACACTGCTGATGTTTCAGTGCATCAAAAGGTGTGTTAAGGATCTGTCTACATTATGCAATTCCTGAAAACAATGAAAAAGAAACTTTGAAATTATCATGATAAAACTTTTACTTACATTCACCCGACAACACTGCTGTTTTCACGAAATAAGTTACCAAATCTGCAAATGCTGGAAGTGCCCCCTGTTTTGATTAATCACTGGTACACACGTTTCACTGTGTTAGCAGCAACTTTACGATGAGTAGGAATGTTATGTTCTCAATAGCACTGAGAATGTTCGTTTCTTGTATAGCTCGAGGATTGTTCTTGTATGCCTCTTGCTTTAAGTAGTTCCATAGAAATGAATAGCAATGTTGTCGGGTGCATGTAAATAAAAGTTTCATGATAATTTCAAAGTTTCATTTTAGTTGTTTTCAGGAACTGCACAATGTAGACAGATCCTTAAAACACCTTTTGATGCACTGAAACATCAGCAGTGTTGCCAATTCAGAGTATTAATTTATGAAAACTACGATTTCCCTAGTTCCCCCTTACAGGGGCCTCATCCGATTAGTTATCGATGGAAATGAAAAATTCTTATTTCTGCTCCTTAGTTTCCAATCTATTTCAAGCTGTCCAAGCTGTCACATCTGGCAACACTGTGTGGTTCCTAGTGTACTTCAATCGTTGCTTCCTAGTTTAAAAATATATACATGAACAAAACTTCTTTTGATATAAACATTATTTGTATATCGCTTCAGGTTCAAAAGTTCTACTATCCCAAACTCCGGGTTGCATTATATATTGGACACCCTGTATTATATATCTGTTTTTCGCACAGGAGGAATAATATTTATGCAAAATGTTTGAAAGTAAAGAGGGCCGCTGTGGCTCAGTGGTAGAGTGTTTACCTCTGGTGTATAGGATCCTTGGTTTGACCCCAGCTCGTGTCAAGTTAATTTTATGGTAGACAAACACCGTGTGTGGGGTTTTTCTCGTTTTCTTCCGTTTCGTCCCACTTTCTCATTCCACCATTTCCTACATTTCTCATCATCACTGTCTCCGTTAGCCTAGCCGGCATAATCGTGGGACGTAAAACAAAAATTTTCATTTGATTTCATATGAAAGTAAAGAAATGCGAGAAGTAGGCCTATATAACAAAGACTAATGACTTAGTTCGTCTCAGACTCGCAACCAGAGGGTGGCTAGGGGGCCTGGCACCCCCTAAACTTTTCGTGGCCCTTCCAAACCTTAAAACAAAATGCTATTATTAATACAAAAAACACAATTTAGCTATTGTGAAGAGAATGTTTAATGACTTGGCTCCCCTAACATATTCATAGCCCCCCCCCCAAAAAAAAACTCTGTGGTTGGTTGCGGGCCTGGTTCGACCAATGAAACAAAAGTGCATTGAGGTACTTAAAGAAGATAGTCATAAAAGTCAATAAAGTGAAAATTTCCGTTTGTTTCCCAAATCCGGCTTTTTATATACTGTATACATATATAAAAAAAACACCGTCCTCTTCCCTCCCCCCCTAAAAGAGCTGGCCTTTTTCATATCTACATAGCATGGAGGTAAGGCTTGACTTGCTCAATGAGAACGCGAAGCACTTCTCTGTACAAATATTTCAATTTCCGAGTTATTGGGAAATTAGGACTTAAAAAAAAGCTGATTATTACTATATTTAGAACAAGAATTCAAAGAAAATATATAGAGCAAACCTGATAAACGCTATGTGAATGCATTGTTTATCATAAAACACTAAAATCAATGAAAAAAACGAATTTTTACTTAGTAGGGAAACTAATTATTGGTTATTCAAATTTCTTTCATTTTTTAATGGATGGCATTTCGAAGGTTACGCCTTTGTTATAGTCAACGATATATACGTATAAGCAGATTTGGTGGAATCATTCAATGGACAGGTTGAAACCAATCAAGAATGCTATGAGATTGAAGATGCTATTATTATTATTATTATTATTATTATTATTATTATTATTATTATGTACTGATTTTTTCGATGTTAAGCAGTTATAAATTCATGTAAGTTTAAAAGAAAGGAATCAAACAATACATTGATTGAAAATGGTCAGAATTTACCTATTTAGCTATAGAAACGATTAAAACGTTTATATTGACTGCCAATCTAGCGAAATTTCTTGGTATTTTGTTAGCAACCTTGATTAGGATGAACTCAAGTGTACTTGCAATTGATCTGTTTACAATTGCATCCACAGCCTAAGAACCGTGACGTCTTTACGTTGCCTGTCAAAAACGTTTTCCTATTTCCCATGTTGCATTCTACAAGCATGAAAAACTAGAATGCCACTGCTGCAACAAACCATGCAGGTCAATGCACAACAGTAGCTGTTTACACTTTAACAGTCCCATATATATAACATATCTGTCTCACTGAACTAGAATTTTCCAGTGTTGGCTTCCAGAAGACAACTTTTAACGGATCAGGCAACCAACGTCATCTTACACTATTGATTGTTTTTTTGTTGAATTTGTTAAATATTCGGCCTTAACAGAAAATGTCCCGATTTTCTAATTCGTTGTTCCGAGTATCACTTAGATATGAAGAAAATCCTTATTTTATATCCCATTCTTGAGAGTTTTTAATCAATAATTGGTATTCAGTCCCATATGAAATACTGCACAAAATTTGTTGGGCAGCATGGAAAGGATAATATTTCTGCCTATTTGATATTATTTGACAGAGATTTTCTCAACCTATTTCATATTACGACCTCCATTTATGACATCCTCTTGTTAGCCAACGCTATTAAGTAATTTAAGGTTTGTAATAAACATTTTAATTATAGCTGCTTATCGCTTGTGAAACCTAGTGAAATCGATCCAGGCTCAGGTTTCACAGTAACCTTAGTTTTGAAGGCGATGCCCTAAGTAATTTTCGGTTGTAATAAACTTTTTTTTTAATATTATTGCTGCTTATTGCTTGTGAAGCCTAGAGAAATCATGCCAGGCTTAAATTTCACATTGTCCTTCATTTTGAAGGCGACGCCCTAAGTATTTTTTGGTTGTAATAAAGTTTTCGATTATAACTGCTTATTGCTTGGGAAGCTTAGTGGAATCATACCAGGCTCAGATTTCACAGTATCCTTAATTTTGAAGGTGATACCCTAAGTAATTTTCGGTTGTAATAAACTTTTTTATTATCATTGCTGCTTATCGCTTGTGAAGCCTAGAGAAATCATGCCAGGCTTAAATTTCACATTGTCCTTCATTTTGAAGGCGACGCCCTAAGTATTTTTTAGTTGTAATAAAGTTTTCGATTATAACTGCTTATTGCTTGGGAAGCTTAGTGGAATCATACCAGGCTCAGATTTCACACTATCCTTTATTCTGAAGGCAACGCCCTAAGTAATTTTCGGTTGTAATAAGCTTTTTGATTATTGCTTATCGCTTGTGAAGCCTAGTGAAATCATACCAGGCTCAGATTTCACTAATTCTTTTAAAACGATTTTTTTATTTAATTAGTCTTTGTTATTTTTGACAATGAGGGTGGAAATGGAAATATGTCTATCAAAATTCTACAATACAGGGTGTCCCAAAAGTAGGTATACACTCCTCCTGCATTGATAAGTATAACATTCTAGCTTATAGATTTATTTGCTTCGGCTACTCCGAGCTTAAGAAATAAGTAAAAACACATTAAGAACAAATAATAAAGAAACTAAGTCTACCTGATAAGAAATGATATAAAAACAATGAGTTGATCAGTACGGGACTGTATACCTACTTTTGGGCCACCCTGTATTATTAACATTTAAATGACACATAGGTAATCAACAGATCTTATTGAGCTGAACAAAATTAAATAAGTTTTTAGTTTAGCCTTTCAGGCTAAAGAGACGGATTGATTAATGAAAGTGAAATATTGTGAAATTAATAACATTTTGTGCTCTCCCACTGGGAATCGAATCCGGGAGCATGTGAACCAAATGTAAACACACTGGCCACTGGATCAAAGAGGTGAGCAAACTAAACAAACTGGAGAATATCTTCTCTTAGTGTCACAGTCAACATGTGCAGCAGATAACAAAATTGCCTTTAACTTAGACTTTAGAAGCATCCTGTATGATTGACTTCTTATATTTATTTTCGGCTCTTACATTTATTTTCTGCTTTCATATAAATATTCTGTTAGTCTATATTCTATTCCTACATTCTGCTTTCTATGTAGAGAAAAAAAATCGTAAGTTTTTGTTTTCTTGTAAACATTTCATGGGTTAAATAAGTATACCTATACAATATAAGTTGACTTTGACATATATCATTTTCATGGTCTGTCTGTTAAGTGACAAACCGGGTCGATGCCGAAGGACAATATTTCTTCCAGTTGTTTGTTACTCAACATTTCATTGAGACTTTTCAATTGATAATAGTGGTAAGAGTGTTATGTGTTCCCTCACAACATTTCCATATAACTTGTATATGTATATATATTTGTATATGTCAAGAGATCCAATTGAGAAAATGGTTTCAATGACTCGGAGTTAAATATATTGAATGAACGAGTAAAAATGGCCAGCTGACGTGTTTCAAATAATAGTTCCATGTCAACACACGGGAAAACGAAACGCGACGTGACAATTTGTTCAGTGAAGCAGTTAGAAATGGTTTTTCTACATGCATATATATCCTACGTATATGACATAGTGTGGTGACTTATATGCGTGCGATTTAATTGAGAATAACAAACTTCCCTTGTTCATTCTCTCTCTCTTCTTCCCAGCTTTTTCTTGCTTGTTTGTTACCTGTTAAGTTATGAAATGGTCAGTTTATATGTATATATAGCGTAGAGGGAGAGAGAGAGAGAGAGAAAGAAAAGAGGTGATTTGATTGGTAGGTAATTGTTAGGTTCTTAACGTTAAATAAGTGGTCAAGGAGTTTTATTTCTCAAAGTAACAGGTGTGTTTATTTTCTTTTTTGGAAGGTTTAATTTATTTCATTTTGAGAGCATGTCAGTATACAAAAAAAGGAATTGTAGCCGTTCTATCTTGACTGCTTGTCATGTAATAATAGATAACTTTATTGTTAATAATTAAGAGAATATATCTGTATTCATCACCAATACATACACCGAAAAGCATATAAGTCACTTGAATCTGGAAGTTTTTATCCTTTCTTTTTTACTCTTTATAGACTGCCATACACGTCTTCAGCGCGACAGACCCAGGTTCCATTCCCGGCGGAAGCTTATGTGGTTCGGATCTCACTTTGAGATGTAGGTCTACATCTCCTACAGCCTCGCTGGTGAAAAATAAACTAAACCCCAATTCAACCAACCAATCTTCATTGACTGGTGTAGTACAGTGGTGAAACGGTGACGGGTCAATTAAGTCGTTAGGGTCCGGGTCTTCCGGGGTCTGGGTCTTTACACTAGCATTTTATAATACAAAAGGGATTATAATATGCAATCAATTTATAATACTCACAATTTATAATTAATAATACATCGTTATTTGGGTGCCATTGACTAACTTTCGTTGCTAATTACGATGAGAAAATCATAAGCATAAGCCTTTGGTTCGATCCGAATCTATGTGAGTTTACAGTGGACAACATTGTAGCCGTGAGTTTTCTCTGGATTCTCCTGTTTCCTCCCAATTTCTTATTCACCAGTTCTTTCGTAATATTTCACCTTTATTAATCATCTACTAAAAGGCATACTTTTGGGACGTAAAAGTAAAATATTTCATTTCATGTTTTACAAATATCCGTATCTGTATCGTGAATATTAACAAACGTCCAGATTAGTGGACGAGACCCTTATAACTGAGCCATTTCGAAAGGGAAAACAAAGGTACTAAATCTGTTTATGATTTGTGTTCTTCAACGCGTTTATTTTTCTAAACACCAAAGCATTAGATGGACATTTACCTTGTGAGCACGCTAGAGACCTGCACGGGCCGGGCTTGGGCGGGCCGACTCTGTTATTTCTTTGGGCCGGGTCGGGCTTGGGCGGGCCGACACTAATTTCTCTTCAGGTCGGGCCGGGCTGGGGCCGATTAATTGCAATTCTTTAATAATTATTGACTTTCGTTAAACGATAATTAGAATAAAGGCAAACGTTGAAGAAGTGTGCCCGTGAAAAATGTTACAAAATGAAACTTAAAATTTATCGGGCCCGGGCCGGGCTTAGGCCAAGAATTTTTAAAAACTTATTGGGCCGGGCCGGGCCGGGCTCGGACCGAAAATCTCCAAAACTTTTTGGGTCCGGGCTGGGCCGGGCCTAGGTACATTCAGGCTGGATTGGGCTCAGGCCGAAAAATTCGGCCCGTGCAGGTCTCTAGAGCACGCCTGTTGTCTTTATTATATTATTCTGAAGGAGACAGTTTCGCCCTAAAAACTCGTACTATTTTTTGCTTCATTCTATATTCAAGAAAACTGTACGGAAGGGAAACCAGTTTTCTTTCTTCTGTATGATCTTCGATTATTGAATTCAAAACCGTTAACATTTGTTTCTTTTCTGAACGGTTTGTTCTCATTTAAGCATATTTCAACCCTTATGGTATGGAGACAAGTGGGAACCAAAGTGAAATAAATTTTATAGTATGTTCATTCTATCTTTTATAGAGTTTATTATACAAGCACATAAAAGATTTTTTTAAAGTATGAAAATATGTGTTTTAATGTAATTTTTGTAGTCATTATTGTTGTTTTTCTTTTCCTTTTCAGTCGGACATCGTCCACCAATCGGTGTACGAATTAGTTCATTCGGAGGACAGGGAAGAGCTTCAGAGACAACTGATGTGGAACTCCTTTCTACCACCAGAATCTGCTAACTTTACTTTACAAGAGGTTCTGCAGCCCGAAAACTGCCATCTCTTGGAAAGAAGCTTTACTATTCGGTTTCGATGTCTATTAGATAATACATCAGGTTTCCTGGTAAGTATTATTATTCTTTTTTAAATTTACTATAGATTTTGAAAGTAAATTAGAATTTTATTTAATTTTCCCGCTTTTGCACCCTTGAGGACAGAGCCGTAACTTGTGGGGGGGCAGGGGGCAACTGTCCCTTCAGGGAAGCTCAGTGCCATTTGAGGAGGCTCATTTTAAGACAAAATGTTCTTATTCCATGTACGATACGAATGGGAAATTATAAATGAAGCGCCAAACAGGTTCACTACATTACATCAACAAAACAGTACACCAAAGGTCAATAAAACAAAAATGACTAGTGGGCCGATTTCGGTAAAAAAAAAAAAAGTCTACTATTAGGGGCTCTAGAAATAATATTTATTCGTATGGCTTTGAGATTTATCAATATTGTCCCCTTAATTAATTTGTCATGTATCGAACGGGTCCAGGGACGGAACTAACGTCCCCGTAGACCTTGCCGTGCAGGAGGGCCAACAGGCTCCGGGGGCACATAAAGAGTAAGAGAAAAATGGAAAGAGGGGGACCAAGAATTTAAAAAAAACAACTTTTCTAGGAGGCCTAAATAAGCGTATTAATGCTTGCCTCCCCCCCTCAGAAAATATCCAAGTTACAGCGCTGCTCGAGGATGAAGAAAACAGATTATAAATGCAGGTAAACAATGGTGAATTTGTGGAATAAGTATCTATGATACAGGTATATAAAACAGTAAAGTTTTACACAGCAAAACTTTGTACACGGTACATGTATTAAAATACTAGTGCTCTAGTCCCTCTATTGGATAGGATCATTATGTTTCGTTCATGTGACGTATACAAACAATATCACTGGACATTAAAAGAAAATATTTATTGACTCAATGTAGTAACTGACATTCTTTTCATATATTTGCTCATATTTTTTTTTATTCATTTGAATGTATTTCTTATAGGCTTGAAGTGTACTTTTGAATTGAAAATGAAATTTGTGTTGTCTTGGGACGCAGTTATTGGCAGTGCACACACTTCAACTTTGTTATTCTAACGAGTGCGCAATTCCTAATCCCCGTTTTAATAATTCATAATTTTGTTAGTTATTTATTAAAGTTACATTTTTCCCTTTCATATTGTTTAGGAGGATTAAAACTTCATTTATATCTATTTAAACGACAGCTGAAGAAATTCATGATTCAGGCTCCATTTAAATATTTTAAATAACTGTTTACATTAAGTTTATATGGTTTACCCAACATTGTTAGGGTCGTCAAGTCTAGGAGGCTTAGGTGGGCGGGTCATGTCGCTAGAATGGAAGAAAGTAGAAACGCTTTCAAAGTCTTGACTGGAAGACCAATCGGAAAACGACCATTAGGAAGACCTAGGCGCAAATGGGAGGACAATATTAAGATGGATCTCGCAGAGATAGGAATACAAAGTAGGAACTGGATCCAATTAGCTAAGGATAGAAATCAGTGGAGAGCTCTTGTGAACGCGGCATTGAACCTACGGGTTCCATAGGCCATAGAGTTAGTTAGTTAGTTAGTTAACTGTTTACATTGAATATTAAAATCGCCACATGCCGGTACGATTGAGGCAAAATTCTAGCGACAAGCATTGCCCTAGATACTCTAGAGCAGAGGTTTTCAAGCTTTTACAGTGGCTTACCAGTGGTACGCGTATCATATTCGGTCTTTCAGTTCCCGTTCTATTTTGCAAAAGCCAATCCAAATACCAATGGCTCTTTGTGCAGTGATCTGCAGACTTAAATGAGCCCATAGAACTATTGGTAAGCAGTATTATTGTAGTAGAACTTGTAGAATAACGATTGCTGAAACAGCCATTTTGGAGCAATATACTGAAAAAATTAATTTAGTGTCGTATTCTGGAAAACTTAATTATCACAACGTTTCTGAAATTGTGCTTATAGTGTCTGAAATCACTACGGTTTTTCACCATAATATTGTTTAATGAGTAACGTTGCGTACAAGATGAGATAGAATTTTCGTGGCGAGATTCGAGGCGAGACAGGTGTCCCAACAGAAAAAGATACCTTTTTTCGAGACCAGACATCACTTTTACGACACGTTTTCGAAGTGAGTCATCTCAGCACTTGTTTCATGGAAATCCCTGTTAATAAAAACTTGTACAATAGTTCCTATTCACTTTTTGAAAATTATTAAAATAAGTTTGTAGTCTAGGAAATTTCGGTGTAAAATTTTTAAGTAAATTTAGAAGTAAAAAGAGGAAGTGAACAAGAAATAATTGAACAAAAAGAAATATGTTTATTTCATCATCATAATATATTGCGGTCCAATTTGCTGTATCTAAACATTTGCTATTAAAGGTGTAAAAGAAATCACAATAAATTTGATAAGAATCGACCAAATTAGTCGAATTTAGAAGAATCAAATAGCACCATTTTCAAATCTCCCTTTTCCAGTGTTTGATGTGTCGTTACTTATTACTTTATAGTTAATGTTATATTAATGTCACACTAGTATACAGCGTATCAGATGCTTTGCAGGCGATCCAATGTAGTGGGGACGATCTATTGTGGGGATTGGTCTTGCATGAGGCGTGTGCTCCCGTCAACTGAGATCTGTGCTGAGGCCCCGTCCTTCAAAGTTCGGTATTGCATAAGGAGGCCTGGGCAAAACACTCAAACTCCGGGCCGCGGTGGCTCAGTGGTAGAGCGTTCACCTCTGGTGCATGGGATCCTCAGTTCGATTCCAGCTCGCACCAAATGAGCTTTGTGATGGACAAACACTGTGTGCGTGGGTTTACTCGGGGTTCTCCCGTTTCCTCTCACTTTCTTCATCCCACCATTTCACTCATTTCTCATCATCACCGTCTCCTTTAGCCTAGCCTACATAACCTTGGGGACGTAAAACTTTAAGTTCATCATTTCATTTTCAAAGATATGCTTTAATGCAGCGCATCACTGTCAAAATGGTTCTTGTATATATTTATGTTATCTGTGTTATGTAAACTGTCTAATACGGTCATAACACAAACTAAAGGCGGTGTGAGGGAGTAATAGTCTCACTAAATGCTCCTTGTCTGTAAAGTATGTCTAACGATGGTTCGAAAATTTACAGCACCAAGTGGAGATAATGTGGACAGTACACTACAACGTACGTATATTGACTGTCAAACTTAGGTCGAAATGATGAAGTGGTTAGCTTTTCTCTCTTCTGTTAAAATTTTGTTTCGTCGTGCATTAAACAAAAAAAAAAAAAAAAAAAAAACACGCAGTGTCCTGTCCTTGCTGCTCTGATGCTGACTGTAGGTCTAGCAAACAAAATAAGTCCTCAACATTAAGCACCATTCATATCGCTGTTCTTTTGTTTCCTTGTTTCAAGAAAAATGAATAAAACAAACCTTTTCCTTACTTTTTTTTCTCTGTTAAATATGAATTAATAATGAACACGTGACGTACGTATTAGATGGTATGAAACCAGGTAGTATTCTTTCTATGAGTCATCAACTTCTTTTTTTACTTCTTTCCTTCTTTACTCTGTTTGAGGAAAAGTGATAAATTAAGAGCAAGATCCCCAACCGTGGGAGTTTATGTAACGAGGTAACACGCCTCCTTCCAATTTCAAACGTTTGACCATCGGCACTTACCGCCACAGAATAGCCATCAAACACGCCAAGTCTTTGCTAATTAACACTTTTGAATGGATTCGGCAATAAAAAGAAAAGATGTTTAGGTATATTTATTCTCTTTCTCTCATCAGTCAATACATACATAATCTCTGCGAGAGATCGTTCCGTGACGTAAGAATCAAAATTTTACAAATAGATTTTTCACGTTATAACACGATGAGAATTTACCGGTACTGTGAACTTTCTAAGAGAAAGGTACAGTCTGATCAACCAAAACTATTTACGGAAAGTTTCCGGGAACTACATTCACAATCGAGCGCAGTAGCACAAGAGCGGGGATGGACTAACAGGGCCAGCTGTATTCTCCAAAGCAAAGTTATTTATTAGCTTGTGCATGTAAAGAACTTATATTTATATTCAATTTTAAGCGTTTGAGTTTTGCGATCGTATGCAACACCGAGCTCATGAAAGACAGAGCCCAACGTTAATGTGAATTCTGAACGACGATCGAGGATTGAATCCGATGTAGATTGTTAGTGGATACACAGATCAACCCTCACAGTATAGGCCATGATGGGACGATAAACTAAAAAGAAATAAGCGTGAAAAAGAGAATTCAGATTTGGGATTTCACTATACAATATATATATATATATATATATATATATATATATATATATATATATATATATATATATATATATATATATATATATATATATATATAGTACAGTTACAAACACGCTCTGAAATATATTAAAAACTTTCGAATTGTATCTGCTGAACGATATTTTAAACACAAATCAACAATGTATTAAAAACTATTCTTTACTCTGGCTTCAGAATCCGATTTAAAGAAAGCAGTTTAAAAACATATTTGATGTTTGTTACAGAACGAATTAAGTCGTAATATTCCTTTACTTAATTAAGTAAAAATAAAAGATGTATGTGTCCTTATTAATACTTTGAAGGATCAGTTATATGATAGATAGGATATAATTCACCCATGAATTTTTTTTCTGGCGACGCACGTGTATGTCATTATTTACAATGATGGAATGCTGCAATTTTTGATACATATATATAATTTACGATCGACCATTTTCAAAAATATAGAATATACGTTCGTTCTTTCGTAACTTTAAGGTGGGTATACGCTTCATTTCATCCTTGCATATTTAGTAATTGAAACTACTCTTTCTGCGATAACTATTGCAAAGAAAAACTGACAGTCACAGCCTCTGCATGGTGGACTTTTCTGTGAATATTTCCGGAGATTCTCATGTATCAATAGGCTAACACCTAGTTAAGAATATTCCTTGAGGGTAGCTAAATGATTTGGTACTTGCCCTGTTGTTCTATGCTGCATAGAAAAAAACGAAATTAAATCTATTTTTACGTCGCACGATTATACCTGCTAGGCTAAAGGAAACGGTGTTCATTAGAAATGAATGAAATGAAGGAAGTGGGAAGAAACGGGAGAACTCCGCACACGGTGTTTGTCCACCACAAAGCTCACTTGACGCGAGCTGGGATCGAACCAAGTACCCCATGCACCAGAGGTGGACGCTCTACCACTAAGCCACTGCGGCCCCCACATGTTCCATAGAACAGAAGTAATAAAGAAACAAGAAAATAGGAATCTACAAGTAAGATTGAAGTCAAACGCAGATAATTTAGTATCTGTTTAAAATCGCATTTATTTTTTAAAGAAATGTTTTACCACATTTAATTTATTCGATTTCTCATAAGTAAACAACGTTACTGCTGATTCAATAATAATAATAATAATAATAATAATAATAATAATAATAATAATAATAATAATAATAATAATAATAATAATAATAATTATTATTATTATTATTATTATTATTATTATTATTATTATTATTATTATAACTTAAGAATTTTACAAAAATAACTAGTACTACCTTATCCTTACTTCGATTCCTTGTTACCAAATTTACATATGAAGTTACTGAGATGGCTTTATTGAATTTTAAATATATTATGCTTAAATTCATGAAACATATAAATATTTTTGTCGGGAATCCAGTTTTTCGAATCGTGAGCAGACTAGATTTTAAAATCAATTAATATACAGATAACACACACACACACACACACACACATGTATATAATCTAAATTATTTCAAAAATATGATATAGAATATTTTGCAAAGAATTTTTAATCATTTTAAGTAACATAAGAACAACTTTGCAAACTTCTCTCAATAGACGACATTTTAACAGCTCTATTATGTTATTTCTTACTGTTTGTAGAAATATTTCGGGTTGGCTGTGGATGTAGTTTAACATAAAACCACACCTCTCTTTAATCCATCTTTAATTAATCCATTATATATACGCACACAGACATATTTTGCAGTTTGTTAATACCATTCCATACTCAGTCCACTGACATTCCCTAAAGCATTCGTTTGTGTTAAGGGACAAAAATAGGCATGTTCCCTAATCTCCTTCTAATTAATAATCTTCTAATTAAACATGTCTATTTGATAAGGGATATGCACTATAATTTCTTTATCAAAAATAGAAAGTAATCTCTCTCTCTGGGAATAATAATTACATGTCGCAAATAAATTAGAAACAGTGTAGGAGGTAATGAAATCGTTGATAAATTCCTATGGAATGTACAGGGAATAACACAGCGTTTGGAACATAAGCTTTAGAACACAGCGTTGAAACATGGATGATGGCATCTTGTTTATATATCTGTAAATCTACAAGATCCTATGTATCTTCGTTACAATGAATTTTCTATTCAATATTTAACATATTACACACATATACACACAGTAAACAACGTAATAATTAATTAAGTATTGCATGTGTATTTTATGCGTTAGTATAGCCAGGTAAAGAGAAGCATTAGTGCCTAAGACTACAACACAGCTCGGGGCAGCGGTGGCTCAGTGGTAGAGCGTTCACCTCTGATGCTTGGGGTCCCGGGTTCGATCCCAGTCCCCGCCAAGTGAACTTTGTGGTGGACAAACACCGTGTGCGTGGGTTTCCTCGGGGTTCTCCCACTTTCTTCATTCCACCATTTCATTCATTACTCATCATCACCGTCTCCTTTAACCTAACCGGCATAACCGTGGGACGTAAAACTCAAAGATTTCATTTCATTTTTTTACAACACAGTTCCTGTCAAATAGAAGAGAACAAGTTCTGCTTGTTAAACACTGAATACATATTTCAAACAAAATACGTTGTTAACTATTTGTCATAGTTTTATTTGCGTAAAAATTAATAAAAATATGCATTGAATTCTATCATTTAAATTGAGTCCATTACTGTACCTCACAATTGTATCAAATGATATTCGTTCTTAGCATATATTTAATCCTCCATTATGAATATATTTTATTCGTAATTGAATTTTATAAATAGATGTGAATAATAAAACCAAGCCATATATAGATATATTGTTATGTTCAGAAATCAAAAATTGATGTCTAAAATTTACATAAATCAATATGTTCAAAATCAAAGCTAAATAACACGCGCTAGCCACGGAGAGAGCTGCCGTATTGTAAAGGTTAGAATAGTGGAAAATCAAACAAAATAGTGACCACATGAACTTTACACTGAACAGATATCATCATGTTTATCACATAACAGTCACCACTATGTTAATTCTATATACAGGGTGTTTCAAAACAACACCGACAACGTTTGGGAGGTGATTCCTGACACCAAGATAAGACAAAAAGTATAAACCAACCTGGGTGCACAAATGCTTCCTTTCGGAGTTATAGGCTACCGAAAACATGAAAAAATGTACTTTAAAGGTCCATAGTTCCAAAACTATGGGACCTACCGTAGTCGGGTCAAGACTTCACTTAGGAACTAATATGTGTGCTATCCAAAAATCCATGTTTTAGAATCATAAGGTACTCACGCTACAAATTTTATAGAGGGAGTTTTGCTATGGGCATATAACTTGAAGTACTCACTAACTACCTCTATAAAAATTGTATGGATTCTGAAATTTGGATATTTGGATAGACCACATACTAGTTCCTAAGTGAAATCTTGACTCAACTACGGTAGGTCCCATAGTTTTGGAGCTTTGGACCTTTAAAGTTCATTTTTTCATATTTTCGGCAGCCTATAACTCCGAAAGGAAGCATTTGTGCATCCATGTTGGTCTATACTTTTTCTTATCTTGGTGTCAGGAATCACCTCCCAAACGTTGTCGGTGTTGTTTTGAAACACCCTGTATATCAGTAGATATGAACGTGATGAGTGAAATTTGACTGAAAGAGACCGAGATTCATTCTCTTTCTTTCAGCCTCACCCATCATGTTCATCAATTTTTACATTAAAATTACTATATTACAAAAACAATTATTTATAACAAAACTCAGTGATAAAGAAGATTGGGACTTAGATCTGCACCTGAAGATACGAAACCGCAATTGGGGATAAGAGAGAAAGGTACTTCTAGCCGAAAATGATACTAATGATATTAGTACTGCCGCTCAATGATCTTCACTTTTTACAAGCTGTGTTACGAATGATTGTGAACAGTTGCCTCTAATGTTGCATGCTACATCAAAATTATATGGGTCTAGGACAATGTTTACATACAAATCTCGACATCGTATTTCAATCTTAAATTTGATACACATGATGAAAAATATGATCCCGAATCCTGTTCTCCCACACAGGAACGTACGTTAACCGCTTAGCCATGATAGAGCTTTTCATTCATATTGTGTTTTGGTGGTTTATCCATATATTGAATGGTGTGATTAAATGAAATTAAACATAAATTTTAAACCAAGTTTCTCTTTTGTTATAGCCTACAAAATATTTTTAATCGGAATTCTCTTATTTAATTTTTGGCACTTAAGGACTAGGAAAGATTATTAGTGATATTAACAAATGAATTTTGCAGAAAATGGATATATTATTGGGATTGTAAATTATTAATATTATGTTTATATTCAGATATGATCGTTTCCCATAGTGGAATTATAAATGCAATATTCACCTGGAATCGACTCTTGCAGATCCATTGGTAAATTACTCTTCTGGTATATTCTGTACGATTATACTATCTCAAATATCAGAGAACTTGTCATAAGTGACAGGAGGGGGTTACAATTCAAACTGAAAAGAAAGAAGAAAAAAGCATAAAGCAGTTGGTTTTCATATTTTATTCATCGTTACCGGATCTAAAAAAGCCTTATCGTTTATACATATCGTCAATCACAGAAAATGTGCTGTGAGAGCGGGCTAATTACCGCAGCTGAGCTTTTAGACCGGACGTCAAAAAGACTGCCTGACAGTTGTTCGCTAGCGGAGTGTGACTCAACACCTGACACACACAACAACGCAGATTCACGCCTGCATCCTGTGGCAATGTGTGTGCAATATCAGATCCTTTCCTCATTTTCTTCTTCCAGTTCCTGGCCGTTATGTGAAAAGTTGACAATGAGCTTTTTAAAGTAAAATATTCTGTACAGAATCAGAATTCAGCCATAAATTTGCTTTGTTTCTATTTAACTACCAGATCTGGTCTCTGCACGGACCTTGCTCTCATTCAAGGCTCGAAGTTGTTATTAAAATAAGCGCTAACAAATGTCTTCACATCCTGCTCTCGTGTAGCTACATGGTTAGTGCACTTGCTTGCGTTACTAGTGGTCCCACGTTCGACCGACAGAGGTCAGAAGCAGTTGAGGCAGCGGCCAGCAATAGAGGCTCCAAACTGGCTAGCTAAACTTTTAAGAAATTTCTGCAATTAGAATCGAATATACTTCTAAAAAATATTCGTCATATATTCGATACTGTAACGATACTCTCCAAAATTTTATACTGTTAAAAATTTTGTGTCGGACACTTTATCATGGGGATTCTCAAACTGAGGATTGGGATCCTGGGAAATCGCGAAGGGAATTGAAAAAGACAAATACAATTAGAGTCCAGTAGCAGAAAAATATTTTTAAAAAATCATTTCAAATTTCATATTTTAATAGACATGTTTTCTTTCATTTTCATACAAATTGCCCAACTGTTTTTCCTACTCCGGTTGTTCCTATTCCTATATAGAACTTACACACTGTAAGCGATAAGTGTCCATAATAATAATACAGAATTTAATTACAAACCCAAAATTACTTATGGATATTGCTGGCAAGAGAATGTGATAAATTAAAATGTTCGTGATATGAAATAGGTTGACAAATCCTGTTTTAGTATGTTTGTTGCTCAAAGTCAATTAGCAAATTTAAGTGACTGCTTTAAATGTACCAAGAATGATACGAAATAATAGCCGTTCAGTTATACGAAGAAAATGAATGAGACAGCATCATTACATTTCCAGTTTAATTTTATGAGTAATAGCACATATACATATGAAGGACCCATTTGTTGATCTATTCCAGGGTCCTTGTTTATTGCTCTGGCCAGGATTGCCTAAGTCTCAAGCTACGCTTTGTAGATGCATATTTTTTAAAAATATTAATCCAGTATTCTTATACAGTTTGGTAACTACTTTATAATAATAATAATAATAATAATAATAATAATAATAATAATAATAATAATAATAATAATAATAATAATAATAATAATAATAATAATGTTTATTTCTGTGCCGTGAACAGACTAACGGCAAAAATACAGTACTTTATCAGACAAAAATAACACATATTGCATACAATGTAACCTACCTATTGAAACAAGAAAAAATAACGATAAAGTAAAATATTAGTATCGAATTAAACAATAATTCCTTATCAAATTAATACCAAAAATATTAGTCTCAAAATAGATATATCGTCAAATTATACTATAAATAATATTTGTCAAACTTTAAAATTTATTCTTCTCTACTGATAAAAACAGATGTTTCAAATTAGATTAAAAGAATTGACCCTTTTTAAAATTACAGATTTTGGATTCAAGGGAACTAATGTTGATCCATTTCTCACATTATACATTCGTACTCTTATGCTTATATTATGTAAGCATTATTCACTATGATATCAATTGTCTAGTATTTTCTGGATAAAATCTCTTCAATAAGTTTTCTTCTGTCACTTAATGATTGTATCATAATCCGCAAAATTCATTCCAATATTCATAACTACGTGAGTAGTAATCTCTATTCATTTTACGGCATAGTAACCTAATAAAATACTTTTGGACTGATTCAATTTTTTTTTGCCAATGTAATACATATACTCTTGCAGATAATTACACCAAACTCTAGTCTTGATCTTGCAAGTGTCTTATATAAATATGCGTATGAGCCTCAGGCATGCTTAAACTCAGGCCATTGTTTGAAAATGAGTCTTAATATTCTTCTAGTCTGTTGCACTATATCATTAATAAGATAGGCAAATTTCATATTTCTGTCAAATATAATATAATAATAATAATAATAATAATAATAATAATAATAATATAATAATAATAATAATAATAATAATAAATGGAGTATTCTATTTTGATTTCACTAGAAGTAACGTGTAATGTATAATAATTTATCCTTTCACAATTATTTTACAGTATTTTCAATCTTCCTCATCCAGTGCAGTGTTAGAGCGAAAGATTATGGATGAAGGTAATTTTCTTGCCTTCATGCATCAAAGTTCTACTTGCAACAACTAAAATTCGTTAGTAACATTCAATTGCAACTCAGAGCCAGTAATTTTGCAGTTTTGCTTCAAATCGCTTGGCTATTATTTGCTCATCAATCTTCGTACTATCCAACCCCGACAGGCGGGTATCAAGGAGAAAGTTAATATTCAAAATATGAACTCTTGTAAAAAGACATAAAGCCTCACTTTAGTCTACAAACAACACTTCACGTTATCTGTATAATCTTTAGGAATCTAGCTGTTGAAATGTTATCTTTTTTCTTTTTCATCTCCCCCCTCATATACAGAAGAAGAAGAATTAGTAAGATAACGGTAAATAAAATTGATTCTATTTGAATGCTGTATGTATAACGAAACAGAGTAATAACTGAAGTTCGAACCATTTGCATGTATTATTAATAGGAACGGCACCATACGGCTCAGCAGTTGGTTTTCAGTTAGTAATAGTTTATTTGTCTATAGCAGCAATTCCTAAATTTTAGGTCATATCCCGTTAGTAGCTCCTGATGAAAGATTTGATAGATCGCGAAGTTCCCGTATAAAACTACATTCAACTAACTACATTCAACATTACATTCAACTTAACAACCTTTTGTGATGTCTGAAATTTGAATGAAGTATTAAGTAGCTCATGTGACTCTTCCCTATATGTTTGGATGAAACAAGATATTCTTAAATTCAAGTGAAAATAATATAGAAGTGTGTATGGTACACTTTCGAATTTCTGACTTTTAATCGCTACTTAACACAACATACCCAAGTTATGAAAAAAACTGAAACTAAAGAGAAATTCGTTTCATGAGTATAAAAATGTTTTATTTGAATTTTCAAGATCTTGTAATTAGAAGAATTCATGGTTTCTGGAATAACTGAAAAAATGTTAAACTTCTGGGTTCTGTGAAGTTTAATACCCTTCGAGATTGATATCCGACTTAGAAAGGTTGAGAGATGCCCTATAGCAATGTTTGTTCTATTTGCATAGACATGTCATGACTTGAAAGTTAGGCAGTTATGATAAATCCTTAACAATTGTATTGAAGTAATTTCTTTCATTGTCGAGTGGAAAAATATGTACCAGTATTATTTTTTAGATTTCCTTAAAACTATGAAAGGTAAAAATACACATTTAATAAATGATTTACAAAACGTGTCATTAATAAAGTGTGTGTAAATAATTGTGAAGGAAATTTCGAAAGCCTACTAAGTCAATTTTGAACAAACATTGAAATAGCGCTTGTTCCAAATTTTTCGCACTTCCCGCTATGTAAAAAGAGATAAAAATGTATGGAGAACTTTTTTTATACATGTTATCTCTTTTCAGATAATGGAAAGTGCGAAAAAACTCGAAACAAGCGTTATTTTAATATTTGTTCAAAATGGACTTGGAAAATTTTGGAAATGACCTTCACAGTTCTTCACTTTATTACATATTAAATTAAGCTAAGTAATTATGTGTACAAAAAAGTTTCCCAAATTTCTAATAGATCTTTAACTAATTAAGCTACTTTATCCTATATGAAGTTCATTAAGATGACTACAAAACTAAACGTGTATGAAAAAAATGTTCCACTAGTGAACTGAGCCAATGAAATCAGTTCTTTTAACTTCCAACAATACTACGTGTTTGGGCCATGAGACTAATATGACCTACACGGCAGGATGATAGCATCAGTTTTGATATTGTGCAAACTATATAACTATCTTTACTACATAAATTAACTTCGGTATATATTATTGAAGTTAGAAACACTACTACCAGGTATAACAGGTAGAAAACGGAACATATTTATAATAAACAAGAAAACTAAATAAGGATATCGAACGAAGGAAGAATAATTTTTAAAAATCTATCTTTAAGTTGATGTGACTTGTTTTAGGATAAAAAAGAATTTAAAAATTATTTTGAGTAATCGCTGATTAATTCATTAATTAACCATTCTTTATTGTTTATGCATCTATTGCCCCAATATATAATGAGGGACAGTACCGTGAATGAAGTATCGTTTTTCTTTTATTCCTTTAGTCTGAAAGATTCGCCTCTCACAAGGGCGAATGACCGGAGACCAAGATTCATCCGCCATCTTTCATCATCATTCATCATTCTCATCAATCTTTACATTAAAATTATTAATAAAAAACTCAGTGATATAAATGACTAGGAACTAGGTCTGAACCTGAAGATATAAAACCTCAGTTGTCATTACGATAGAAGGAGATATGTGGCTGGCGAAAGACTTAATAGCTGATAGTTCATAAGTAATAATTAAATAGTATTTAATTGTATTATGTAAGGATATCTTATTAAGTATTATATAAGGATATGTTACTAAGCATTGTATTATGCAAGGAGCTCTTTCTTAGAGCAGTAATATTCCAGCTTTTTTTGGTCATGTCCCATCTAGGCCTTTTTAGAATCACAATGCACCCCATTCTGAACTTTCTTTTGCTTGCACTATTCATTTTATTCAATGGGTTTGTGACTGGAAGTTCTAAATGTGAAACTTAGTACATAAAGAAACAACAAAAAGCATGTAAAACAGGAACACGAAATAAGAAAAAAACACAGAAACTTTTAAAGCAGAAATGATTCAAATAAAATTATATATATATGAAAATTTGAGTAAGTTTGTATCAAGATGTATTTTTTAAACATCTGCAAATTATTTAATAAAAAAGAAAGAATTCTTATACATAAATTTGTATAAAATATATGAACACAGCGCCAGTAAATCTTAAATTTATCTTAGCGTCCAAAAACACAAACCTCTTAAAAGTTTTAATGAATTTTATGAAAGAAAACAATCTTCCTCTGTGACTAATCTTCTGTGACAAGTATATTTATTAACAACTTCAAATATAATGGTTTAAAAGATGGATTTAATGGTTGGGATAAACAAGGAAAAAATATTTTGATGTTAAAGTTATCCTTGATATATAAACGTTTAACAGTAGAATATACCCTTTGATCCCAAGAACAAGTGATAAGAAGCAACAACTCTCTCAGTTTAAGCTACATTTTAAGAATATAGGTGATCTGAATTAACAATCTACGTTGCATGAAGAAAGTCCCTTGAAAAAGACTGAAATAGAATAGAATAGGCCTAGATCTGATATGTTTCTACATTGAGTATTTGCATTTTTACAAAGAATGATGATGATCCCTATAATTTATGATTTTACAATCGAATTATATTTTTCTAATTCGAAATCATTAAGACCCTATACACTATTTTGTTATGTTGCTAAATTTCATAATCATTGTTACAATTCATACTATTTTGATGATAAAAACGATTTCTAAGCAGAAAATCTCTATCCGGTAGTAAAAATTACACGTTAAAGGGTTCTTCATTATCCTTTGTGTCTGTAAAAAAGAAAAAGAAAAATTATTTATTTTTTACATCAATTTTAACAGCAAATTTGAGTTTCTTTATTTTATACAATGTTTAACATATCTAAATTCTCGAATTTCTTCCCTAAAAAATTCAAATTACCCGCAGTTGCCGGGTATGTGCTCCGAATTGGGAATTACGAAGATAGAGCAGGTTATAACGGATCGTTCAAAAGAAATACTATACATCGTGAAAATGGTGAATTTTAGAATACCTAAGAAACATGAATTGAGGGACAGTCTTACTTCAGTGTTATCTATGAATGTTTCCGATGCAAGGAATAACAATGTTCGTTTACACATCCACTCTGTAAACATTGCATGTGACAAAGGATGAAAATAGATTCATAATGTATCTAACATTCTATACAATCTGTTAGCAGAGTAAAAAGTATTTTTAATTCCAAAAATCTTATATAAATTACAGTTGGACGCTATCCTGGTAACATTCATATGTATTTCAATAGATTATCGCTAATTTTCATATTTTGTAAGTTTAATTGAGGATTTTACATGTATTATTATTATTATTATTTTTTTTTGCTTATTTCAGCGG
The DNA here is from genome assembly GCF_964235325.1 of Thermobia domestica. Lineage (NCBI taxonomy): Eukaryota > Metazoa > Arthropoda > Insecta > Zygentoma > Lepismatidae > Thermobia > Thermobia domestica. Next base: position 325,433,108 of record NC_137454.1, on the reverse strand, counting down.
TTGGACATCCGAGGACGCATTAAAGTTCTTCACGGCCAAAACCGTAAGCAGGAAGAGCCCCCTCTCGCTCTCTTCGCAATCTGCACGCCATTCGGACCACCGTCGCTTCTCGAAATTCCACAGAAGGAAGTCATGTTCAAAAGCAAGCACAAACTCGATCTCACGTTGGTTTCTATGGACCAAAGGTAAACAAATATAATTAATATAACCTCTGATTATACTTCCAGCTTCTGACATTTATTTTCGTACTTTCAGCAGCATTTTTAAAATCAAAGTTGGTCAAGTAGAGTATCATTGGCTCATTTCATTATAACAATATGTTCCTTGCATAACATAATGAAAGAATTTGGTAATATTAGAAGCTATATTTGTAAAAATAGGTCTATTTCTTTCTAGATTCCTAATGATTATTCACTATTATTTTTCATACTCCAAAATAAAATGCATCGCCTTTGTGCACTTGATCAATTGCCACATTCATAGTAAAGATATTGTACTAAAACGAAGTTTTGTTTAAAAAAAAGAATAACAGTACATCTTTCGACAACAAAGTTTAAAAAATACACAAGGAATATAAATGATGTACATATGATTTTTTTTTTTTAAAAAAAAGGCATAATTTTATCAAAATAACGATGAAAATGAAGTTTAAATGCTATAGTAGTGAATTATGCCAATCCTGAATGGCAGAAGGTACGTTCGCCAAACAATAGAGTAAATATTCCTAAGTAAAATGTGGAAAATAGTATCCATGATCACACAATGTACAGACTGCAATGGTTCGAACTTAAAGACAAATCATTCTGTTCTGTTAACATTAACTTATTGATTTATTGATAACGAAAATGATGTGATATAAGAGAAAAATACATTGAAAGATTATGTAATGTACTGGTCATAATTTGTTCCTATTATCAATCTAAAAATTTTATTCTGATTTTGTAGTAAACGAACCATATTTTTGGTATAATAAATCGATATTAATTACATTATTATTTTAAAGGAATAATGTATATTAATATGATACGTAATATTGTAATATTAGTAGCACCAGAGAGAATTTTATTACAAGTATATTTTGCCCATTCACTTTTATCCCGTTACGCCATTCGTTTGGAACACTTCTGTGAGTTACAGCATCCAACTGCAAGTAAAAACTGAAACATTTGTCTCTGCTCTTGAATCTGCTGATTAAGATCCCAGAATTATGAATCGTCATTCCCTAGGGACCAAGACAGTCTGAGAAATTGTAGCAAATAAAATCTCCCAGCTTCCCCATAGAAAGGTAATTGAGCTCACCTGCATAGTTGCCAAACAAAAGATTCAGCTTTTTCTTCCCTTCTTTTCTCCCAAGAACAGATTATTGGCATCTGCTCGTCTCTATTTCATCTCTCGTTTTCTTTTTTCATATTTCTCCCTTTTTATTCGTCTTATCTTTTTTTCCACCAGCTACAATATCTGCTTGTTTTGACGTTCCCTAACAATTCGTTTTCGCCGTTGAATATAACAACAAAAAAACTCTCCAACAAGGAAAGATCATTTATTTCTTCCATTCCTCGTTCTATCTTCCACATGCGGAAACGTATATAACAGACTATAAAGATGTTTCTCACGAATACAGTGAAACATTACAGCATACTACTATATGTCATCTCTCAAAGAATCTGTCTTCTGGATCTAGAGATGAGAGATTGCACTTAACTGGAGAAAGAAAAAGAAAGATATCTCCTTGAATTCCTTTTAAAAAGTAAGTTATGTGCTAAGAAATTTATACACAAGTTCACAAATTTAAAAAAGATTAAATTACGGTATTAAAATATTATTTAATTATTACAGTTCTTTTTTTGGCTTTGTGGTGTTTGCCGCCAATGTGGGTGTACGGTTATCTTCATTACTTAACGTAATTATGTTTGCAAGTCTGTGTATGTAATTTTCCGAGTTGAAACATGGTTCTTCCTGTTCATATTACGTAAAAAGAGAAGGTAATGAAAGTAAATCTTAACTGCGAACATAGCATAAAAATAAAATAACTTTTTTGATGTTTCTGTTCGTGAATTCATATACGCAAAATTCCTAAACAAGATATCATTACGATTTCTTCAGAATAACAATTGATACATATAGTCTTATTCAGCAGGGAATGGAATTATATTTGAAATATTTCATTATTGTCTGTAAGTTGTATTGTATCAAACAAAACTGATCAGGTAAGGTTTATTGCCACAAAAACGAAAATATCTATTGTATCCTATACGGTGATTATTCAACCCGGTTAGAGTTGTTGTTATCCATTTTAAAAAGACCTTTCTTTATATTATTCCCTCCTCCTTTTCCCTATCATGTTTCTTTTTACGGCTACGCTTACCTATCAGTATACATAAAGCACCCGCTTTTTTGATATTATAATGGAACTTTTGTTCTTGTTTAAAAACAGTAATATATATTCATTTTTTCGAGTATTTGGCAAAATTGTAAGTCATGTAGACACATGGATTCCCTATATTTATTTCGTCAGTAACTTCTAGCACAGTCTTTTGTATGCAGTTTAACCTATTTGTGCATATGGTCCGAAAAATCGGATGTCGTGTACGTTACGTTTAAATTCTTTATGACCGCACACCCACAGCTTTTGCTGACAGAATATTGTTACGTAATCCTTTAACAGTCCTGAGAGGGTGTTATTGTTCTCGAAAAATTGGCAACTTTGAGTTTACAGGGCAAATGCTTCAAAGACTGTTATCATTATTGAAAAGACAACAGTGTTTCAAATACATGACTGATAAAGAAATGTTAGTTGGTTGTCAACAACTAAAACTCTTAAATAAGTAATCAAGTGTTAAAGTTTCATGATCAATGAATATTTTTTATTATTAAAAATATTGGTAAAATATATTACTCCAAATGTTCCTTGTGCATATGACCCGAGTTTTCGGATGGCGCGTCAGATTCACTACAACCAAAATTTCAGGTGGAATCCGTTACCCTAAAATAACAAACTGTATACAGAAATTACATTCAGGAAACTCCATGCATTAATGGGTAATTTTGATAAAGTTACCTGAAACTTCCTGTAAATGGCTCATTACTTGTTGGTAAACCTCCACTTAAAATTATGACCTACATATTTTGAAAACATACAGCCATACATTGATTTTAATATAATAAGCACTATGTGTGTAAAGGACGCAATTAAAACCTGGACAGTGGTTGGTTAGTTGCATTTTAACATCACTTTTCAGCACCGAGGCTATATGAAACATGGATCTACGATTAAGGTGGAATCCCAACCACTGTAATGCGCTCAAATTTTAAGGTTCTCCCACTGGAAATCGAACCCGGAACCCCGTGCACCAAAGGGGCGCATGCTAGCCACCAGTTTAGGCAAGAGGGCCTGTACATTGGTGTTCATTGAAATCTAACAGATTACGAAGGTCTTGAAATTATTATATACTAATATATAATATATTTAAATAAAGTTAGCACAATATGTTCTCGGTTGTGTGACAAGGAACAGAAAATTCTAAAAACAAAAGGTGCATGATAATTGTGTGAATTTAAATCTCTGTAGCTTACTCAATAAACGAGAAAGAACAGAATAGACTTGCGATTATCAGTAAATATTCAGAAACACTTATACAAACGAGTATTCTACAAAGTATATGTTTCTAAATCTTGTACTGCAATATCTATTAACAAATACCACTGATTTTATTAGTACTACACACATGTACAATCTTAAAAATATTGTCAATTGTATTTTACAACAGTTCTAAACCAAATAATCGAAAATGTAATTCAATTTATGCCTTGTTATAGATATGTACTTGTATGTGATGTGAGTCAGTCAAATTTTTGAGAATATGAAATATACCATTACATCGATGATAACTATATTATATTTATCTTAACTATAAACGTATACATAAATAGCTATAAACGTACGATTAAATATGCCCATCTTTATCTTTTTTTCAGGGGCAAAATGCTTCTCGGATACTCTGATACAGAGCTAGCTAACATGGGTGGTTATGATCTAGTCCATTACGATGACCTCGCCTATGTTGCAAGCGCACATCAAGAATGTAAGTGATTACATAAATCCAAAGTATAAATTTTAGTTCATATTCTGTAATTGATATTAGTAATAATTCTTTTTTTTACTTGTATGTCGTCACATCAAAATAAGAAAAAAGTTCATATGGACTTGTGGTCGGAAGTGCAGTTTCGTAGTTATAGAGTGCCAAAAACGTGAAAAAAAGATGAGCTTTAAAGGTCCATAGTCCCACTACTATAGGACCGGTCGTAGTCGGGTCAAGACATCATTGAGAAACTAGTATGTGAACTATCTGAATATCCATGTTTAAGAATGCTCCAGTACTTACACAATCATTTTTAGAGAGGCTGTTTGGGATTACTTGATCATTTATTTTCCACCTACGTCTCTAAAAATTGGTGTGCAAGTACTGGAGCATTCTTAAACATGGATATTTGGATAGTTCACATACCAGTTCCTCAGTGATGTCTTGACCTGACCACGATATGGTCCCATAGTGATGGAGCTATGAACTTATGAAGTTCACTTGTTTTAAGTTTTCGGCACCCTATAACCCCGAAATATCCACTTTTAAACACAGGTCCATATAAACTTTTTTTTCTTCTTATTTTGATGTGAGGAATCTATTTGCAAAATATTGCAACCCATTTTTGTAACACCCTGTATAGTAGACTCTCGACTATCCGGAGTCTTCATCCCGGCGAAATTAAAATACCGCTAATTTTACAGTAATTATGTTATATCTTCAAATAGATAAAAGATAATCGAAATGTGGAACAAGAGCGCTCTAGACAATATTATTTTACATAAGAAACCATTATTACGACTCACTCATCTGCTTTCGATTTCGAGCCATTTGGAAAATAGGCATTTATTTTCGCGTTTCTAAACGGCTGAAAACGGAAAGCCACTAGGTGACTTGTGATAACGGTACCTGACGCAAAATAATATTGTCTAGGGCGCTCTTGTTCCATATTTCAATTATCTTTTATCTATTTGAAGGTATCACATAATTACTGTAAAATTAGCGATATTTTAATTTCGCCGGGATAAAGACTCTTAATGTAGGGAAAGAGAAAGTCGGATACCACAAAAGCTACACACCACTGTGTTCTATAATTCTTATTTCCTGCCCCACTCATTCCATAAAAAAACACTAAAAAAAATCCCGCTCTTGTTTATATTTTCTACTCTTTTAGGCCATACTTCATGAATGTTTATGATGTACTGTACTGTATATTTTAAAAGTTTCTTACAGAAAAAGGAAATCCAAGAATTAGAAGATTGTACACATTGTAAGATAAATTTTATAATGTCTTACTTAATTACAAGAAACATAAAATAATTGTACGTAATACAATTTTTAAGATAAGTAAAACATTAACATAAAACATAGGCCTAGTTCTTAAAAAAATTAAACTTATTTTACTTTCCATTGATAAATAATTACTCAATATGCAGGTAGACCTAAGAAAATTTCAAAACCTACAGTCTTGTGTTTGAAAAAGTCCTTGGTAGATGGTTACTTCTCCTTGGTACAGTCGCGTTTTTATGGAGACGTTAAAACTCGAGTAGATCGTTCAAAAACATTATTTCTAATTGTATCACGGGTATTTTCTTCTCTTAACTAGGACAGATAGCTGAGAGTCTATTGTACTTCGAAATATATTAATTAATGTCTTCAAACTCGTAGACATTTAAGTATTATTAAAGTTTATCGTATTACTATTATAAGTTATGCTTGAAAATATTCTTTTGTCTTCTATTGCAATTTACTGAGTTATATCGTGGTGAACCAACAAAGCTTTCCTGGAATACTTTCGAAATAAATATTAACGCAATTAAAAACCTAGTATTTCGTCTTTTCTTCATCGAAGAAAAAATGAAATCTTTAAGTTTCACGACCAACGGTTATGCCGGCTAGGCTAAAGGAAATGTTGATGATGAGAAATGAATGAAATCTTGGAATGAAGAAAGTGGAAGGAAATAGGAGAACTCCGAGAAAACCCACGCACATGGTGTTTGTCCACTACAAAGTTTACTTGGTGCCAGCTGGGATTGAATCAAGGATCCCATGCACCAAAGCCACCGCGGCCCCTATTCTTCGTCGAAGAATTTCATCGAGGATTGGGATACATAAAAAACAGAACAAACCTCAGACAGTCAACTTAATTTCAGATGGTAGTTCGTCAAGTCAAGCTTACTCTACTACTTTTCAACTTCGCATGGTAAGATTGAATCAGGTTCACCATGTTTTTATAGCATAACTTCTTGCCTTTTCGGTCCTCCATAATGTACTTCGAGCAAAAAGAAATATAGAATTTCTAGTTGTGTTAATTTTCGTGTACATAAAAAATAGAGGAAGGAGTCAGTGTTATTAACATCAAATCCTCTGTGGATGTACAGTCAATAAAGTTCAGCTAAAAATATGCGATTGACTGAATGACACTTTTTTGTCTTTGAATTTCAACGCATTAGTTACTTTTGCAGATAAGATTTCTGCTATATTTACAAATAGCTTTAGTTCACAGATCAAGGATGTTATAAAATAGAGGATCTTCCCATGTGTATCTTCATCCTATTAACTCAATGAAGCCAAAAAACAACCGAACATCGGTACGTCTGATTGGCTACTCTCGTTCCCGCCATCATCTAATTGTCTACTTCGTTTCCGCCATGAATGTTGGCTCAAAACATTGTGATCTTATTGGCTGAGTGGCGGTGGCGAAGCTGTGACGTATGGCTTCAAGATTTTGTTATAAAGGCAGTCCTCTATTTGATAACATCCTTGGCACAAATACTATTAATGTACTAAAATATAGTATCAATGTACTAGAACTAATTGATTCTCTACATTGACACTTTTAACACTACATAATACGTTTTTTTTTTTTTTTTCAGTACTTAAGACTGGGGCTTCAGGAATGATAGCCTATCGGTATCAAACCAAAGAAGGGCAGTGGCAATGGCTCCAAACAAGTTCTAGGCTGGTTTACAAAAACTCCAAGCCAGACTTTGTTATCAGCACCCATCGTCCTCTCATGTGAGTACAGTTATAATGTCTTTTGCTCTACTACTGTTAACAACACTCTCTAAGAATTGTACCTTCACGCCATTTGACTTGTAAACTGCCTGCTGCTATGCCAATTAGCAACGCATCATGTGCTCCAAGAAAGCTTATCTAGAGATGAAGATTTTCGTGTTGTCTTTCGAGTTGTCCGTATTTAAGTTTTATACTAGTGAAATGTATAATCTTCAAAATGATCTACAATTTTGTTATTGTTTCTGTTTTATTTTATTTTCATGTATTAGTTTCATTACTACTGTTATCATAACTTCTCGTTTCCAGCTTCCTGTCTGGTATGGATATATACGAGGCTTCTCCAATGACTTCTTTCACTACATCAGTGGTTCTCAACCTAATTCACGATCCCCATTTTATCACATCCTCTTGCCAGCGACCTCCTTATAATTTCTGGTTTTAATAAGCTTCTGTGAGATTTTTAATCTACCTATTGCGGATATCTCACGATATGCATCTATTTCTATAATAGTAGAATCCATTTCTTGTATATGGTGGATTTAGTAACTTCCCTAAAAGCGAATGGATTAAAAGCGACAAGTCCTTGCAATTGGTTTTCTGTAACGAAGACTTGAACAAGTTCTGGATGGAGAGGAGAGAAAAATATCCTGGTCTGGTTTCTGCTGCTTTAAAATTAATACTTCTATTTGCTACATCGAATCTGTATGAAAGTGTTTTTTCTTCCATGATAAGCATTAAAACAAAGACAAGAAATCGCTTATCAGTTGAAAATGACTTGATAATGTGCGTCACGGAGATTGAACTGGACATTGCTACACTAGTGAAATCACACCATGCTTAAGTATCTCATTAGCTTTCAATTTTGATTGTTTCAATATGCAGGTTTTATTGCATTTGTATTTTTCTGGTATTTCAATATGCACTTCTCATTAGTATTATATCGTACCTCTTTCAGTTAGATTGATTTTTAAACAACTCTGCACCTGTTGAAAATGTTTTAGCAGACCTATTTTTTGTTGTTCTTAACAGTATGTATAAAAATAAAAATATGCCTATCAGAACAAAATTTTAAATAATATTTAAAAATATTTTCCAGTATTAGATTCCAATTATATTTATCTCTTCCGCTTATCTTCGCGATCCCCAGGTTGAGAAATCCTGCACTACAGTATTCTTTATTCTGGATCGTTTCCAATCTTATGCTCGTCATAATGGATGCTAACAAGAGAGATTCCTTTACGTATAGCCTAACAAGCTGCTAAGAAATTGATAATTTGATTTCTGAAATTACTGTAAAAACGTTCCTAAATACATGCATTTGGCTATTAGATTACACAATACAGCATTATGGTACTATAACGTCACATAGCATAGAAGAAAAACTCAGCACAACATAGCTGTGGAAGAAACAATTCTTAGAGTGTGCAATATCGTTATATTTATCAAAAAACTGTCACAAAATTCAGGGAAAATCTATCTTGTAATAATTTTTACTGATGGTTTATCAAACTGAAGGAGTAGGAAAAAGGAATAAGAAGAGGGTAAAAAAAGTAGGGAAAAATAAATAGTAAAAAAATGTAGCTTAATTGAATCCTTTCGCACATAGATTGTAAGTTATTTGATGTGTTAATCAGTGAGACATCACATCAAAATAATTTGTACTTGACGTTCCATAGTTACAGTTCGTTTCTAAAAAATTAATTTTCTCTCTTCTTGCTTGACGAAGTTTTAACGAAAAAGATTACAACATAGTTTTTATGTACGTGTATTTTGTGATAGTGTCTGTCTTGCCTAATTTTTAGTTAAGTTATTTGTCTATACATATATGAAAGACCATATTTTACTCATAGCGCTTTGCTACATACGTTTTGTAAGTGTCTCGTTTGCGAACTTTCAATAATGAGTTAAGATTTAACAACATGTAAGCATAGGCGCCGACTGCTTGGGTGCGTCGGGGCTCAAACCCCCACTGGTAATTTTTAATCGATGTTGAGCACCCATTGTATTTATCAGTTAGAGTTAATTTCGAAATTATACTTCCTGTCGTGAAAAAAAAAAAAAAATAGGTTTTCTAGCGTGAATTTTAGCAATGAATATAATCTATTTAATTAGAGATGAAATCTTAAAACAATTAGATAATAATCAATCGAGCAAGATCTTCTTTTGGCTCTATGTGCTGTAATAATAATAATAATAATAATAATAATAATAATAATAATAATAATAATAATAATAATAATAATAATAATAATTTCATTTGTTTACGACCAATCTAATACAAATATGAGATCATGAACCCCGAAAGTCATAAAAATATTTGCTATTTGCTCGGGATTCGGACAGAAACTGGTTAATATAGCCCGACAAATAGAACCAACTGCGGTAACTTTTTTTTCTTTCCTTTGCATATTTTATAATTATAATAGCGCTTGAGAAATATTCTGTAAGTTTAAATATTTCGTAAGGGTTAAAGGCAATTGTTTAGGTGTCATCGAATTGTTTTTCTTCTTTCTTTTCAATCAATAACCATACACCATAGCCTTAAAAAGTTACCTTAATAACATTCATGTCTATATTTGTATTCTTTCTTTTTCTCATTTTTGTCTACTTGATAAATAGTATGGTAAATAGTGCAATAGAAAAATTGAAGTGTCAGTTGAGGTGTAACCTACGGGTTTCTTCGCTTACCACTAATTAAGTGATGTCACTTTCCAATACCCTAAGTCCCTCTCAATTTCACTCAACTAACATAAAATTCTTCTAAATAAAACCAACAGAAAATATAACAGATTCTATAATTCCATTGCAATTTCTTCATATTTAAATTTTAATCCCTAACTTGAAACTCCTTGGTACATTATTGAACTCTCTTTAAAAAGACCACTCCCCTATAGAAGATCGATTTAAGGGTGGTCGCCTTACAAGATGCTTCACTGTATTCTCAAAGCCAAGACACTTCACTAAATAACTTTCTAACGCTCGGAAAGTGTAATTTCACATCATTTCATGAAAAGCATCAAACAATGGAATGAAGTGAAAATAAATAAATTATTCAGTTTTTCAGACATCTATCTCTATCATTTATGCTATTGGTTAATACCCAGGAATTTAATTATCATGAGAGGTAGTCTATAACTATCCTGCAATTCAGTGGAGATACTTGAAAGTTTCTTGAAGCCTGTCCTGTAATTCTTGATTAAATAAAGTAAAACAAAAGTACACTATCAGTTAGTGTTTTCAATTTTTATATTAATATAGAAATAGAGATGAGTGTAAATTATGAATTACACTGAATATAACCTAAGTGATACGCACACTTCTGTATCATTGTGTGTATATTTTGCTTGAATGTGAAAGTTATGCAATATAAAGCACAATTCAAACGCATTAGTAGTCAAACAGAGTTTAAGTTCAGACAAAAGACTTTTTTAACCTAGGAAACTATTAGACGAATTGTTTTATCTTAAGAAGAGATTAGATACCTATTATAAGTATCTTAAGAAGAGAGTATGTAATATAACTTACAGTATATTTTGAAATAAATTCGTTCCAATAAATATTTGTGTATTGCTATTGTCAGAGGTAGCGAAATCGGAGATGCAGGTCTTTTGATCTCTCCTGCTAATATTTTAGCTGTGAACTCAACTTCCTCAACATTACATGGATGTTTGCAATGTGGTTTATATTTCGTTACAAAATTTGGAGAAAATTTTCATTAAATAAAAGTAAATAGCTCATTTAAAGTTTTTAAAACCCCTTCATTGCTGTCGACTGCTATAGGTTTGTCACCACACTGCACTGTTTAGACTTCTATAGTAGTTCTGCCGACTACTATAGTTAATTCTATGCCGCATCTTAATTGATCTACTAAGTGATCTAAATCTCAGTCTTAAAGCAGAACAATTGAACTATAGTAGTCATTAGCAGTGCAGTCACAAACATTTGAGGACTGCTACGCAAGCGAACGCAAGCATGAACGCAAGCGAAATTACAGAATTAAAGAATTTGAGTTCATTTTTTAAAATATATAAATTCTTATGTGCATAACGAAAAGATGGAAACAATGGAGCGAAAGACACCAATCTAAAGACATATAAATTTTATAATTTCCATACTAGTGATATATCTATTTGTAATAGTCGTTGTTCATTATAATACTGACATAATAATCGAAATGACTATTTTCCCTTATAGTTTACATTTAGCACGCACCGAAAAACACAAATTATGTATCATATCAATAATAAAGTATTTATTAATGTAAAACACTCAATAACTATAAATTCAGTACCTCATGTTTCTTTATTTTCTCTTTTTCAGGGAGGAGGAGGGCCGGGATCTGTTAGGGAAGCGAACAATGGACTTCAAGGTGAGCTATTTAGACGCTGGACTCACCAACAGCTACTTCACGGACTCAGAGGTTGTGGTACATTCCCAGCGAGTGAATAGGCGATACAAGACTCAACTTCGTGACTTCCTATCCACGTGCCGTACAAAACGCAAACTGGGCACCGAGTACATTGCGGATACAACGTACTCCAACCTGAATAACATGTATGCGTCCGCTGCTGCAGCAGCTGCGGCTACGTACCCTACAGACAATGGACTGTACATGCAACAAAATCTACAAAATTTCCAGAACCTGTACGCCGCTCCTTTAGATAACCGGTTCCTTTCAACAGAAAATTTATTCCAATATCGCACTCTTGGGACTTATTATCCTGAATACGCTCATCATGCGGCAACACCGTATGTCAGTAACGGCTTCTTGGATATGTCACCAAGAACAAGTTGCTTGCCAACATACGACACGACGCAGCTAGCAAAACCTACCACGGACGACAAACTGTACTCTTGTCAGTTGGATACCACGAAATACGCTGCCACCACGGACAGAGCGTATACAACAGCAACGGCAGCAAAGATTAACTGCGATTCGTACACGTCGGCGACAGACCCGCGCACAGGTCTTCTCACAAACACATCAGCGGTCACAGCTGCTGCAGCGCTTCAGCCCATCATGACAACGTCCATGGAGCGTGACCTGAAACCCACCGTGGAGATCTGCAGAAGTCTTACTTGTCCTACGACAAAGAAGATGGAAACACTGTCTCCAACGTCAACGCATGCTACAACCAATGGACTAGTTCCAAAGATCGAGGACATTAAAACGGAGGTTACCAGCGTAGGAAGCACGTCAAGCAGCAGTCTTCTGACCCAGCCGTCCATTCTATCCCATTACTCGAACGACACACCACGGCAGACTGTGCTCATGTGGGGGAGTGGCGGGAGTGGTACACTTTCAACAAGGTCTGCGTCAGTGGCCTCCACAAGCCCCGGACTTACCACCTCAACCTCGCATAATGGAGCAGTGGTGCACAGTTCGTATGTGACGGGACAGGAAGTGAACAAAAAGTATAGTAGTGTTACTGGTGTAGTCTCCAATGTGACAGTGGACCCTCTCAAATCGTTGGCCGAGATGAACTCCTTAAACTCTGCCTGTAAATGGGGGAGTAATACGTCGCTTCCGAAATCGAATCCCGCCTCTCCCCCTGCTCCCGCTGGCCCAACTAGTCCGCACGGAACGAGTAAAGCAAGTGGTTACGTCAGTTACAGTGAGAGTGGGAGCGAGGTATGGCAGTACTATCCTTACACCCCGTATCACCACACCCCCCAGTGAGTGAGGCTTGATTTTTTTGTCTTCTTTATCGTAGCTTTAAGTTTATTTTTTTCTCTAGTGCATGGTGGGGGTTGCACTTTCAATTCACACTTCCATTGAGTTCCTTAATTTCGCTTTTATCACTTCATTTTTCATCACACTTTACTATTTTGCTAGCATTGGAAAAGTAAAGGTACATTCTAGAAACATCACATTTTGGAAAACTAGTTATTTTATCTCGATTTTGCAATATTCTACTTCGAAATTTTACTGGATGTTGAATACATGCTGTACTGTAATCCACATCTTTCCTTGTAACAGTAGTTTCAGTGATTTTTATTTAACATGTCTTATATAATATTGAAGGTAGAAACACTAAAACTCATCAAGGTTGAAAATCAGCTTCATTTATGCATAATGAGCCAAATTGAATATCCGATTCAATTCATCGATCCCCTATAAAGATAATTATATCTTAAGACATTTTCCGAATGTGATGAGAACTTCTAAATATTAGACTTATTGTAGATGACTATACTTGATGCAGTGAACACAGAAATATTAACAGTGTCGAATACCTGGCCATTTTCGTCTTTGTGCAATTGATTTATACGGAAAATTATTTTCTTCGAAATGGACATGGACTTTAGGTTTCGATTTTACTGATTTCTTCTTGAAATCCATTTAAATGTCCATTACTTTATCAAAATTAAATTTATCTGTAATGCAAATTCATTTTGAATAAAGTAAGAAATATTTAACTAGACATGAAAAGGAAGTCAGTAAAATCACATAATTAAAATTCCAGGTATTTCAAAGAAAACCAGAAAATAATTGACCAATAGAACTATGGAATACATACAGTATTAAAAATTAAAAAAAAAAAAAAAAAAAAACTGTACTGACCTTTTTGTACTTTTAGTAGCTGAAATAGTTTCCGATATTTCAAATACTTTAGCGAGTATCCATTTTCAAGGACCATAGAGGTTTGCATCATATTTTGCAATAAGATCTTCACATGCTTTTGGCTTCAACATCAGTGGATCTTTTTAATTTACATACGAAGTAACTTATTTTTAAGAAATAACGTATTTAAGAAAAAAATTACTGTTATGTAGGTCTTCACAATCCTATAGACTCTCTAATAGGTTCCATAGTTTTTGCTGATGGATATAGAAGAATACTTTAAGAGGAATTTTCAGTTGATATTAATATTCTCGTATACCTGTAAGATAAAAATAACAAATTTAGAACTGGGTATTAAGTATTATGTTAAATGCGCTTTTCACTCTAACATAGTTTCCATGGGGGGATGTATAGGATTGAAAGCCTCCGCATAATAATTAGTTTCAAAAAATACACTACTTCTTAATGTAAATTAAGAAGTTCCAGTAATTTGAAGCTATAAGTATATGAAGATCTTACTGTAAAATATGATTTAACGCGTTTGGTCCCGGTCTTATATAGCAAATTCCAGCTTCCTATCAGTTTAGTGTGTGTGTATCAGGTAGTAAAAAGAAAAGTAAACATGCGAAATACATGGCAAATAAATATTTAAACATCATATTTCAATATGAATATAACATTTATTCATGTAACAGAACTTGAAGCAAGAGAACAAAAATATGAAAGAGTATAGGAACTGAAATATCTAGGCACAGTAATCAACGACAATAACGAAATAGAAACAGAAATAAAAGCACGAATAACAGCAGGAAGCAAATGCTACTACTCATTGATAAACCTACTAAAGGCAAAAATCTGTATCTAGAAATACTAAAATACAAAATGTACAAGACATTTATTAGATCAGTCATAATGTATGGATCAAAAGCATGGGCACTAACAACCAAGATAGAAGAACAATGAAGAAGATGGAAAAGAAAGATACATACAGGGTGGCCCAAAAGTAGGTATACAGTCGCGTACTGATCGGCTCATGACAGTTTATATCATTTACTTATTATTATCCATATAGGTTAACTTTGTTTCTTCATTATTTGTTCTTAATATCTTTTCACTTATACCTGAAGCTCGGAACAGACCGAAGCAAATAAATACATTATCTTAATCAATTAACATATAATATTTGATCGATGCTGGTCTGTATACCTACTTTTGGGCAACCCTGTATATGGGCCTGTATGCGAAAATGGAATATGGAGGATAAGAGCAAATACAGAGTTAGAACTACTATATAATAATAGTGATATAGTAACGGAAATAAAGAAAGGTAGATTAAGATGGTTTGGGGATCTAGAACGTATAGAAGACCATAAAGGAATGAAACAAATTACAAGAAAACTCTCGAAGGAAGGAGAAACATAGGGAAAGAGAGACTCAGATGGCTGGACGATGTACTAAATGACTTAAACAAGATGTGAATAATGACATGGAGAAGTAGAGCAAAGAAGAGAAAAGAATGGGAATCTATCCTGAAGGAGGACCAAGTCCAACAAAGACTGTAGCAACAATAGATAAGGTAATGTAATAACATTAATTGGTGTTGTTGGATCGAATTGCTGCAATATTAGCGAACTCGTCTGTTTGAATTAATAAGTTACCCCGAGTCCTACCCCGGGCTACGTATCGAAAATGTTAAGTCTCTGTGGACCTTGAAAATGAACACTCGCTAAAGTAGCCGAAATATAGCAAATTATTTTAGCTACCAGGAATATAAAAAGGGTTGTACAATTTTATCTTAGAAACATAACTTCTCATGTAAATCAATGGCCTAAAAAAACGAAGATGGCATAGGTACACAACACGTTAAGAATTTACCTCCTCCCCCCAAAAAAGATTCCAAAATTTAAAGTAAAAAATGCGCGTCGGTAGATTGATTTTGCTATTATCTGATAGATGAATTCAATTTGTAGTATATGTTTTTCTTTTATTTTATTTTTATAAATTAAAGAATCGCTAAGATTTATTTAAAAATTGACCTTTTCTATCAGACGTGCTGTTGACTCTTAAGGAGTAAATTTACTTACCAATATTCAAAGAATCTAAAAAATAAATAAATAAATAAATATGGAAAGTGTTTCAAATCAATTCCCTCTTAGGTTGTGCATTTCAGTGAAACTGTAATGATAATAATTCATAAGATACTCCACTTTTGGCATAAAATTTTGAAATATACTGCCCCCACAAAATACAAACTTTAGTCGAAGTGACACGATTAAACCCAAAACTTGAGGTTGATACTATATTCTAAAAGTTACTTCACATGGATCAGTCACTTTCTTGATCTCGAAGACAAAATTCTCGGTCATTTTGGATATTTTTATTTCTCACCACTTCGTTCATCAGTATTCATCTTAGCGACCCCGAACACTATGGATTCGACAATAATCTTGGTAATTTTGACCATTTTATTTTCCACTTCTTCTCATGCCGATGGGGGCTGAAATTGAACTTAAACGTCATCTGAAGTGCCACAATTAAGTGGGTTAGATGAAATACTTTTAAGCATAGCATACGAGAAGGAAAATATTAGATATATTAAGAAGAGCAAAATAACTGGTTAAGACATACCTGTAGCTTAAGAAGAAGCAGCGTTTTGTGTGACATAGTAAAGAATATGAGGGAAGGGAAACATAAATAAAGACGGGAGACTACGGAACAGTTTACATATTGCGAGCAGTGACAATAGTAGTAATAGTAAACAAAAGAAAATTCTTCATATTTACCGCAATAATTATGAAAAATAAGGAACGTTTGCTTTTAAGGATCATGGTCCTCATCTTCAGATCATATAAATCTAAAGCAGTTAAAAAAAAAAAAACAGTAAAATCGTGTGGAAGACGTGGAGAAAGAAGAAGGTAATTCGAAGTAACTACACAACTTCACGTCACAGAACACTAATGGCAATTGACCACTGTAAAGCTGGCCACTGTTCACTTTTAGTATTATTATTTCTTTCGACTGTTATTATTCTGAATACTGCCACCATTTGGAAAGAAAAGAATAACAACAATGAACAGTGACTAGTTTTACAGCAATCAATGAGTGTCCATTTCCATAATGTTCTGTAACGTGAAGTGTTTTAGTTTCTTCAAATTACCTTTTTATCCCTTCACCCAGGGGTAAAAGTTGATCTGAAAAAGTAGGGTGATACATGACATCACGCCGTCCCCCGTGCCTATCTTTGCCCATTATATTTTTATGGAAAGTGGGGGGACGCTATAGATACTTTTTGGGAGTGAAGTAACGGCGTACCTTACGTTCCTCCACACTTTTACCCCTGCCCTCACCTTTTTCATATGTTTTATTAACGTTTTTCAAACTTGCATAAGCTGACGATGACGACCGTGATCCTCGCAAAAGTTTCCTAGTTGTTTCATAAACATTGCGGTGAACATGAAAAGAGATTACAATTGATAGATTAAGGTAGACAACTCCTACGCCAAGACAATAGAGTTACTGAGGACGTGGAGACTGAAAGCTTTTCATTTTTGCTTTAAATGATCGGCTAATGATGACACAATATTTGCTGATGATGATTAGAGCAACCATAAGGATGAAAAGCATACCCTTTAAATTATGGTTGCTAAGCTAGGCATTAACTGCTTTTAGTACTGAAGTGATTTTAGTTGTTTAAAGGTCTACATAAAACTAATTTTAAAAGCATAATAAAACGTAATTTAAAAAATAAAGCATAATATATAAAATAAAATAAAACATAATATATAAAATAAAATAAGACATAAAATTTGAAACATTAACTGCTTTTTTAATTGTTAGTATAAATATTGTAACCAGGAATTAAATTTATTTACTTATTAATATCTCGGTTGAAATCTCTCATCTAATTAATAATTTCACACTCAGATATTTAAACACTAGCAGCGTTCACCCCGCTTCGCTGCGGTCACCCCGGAACGCAATAAACTTTGTTACTTAGATAATTTTTACTTTTTCGCTTTCAAGTGATATGATAAAAACCATAGAAGATTGCAGTAAATGTTAACATTATATCGCCTCTCATTTATGTTAACCCGCCCCGCTTCGCTGCGGTCACCCCCGAACGCAATAAACTTTGTTACTTAGATAATTTTTACTTTTTCGCTTTCAAGTGATATGATAAAAACCATTATAACGCCTGTCATGTATGTTAACCCGCCGAGTGACACGGTCATGCGGGTTGCATATAAATACGTTTATTTTTATACCTATGATGAACTAACAAAGGATTTGTACGTAATGGACACCTGAATGGTCAATTATCTCAAGACACTGGTAATTGAAAATTAAAGTGATATGATAAAAACCATCTAGGGTCCAAATCCTAATAACCCCCCAAAAATAAAATAAATTGGTTCAGCCGTATTAGCGTGATGAGCGGACAAAGGATTTGTACGTTCTCTTTTATATATATAGATTATTACATTATTTTTCTAACATTCGACATTCAAATTATTTGATTCGAATTTATATCGAACAATGTACAGTATTGTTAGACGTAACAATTTAGAAGATTTAGAGAATACATATAATTATCAAAATATCGAAATAGATATTTTAAAGAGTAAAAAAAATACCTATTTAAAGAATTTAAAAACATAAATGCAGTTCTGTGAGAAACAGGACAACAATTACAACCAAATTACAGATTTTATGTTCCGTACCCACTTTGAGTCAGAGAATCGCATGATCCTCAATTGAGAGAAGCTTTTCTATACTCAATTGGACTTTGGATTCTAAAAATTGGTGTCTCTTAAGAAAAATCTGAGGCTAAACCTAAAGCTAAGAAAAAACCTAAAGCTTGAAATTAACACATCTGTTCAGGGTGATACAATTGAAAAAACCGAAAGTGACATCGATGATTAGATTGTCATTGTTAAGCATTGCTTTGTCGTTATTGTACTGCGTACTTCTTTAACTTTATACTATCTTACAAACTTATTTTATTATCACAAAAAAAATCAATATAAAATATTGATAAATGGCGTTTGAATTCAGTTCATTGGTATAAAAGAAGCTATGATGTACAAAATGTTAATAGACATAGAAAAAATTGTTTACTTACGCTATTTGATAAAATAAAATTTAAAACAAATCACAATAAAGCATAATTTGCAAAAAGAAAAGGGCATATTTATCAAAAAACATAAAGCATGTGCGTTACTCTAATGATTAAGTTTTAGATAAAATAAGGGACTATGTTTTAGCTTGTTACACTAATTTTAGTTTCAACACAATTCTTTGGATTCACACTCTATTGGCTATCGTTCATTCTATTTACAATGATTTACTACAATCCAAACCTCCAAATATGCCTATACTTCATAAATACTATGCACGTCTTTATTATGATCTTACTTACGGGTAGGAGGGAACTTCCGAAGGAAAGATTGGTGTTCACTTTTTAAAAAAGAAAAAAATGTCTGTACTTACATAATAACTTCAAAACAATGAATGTAATTTAGAAATTGTAGCATAGCTCAGCTATATAGAGATCTGAAGCCTTGCTCTAGAGTTGGATTCTTAAAATTACGGTATTAATTACCAAAAGAGATTAATTTGTTTTTCACCTAATTTTACTCTTAACCATTTCTGTTGTGCTGTATGAATGTGAACATGACAGCTTACTTTGAATGAAGAACGTAGACTAAAATTGAAAATAAAATACTGAGGCTAGAGGAATAGAAATGAGGAATAACAGAAACTTCGAAACTAAAAACTGCATAATTTATACCGTTTATCTAACATCGTTAGGGTCATTAAATCAAAGAGGCTCAATTGAGCAGGTTCTGTAGCCACAATGGAAGAAAGTAATAATGCTTTCAAAATCTTAACTGGAAATCTAATCTGAGAAAGATCATTAAAAAACTTAGGAACAAATAGGAGAACAATATTAAGATGGATCTCGCAGTAATAGGAATAAAAGTAGAAACTACTCCAGAAAGCACAGAAGTCAATGGAGAGCTCTCGTAAATGTGGCATTGATCCTTCGGGTTATAGTTAGTTTTAATTTTAACTGACAATTTATTTTTCCAAAGAAATCGGGAATGCTAGAACAGTTTTTCGCCTTATTAAAAAAATCCAAAAGAGTTCATATAACTAAATTAAATTTTTAAAGATATTCCCTACTTGTGTAGTAACAAATTCATTTCTTCTTTGGTTCATTTTATGAGTTGAAAAACATTAGGAAGATCGATCTTTGTTCGAAGAGGAAAGATGTGAGTAACAAACTTACTATGACAAACAATATGTAGATATGTACATAATTCTAATAATTTTTGCGAACTCATGTGGTTCGGATTCCACATTAATCAGTAGGTCTGCGTCTCATATAGTCTCGCTGCTGAACGGGACGTTAAACTCAAAATCAACTCAACTTAATTTTTGCGAGATCTACTTAGATCACTTTCTCCTATCTGAAAATGGTATATTTATTTCATTTAATTAAAATAATTAGAACTTACTTTTAAATGAATTTTCTAAAGCCATCCCTAAATGAATTGTTCCGAAGTTAAGATCTAGCTAAATCTCTCTTTCGCTTCTGGAAAACTGTAGATTTATCTCGTTTCATGAAGATTATTAGGCTCGCTCTCAAGATAAAGTGTACAATCACAAATAATTGCTCTCTTCAGAGCATAGAATATTATACAGGGTGATTCAAAAAAGAGGGAAATTTTGAAAATTAAATAATTTCATGAAAACATTTTTTTTAAATTTATCTCATTTAATAGTAAAAATAATGCCATTTTAGAATACATACAGTACAATTTTAGTAACCGGTGGCCACTGGCCAAACCAATGACTAGTTATCCAGTAGCCACCGGTTACTAAATTTGTACTGTATGTATTCTAAAATGGCATTACTTTTACTAATAAATGAGATAAATAATTTTAAAAAATTGTTTTCCTGAAATTATTTAATTTCCAAAATTTCCCGGTTTTTTAATCACCCTGTATTTCTGCCCTGTAAAATAATTTCTCCTTTTCCCTTCTTACGCTTACCAAATATGAGTTGTTTAAAAATAATGATTCTGGAAAGATGTGTACTAATGGAAATACATATCTTGCATTTCAATATTCATTACAGACTTCATTGTAAATTGTTCTGTATCTGTAGTGAATAATGTATTATAAAATTTGATTTAGTTTCACATCATCTGGAAGAAATTATTTTTATTTCTAAAGCGTACCTTTGCTTTTCCTTGGAATAATAGAAAAAAGGTAAAGGTTCTATAATCATACATATTCATACATAAATCTTGCAATAACTGTATCTTCTTTTTCTATCCAAATAAATCAACCTCACATGCACATTTAGCTAAGTTCTTTATAATAAATAATTAAGTAATATTACTAACTTTGTACTATTATATAAGAAAACAAAATAAATCTGGTAATTATTCAAGTCGTATTGAGTCGAGTGAAAGTACTAGTGTATAAGAAATGACTAATAAAAAAATGCATCACTGCTTCTCCTCAGCATTGTGTTATGTGATATAATCACATTATAAGTTATTGCAACTTATTTCACTTTGTTCCCATTCTCAATGCCAATTTACAATATCACCATACCACTTCTTTCTCTTGCATGTGCCTAATTCGTTACTTCACCATAGGTATCAAGGTAATTATGTATCACAATTTACCACGGTAAGTATTAGCAACGCATAATATAGCTCATGTATCTAGTATATACGAAAATAAAAATAAAATATAGATTAAGTGTTCGATATTGTGCTCGAAATTTTATTTAAATAAGGTAATTAAATACAGAATTTTATTTCATGGAAAATAATGATATTTTAGAAAAATATAAAGAAGCAAAGTTTTCTGATCTAAACCGAGTATGTAAAGCTTCAACAAAACTAAATAACGTATTGCTTATGATTTTCATATGTAAATTTGCTATTTTCTACCGATGACTAAACACTAGTTTAGTGCAAAGACTGTTCTATCTATCTTATATACTATATAGACACGAAGTTCAAAATTTGAGTTTTTAATAGAGATGCAAGGGCTCGGAAAAAAACCGGCTTTTTTGGAAAAAAACTCGGTTTTTCTGCTTTGCTTTTTTGCTTCGGAAATTTTGGGCTTTTTTCAAAATACTGCTTTAAATTGATAAAACAGACTTTGTATCGCTTCTCTATAACACAAAAAATCATTTAATTAGTGGTTGATGCTGATAATAATATAAAACATCGAAAATAAACTATGAATTTCGAAAAAATATTTCAAACAATTTTTCTTCAACATATTTACATTATGAATTCCACAGGATTAACCAATGTATATAATAAGAATTTTTTAACCTCCTATATACAAAAGTAAGCAGAATTGGCAAGAACCGTGGTTGTTTTTGAAAATGCCAAAAACCCGTTTTTTGGGGGATGTTTAAACCAGGCTTTTTTGGTTTAAACCAGGCTTTTTTGACTTAGATTTTTTGCTTTATGTATTTATATTACATATTCACAGAAATAGCCTAAGTTTGTTTCGCCTTGATGTTATTATGCAACAGCGGGGTTATGCCGGAAGAACTCCCATAAGCTTAAAGAAGTGCGGTCAGTAAATTTCTTAAGTTGAGAATCTCCCGCCCTAGCCATTGGGAAAATCCCGTCATTACTTGAAATGTAAGACAATAACGGGAAAATCCTGTTATTGCTTTGCATGTAAAATTTAAAGGTCAACGTACCATAATCAGTACGCTAAAACTGAGGTATTAAATTACAAATTTAGTACCGGTACGTAGATATCATTGAAAGTCCAATCCAAGCTAATGTTGGAAGCTACGTAGGCAATCGATAAATTTTGCCAATTTCTATCAATATATTTAAGCAATATTGGCTTCTTTATAAAACAACACGCATTTAGGCATGTAGAAATATACAATTTGGTTTGTTTCGTATATTTAGGCTTAACATCCTTACGAAATACCGAGGTTATCAAGGAGAAGACTTTCGCTTAAACTGACATCCGAACCGCTACTTGGGTTACGCATGAAAGAAGGATTGTGGTTCGACCGAGAATTGAACATGGGACACCTTGATTAAAAGGTGAAAGGGAAATAAAACTATTGCAGGTGGTTTGATATCTGGAAACGTTACCATGAAGTTCACACGATTCGCATTTTTCATTCTTTTTATTTTTGTGGTTTAAACCAGTTATTAAAAAAAAAAAGTTGGTGTAAATCAGCCAACCCTAAAAGTAAACACTTCTTTTTAAAGAATACACAAATAACTAGCAAAATAGTATGTAGTATTTTTACTTCAAAATATTCCATACCCTCTTTTTGAAACAAAATAAAATTAAAATAAAACATAAGAGAAATACTTAGATTTATATGATACACTTAAAGACTGCACATCTAGAGCTTTTGGTTCTGTATATTCTTGAAATTCTACAGTTAAGTTTTATAGAACCACCATCACAGTTTACCCAATCCTCAAGTTTTCTGAATTTTTAACAAGAGGGATTCAACATATCATTACGGAACTCCCCCCCCCCCAAAAAAAAGACTACGGAATATATTTAAGTTAAGCTAAATACAACTGCACAACAAACATGACTGAGTGATTAGCTTTTGCGCTTCTATCAGGAAGTCCGGGATTCAACCAGCATTCGACCATTCTGTCAAAGCTTTTCTTCATTCCATCTGTGAATGTAGAAATAGTGCGTGTACTGTGAGTTGGGCGACTTCCTTTTTTATTGTTTTTAAATCGTTATTATTACTAATTACCAGTAGTGACGGTTTTGCGAAGGTTAGGGGGGCGGTCTTTCGGACTGAAGCCCGTTCCCCAAAGTTACGGAATGTCTGCAACAAACGAAATATCTATTATTTATGCCTTTACTCATAAACTTTAAGCTCCCGTCAAATAAAAATTACGAATGTTTAAAAAAACTAAACATTAGTAAGAAACCCTTCCCAAAATACTTTTCTAAATCCGCCACTGATTCTCAGTATAAAATGATTTTTAAAGTTGTATCCGGAAGATTATTGCTAAACATATAAACGAAACGAAATATTAGTTATGCCTGTACTCATAAACTTCAAGCACTTCCCAAATAAAATTAGGACTTTTTAGGAAACGAAACAATCAGAAAAAACCCTCCTAAAATACTTTTCTAAATCCGCTACTGATTATTTGTATAAATTGGTATTCAAGGTTGTGTCCGGAAAATTATTGCTAAATCACTTCACAGCTACAGTATAACAGAAATGTGGAAGTACGGTTTGACGGATATATTGAAAAACGTACGCTTTGACGGATAAATAGAAAAACGGGCAAGTTTAACTTTTGCGCTAGAAGCTAGAGTACTAAAAGCTCTTAGAAATGAAACACGGATGACAAACTAGAGAAGAAAAAAGATATCGATAACTCAAAAGTTAAAATAAAGTTAAATAGCCTCTAAAATTACCCTCAAATACCGGTACTACATTCTTCATGTTAGCTTTAATTCGTAAAACATGTGCTTCGTCCATCTTGATGGTGAATTTCAGAGCGAAATATCACATTCAGGTCATGGAATTCTTATCTAACTATAGAATATACTATAAGAAAGCTATTTAGATAGAAAAATCATGAAGTTGAAAAAAAGCCAAAATTTCCAAAATTCTCGTTTTTTTCCCAAAAAAGCCGGCTTTTTATGTGAAAAAAAACCATCGATTCAAAAAAGCCGGCTTTTTTGCATCTCTAGTTTTTAAGGTATATATTAATAATAACTAAATAAAAAGAATCGGACTACACAAATTTCAAGGGAAATTAAGTGTATTGATTTAACGGTAAACGCCGTTTATTAAATTACAGTATTGAATCTGTTTACTGAACAGTTAACAGCTTTCTCACCATTGATAATGAAAGTGTAGAATGAGCAGAACGAAGTAGTTGCAGAATAACAAAATGAAAAGAACATATTTTCTATTAATATACTAAACAATTACGCAATAGTGCTTTGTAGATAGACTTAATATTGAGTGAAATGCTGTTTCTTTAATACAAAAACCTGATGACACGTTGTATAGCTTAGGAATTTGATAAACAGCGAACACTGTTTAACAGAAAGTCTAGACAGTTAGAAGGAAATAGATGAATATTTCTTGCCTAATAGAGAACATGTCAAAATATAATCGGAGTAAATTATATAGCTTATAGATAGTATAGGTATTATATTTTAGAGTTTCGTTTAAACTAGTCACAAGTTCTTAAGTTATTTATATTTTGTCCTTACAATGAAAATTTGTAATATTTTCATTATAGCAAAATGGTTAAATTAATTTTAAAGTTAAATATTACTATTTCGTTAGGTCTTCGTTTTATACTTTATTTGTAATTTATTCAACTATTCATATTTAGTTTTATAACGTAATACCTTAGGTGGCAATAATATCTTAATTTTCAAGTAATTTCATGTACTTTCAATCAGGACTGACTACGTTATTGTCAGATTTGTATGCAAAACAAAATATTTATAGATTTATCTAACTAGATAAATTGAATCACTCAAAATTAGTTATGCATCTTTTTAGTCGTATAAACTAGTAACGTTAGTAATACAATTTGGAATCCTAAAGTAGTTTTTATTCTTTATTTTAACCTCCAAAATTATATATATTCTTATTATATAATTATTGTAAGAAGTGTAACTACTACAACTATTTAATCAAAATTTTCATAAATTACAACTCAATCTGTTATACGTATATGGAGTCTTTTCTAAGTATTATGCTTGAATGCATATTCTAGTCCATTTACTAACATTGCAAACGGTGCCACTAAGACAGTAGAACAAGGATAGAATAGTCAATATCTTTCGATTTTCATTCAAATTCCTACACTAAAACCTAAAACTTCGGAAGCTAAAGTGAAAGGATAGACCGAGAGTTAGATTTAGGATTTATCAAGAACTGAGTAATTAACGCTTTATTACACAGATATGTACTCAATCGCGACAATTTATGTCTTTCATGTAGAGTAATCTGACTTCTTATAGTGCCAAAAAAGATCCCGTTGTGTGTACTATTTCTTTCATAATATTTCTGTCAAAATGAAAAGTATTTTTAAACGAAATTTCTAACAGTTTTGTCTTCCCAAATTCTTCTTTATAATAGTTTAATCTAATACATACATTACATGTATAAATATCAAGAGATCCTTGTTTTTTCAACCTTTCGTACTACTACAAAATCCGGATTATTTTCGTTCTTCTATCATCAAATATATATATATATATATATATATATATATATATATATATATATATATATATATATATATATATAGTATACTGTCTAATTCAATTTATAATTAGAATGTAAGAAACTAATTCGTTACTTCTGAGTCTACTGTTCTAGATTTCCTATATATAACATTATCTATAAACTAAATATAATTAAGGTTTACAGTCTTATATTTCATAATATTTCAACAAATACAATAGACCTCAAGTGATTAAAGTATTCAGTGAATGCCTATATTACAAGTAAATGAGTTACACACGTTAGGATGAGATATTACTAATATAAACAAAAATGAACACTTTTAAGAAACGAATTAAAAATGAACTTTAGAATACAACGATGTCGCACGGTAAATGAAATATTATGATCAGTTGTTAAAGTAATTTTAGTGTGATTGTCTTTTATTAGTTTTAACATTATAATTATAAGTACATACTATGTCCTACAGATGAAATATATCTATGATAAGGTTAGGGAAAATACAATATTCATTACTCATGTTATTTCATTAAATTATCAAACTCTAAAAGATTAAAAAAAAAGTCAATATGATAAATCTTAGTGAAATATGTGATTCATTGTCAGTCCTGATAAGTATCTGTTACTATCATATGACATATGCTGATTCTGGATATATAGATATATTGAAGTACATATTTATAGTCTTAATTTAAAAATAGGAATTATATAAGTACTATTCACTATTAATAGTTTACTAAATTTTAAGATATCTATTGTTTTGTATTATCTATTGTATACTGTGTAAGCAGTGCAACACGCGAATTATATTCAAACTTTATATTAATTATATCTTATCTTGGTACATGATACCAGAAAATGTAGAAATCGGTTGTTCCACAAACCAATATTTATATACATTTGGTAATATTACCGTATTAATAAACAAAAATACAAATGTGAATCTTCTTAAGCATTCGGATCAAACAAATAAAAACATTGTTCTATATTAAAGCATACAGTTGATGTGTAATCAACATTTAAGAAACTTATAACGGTAGAAAAAATTAAACAACCTAAAATATGAAAATAGAATATTTACTAGGAAACTTACCGGATAGTATTGTAGCATTGTACTTTTCCGTGGTAATGCGAACAGAAGATAGAGACGTAAGCCCTTTGAAAATACTCTCTCGTTCACCTTCCTAAGACAAAAATACATTAGCTCATGAGAAAAGGTTTATTCAATTATTCAGTTTAAAATGGTTATAATGTTTACGAAAGTATCTTACAAATTATATTGTATCTCGTTAAAATAAATGCAATATACAATATATTAAATGATCTAAAGTAGAATAAAATATGTCTACACTGTTGTCATTTGTTAACATTTTAAAACGTAATGATGACGTCACCATTATTTACTAGTTAAAGTTCTTTTTATGCACTAATATAATTATGTTATATTTTCTTTTGTTAAATCTATTATGACTGTTAAGATGTAACGTTATACTACAGAAGCTAAAACTCCCCAAAATCCGTTTTTCTAAAATACAGTTAGCGAGAACCAACTATTGGCTTCAACTGTATATTCATTGCTTACTCTCTTCTTCAGTCGGGTTAGCCCGGAATTACAGTACAGTTGAAGAATATATCTATATTGATGTCACCACCCTCAAACCTTCCTTAGTTTATCCCATTTATTGGTTCAAAACATTTTTGTACACCCATCCCTTTCAGTGTGCAGTTATTTTTTTGTTGATTTTTAATCTTTAGTGTTCTTGCTCACAGCACATCAGTCAGCGACAGCAGTTACCCACAGATAAACAGGAACGGAGTCCTTTGTTGTCAATCTCTGAGGTGACCAACACGCTTCTCAACCATGAATAAGGGTGAGTTTCCAGTAAATGTGGACAGAAATTTCCCATCCCCTGCTTTTTGTTTCTAGCGAGCTTAATAGATCGTAAATGATTGTTTTAAAATTTTAAAGGATCATGCTTGTATTAATAACAAAGCGACATTGTAGAACATAGTAAAAAAAATATGGTAATTGAGTTTTAAATATATAACTTAGAAGTAGGCAAGAATGTTCTTTTTCTTTCTGTTTTTTTATATTTTTTTTCATTTCATTTTTTATTTTCTCGGTCATTTTTTGTATGTCTTATTTTGTCTGAAATGTTCTGAATGTAGCTAGTAGTAGCAGTAGTAGTAAGTGATTATGGTTGTTGTTTAACGTCTCCTTTTCGATATCAAGGCTACATGAGACATGGACCTACATGGTATCTGAAGCATGCATTGAACCCGGGTCTTCTGCATCAAATACGCGAGCACTAATCAATTAGCCACGGGAGAATTCCAGTGTAACTGGTAGAACTACTAAGCCACTAGCAAAGGAATAGGAAGTTAAGTTTCTTCCCTCTGTGATGTAGAAAACATGAAGGAATAACTTGAAAAACAGAAGTACAATTATCATGTGTAACAATAATGCAATAATTATGATTTCATTGTGCAGGCATTCACTTGTACATCTTAATTGGTACCCCTCCCAAATCAAGGAGTTTGACTTCGTACAGTGTTAAAAAGTTAGACACTTAGACACTTCACGGAATTGTTTCGTTATATCATTAACTAAAATACCGTTCGCTGCGGCCATGGAATCATGGCGTCAACGTTGTGAAAAATGTGCACGACTGCAGGGAGATAACATAGAGAAGTGACACAAGTTTCATAGTTTTCGTATGATTGGTTAGTGAAAAAATATGAGGCGTTATAACTTGAATACCTGGTATTTTTTTTCCTTGCCAGTTGAAGCTTTACAGAATGATTTTTTTTTAAATATAATCTATATTACTTTCAAGTGCTAAGTTATATGATCTGATTATATATGTCAGTAACATACAAGAAACTAACTAATAACTTTTAATTGCGTTGCATTTATACTGAAACTAACTATATTGTTTCAAAATCACAATTGTAACTAACTATTGTACTGCTTTTCGTGAAATACGGTGTGAAATATTGAACTAGTCCTTAACCCAAATCTACTCATTCGGAGGCGTCGAAAGATACGAGTATATAGACGAAAATATCTATGGTATTATACATTAACATTTTCAAAAGTAATAACATGTTCGTTATCTGCTACAGACAAATGACAGTCCTCCTCCATTTAGAAAAATAAAATCCGAATCAATCGACTCTTTTCGACTTTTATTAAAACACAGCTCAAAACCTAATAATTAAAATAATTAAAACGTATAACAACACTTTATACTTGTGTTTGCTAGCCTGAATATGATTTTAGTTATCTAAGGCAATGATTCCCAACTTTTTGATGCACTTTAATGGACTCCCATGACATAGCGACACACTTGTTTAATTTTCATATAAATTATGATAGTATTACCTTATAAATTTCCATAAAATAGTGGCTACGTAGTGCTGAGTATTGTTGCTGCCGCTAGGCGCGTTGGCTGGTACAGTCTATCTCAAAATTGAATTTAACAAGTTAATAATAAATACTTAATGACTTTCAAACTCTAAAATTTCTCGATACACCGTGAGACTGCGCGACACACCGGTTGGGAACCACTGATCAAAGGGCTTATATAGAACTAATCTGAAAAGATTAAAAATGAAAGAACAAAATGTAAAATAAGAAATAATTTTAAATGAATAAAGGATAAAAAACATAATATACATACGTAAAATAAAGCATAATTTTGAGATAATTAACTGCCGGTTTAATTTTTAGTCGAATTATTGTAACCAAGAATTGATTTTAATATTTTATTATTTCCAACAACAATGAAAAGCAGGAATTTAAACAGTGGAAATTTATTATAAAGTGTAAAGAATTGTTTTCTTACATACCTATAGTGAAGTTTCAAACTTAATTTTAAAATATAACTGCAAATTCTGTAAGGAACAGGACAATAATTAAAACCACATTACAGAGTACAAAGTTTAGTGGTTTCATAGTTAGTATTCACTTTGAATCAGAGCTATTCATCATCTATCTACTTCAATTAAAGTAAAAAACTTTTCTACGCTTAATTAGATTTTGAATCCTAAAAAGTATCATACAAAGGAAAAAAATTCTTGAGGCTGAGCTAAAGTAAAACTTGTAGTAAATTAAACTTTGTAGATGAAGAGATTGAGAATGATATAGAGGACTAAATTCTAAGTATTGCTTAGGTAAATCCTAAGTCTTTCTTAAGTATTGCTTTGTTATTCTTACAGTTGCCTATATTTATTTATTTCATAAGGACAACAAAATAGGCTTAATGCCCAGTTATAGTATCGTGTATATAATTACCTAACATACACTGTTATACATACACAAGTATAGGTCGTTTCATTACACAGAAGTTATTGCCTGACAATTGTTTTAAACTTGTTTTCGGACATACTAAATACATCTACTACATGAAATCTAATAGTTTCGTTATATGAAGCACACATTCTCCACAGAGGAGACTTATGTAATATCCCATGTTAGTTCTTGCTTTTCTACAATATAATATTCCAGTGCTTGCTGTCCTAGTCTTACCTATTGGAACTCGAAATAACAATTTTGAAACTAATTCTAGATAATCAACTTTACCGTTTAAAAATTTATGTAAGAAAAACAAATCAAAAGCCCATCTCTTTTTTCTAATGTAATCCCTCCAACTATATACTAGTATAACTATATACTATTTTACAAACTTATTTTATTACCACAAAAACTTTCAATTTGCAATACTGATAGACAGAGTCTGATTTCAGCTTATTAGTATAAAAGAAACTATGATGCATCAAGTACTAATAAATAGATAGAAATAAGGTATTTTGAATAATATTTGTGTTCCACTATTTGTTAAAAACAAATTTAAAATAAAGCATACTTTGCGAAAAGATAATAATGTATAATCATCAAAATATTAAAGCATTATATGAGTTACTTTACTAATTATAAATAAAAGAAAGTAGATACAAATGTCTAATTTTAACATCTCCATGATTTGTACATGTATTGTACCACATATGCTTTGAAAATTAGTTATGAGCAAATAAATAAATACATAAATAAGTAAATAAATTAATTAAAAGAAACAAAGATGATACGGGTGAAAGTTGTTTTATATCGCTACTGTCTTTAATCAGTCTTTAGTGAAGTGATTACAACAGAGAACAATGCATGTCAGTATTAATTTTACATCATTTTCTGTACTACTTTTGAATTTTATTCACATGAAAAATAAATAATGCCCACTACAACATTATTACTTTTGCTTTCAATGACAAAGTAGAATTCTCTTATGTTTTTGTGTTCTCTTTAATTTAACTAACTTGCAATATTTTTAAAGAATTTTCTGCAAGTAATTTAAAATATTAGAATTCCAGGAAGACACATATATATGTTTGAAGTATACAATCACTAACTTGTAATTACATGGGACACCAAGATAATTTTCAGATTGAAACAAAAGAAAAAAGTGACGGCAATCAAATTTTCATTAATAGATCGTTTATTATGCACAAGTGCAATAATCGCTAAGAAGAAAGGATCGATAAGTCATAACCATATAGCGAAAGTTTCAAATATTATTCTGCCTTTCTTCTAAATAGTTTGATTTAATTCTTTTAAATACTGATTTTCTTGTGAAATCGTAAGTTTTCAGTATTTAACTTTGAACAAACATTTGTCGTTTGATAATCCGTTTCTAATTTTTAAAAAATAAAATTTTGCTTTTTAAGCATTGATCAGTAAGCAAAAATTATAACATGATATTAAATTTTGTAATGTCTGTTTACTTTCTGTTATTTATCATTATTTTTAAGTTTCACGAATCCCTTTCTCTGTGGTTGTGGAGTTGTGAGAGCAACAAGTTCCGTCATTATTTGTAGAGACAAAATACATAACTTCTATTACTTTTTATAATGATTCTAACTTTACATCCTTTATATCGTGTCGTCTTCTACTCAATCTGTAGCCAGATTGAGTTTTCAATCAGTCAAGTACAGTGTTTCTTTCAGGAAAAAAATGTTCCTGGGGGGTACAAATAGTATTCGGAGGGGCACATTATTTTCACATGGTACTATTATATTTTGGTCGTATTATATTTTGGTCTCCTCCGGGGAAGCACTCTCATATTATCATAAATGATAGTATTCGCAGTAAAATCGATGAGGAAAAATTTACTTACTTAGTCACGGAAAATTAGCGAAATCAATACCAGGATTTCAGTGTAAACCCTGTAATGTTTTTTCTTTTATCTTCAGAATTTTTATTTAGCATTGAAATTCATCTTACAGAAGAGACACTACATTATTTTTTACAACACTTAGCGAAATGAACGCCATATTGATCCCATTTGTATATTGACTAAAATGTCCACTTCTTGAAAAATATAACATAACGATCAAACTGTCGCCGTCTTTTAAAGGCCAATATTTTTAATGAGAAGTAGATCATGTTATTTGAAACAATAAATAAAATTAAATAATAATAAATGTTGATTAACTAGATTGTGGTAGATGGTCAACAGCATTAAGGCAAGATTACCATCTAAAAGAATTATGATCACATTTTGCTAAAACTTCATAATCTGAATTGAAAACAGATCAAGCTAATATCGATGTAAATATGAATCTCATGTGCTCAGATCGATAATTATGTTGATAGAAATCAAATAATAAGGAATTACCATAGTTGATCTGAAAACTTTTCTTTCTATTTTCTATTTCTAATTCATTCTCTTTAATCTTCCCAAACTTAATCTAAGAGATCACTTTATCCAATAATTCCTGACGACGCTCACCATTGTTGGGCGAAAAATATGTTGGAAACATAAAAATGGTCTAATTGAAACAGAGAAATTCCGAGGTAAACGTGGAAAAGTATTGATTGTCTTTTACTGCAGTAAATTTCTTACAAGTAAATACTAAAAATATTGTTACAAAACACTAAAGAACGTAAAATTTGGTATAAATATTTTTGCTAAACCATTTTAAGATATAGAGAAAAGGAGTAGGAAGAAAATGTTTAAAAGAAAAGTATATTCCTGGTTGCTAATAGATGTTACCATCAATTTGGCTTCCAGCGTATCAATTGTTTTGAAAATAAAGTAAAATTATAAGCATCCACTTTCATTCCACTCTGTATTTATTATGATAAATAAATAAATAAATAAATAAATAAAATAATGTGTCTACGTCTGAATATTCTGCCCAAAAGCAACTTTCATTCCACCTGGCCTAACGCAGGTAGGCGGGAGTAGTAAGCTATCAGATCATGGGTAGGATCGCTAGTTTCTTTCCTCTGTGGTTCAAATAGGGCTGTGACAAACTAAAAATTAAGAGGTGGAATGGAGGAATAGTTTGAGAATTAGGATTAGACATATTACATATACAAAACCGTGTAATTTTGCAGCACTACACAAATAGTTACTTGTGCACGTGACGTATTATTCCTCTGATATAAAGCACTCTAATTCCTATGGTTTCAAGGACTCAGAACCTTCACAGAGGAAAATTAATTAAATAAATAGACAATGTAGTGGGCAAAAATTAAGTATAGCACTTTTATTAAGTACGTATTGTTATCAGATCGATATTTTATTAGATATATTCATTTGACTTATGTTTGTTTCCTTCTGTTTTGCATTAAACGATCCTAATTATTTTAATTATTACATTTTCTTACTGAATTATTATTATTTTTATAATTCGGAAGCGTTTTATCTAATTAAATATTTAAATTTATTGTTTCACTTTCGCGGCTGATTATTTTTAATTTTTTGAAAAAGTGTAACGTCCTACAATTATGCACCAAGACTAAGGGAGACGATGATAATGAGAGTGGTGGGATGACGAAAGTAGCAGGAAACACGAGAACCCTGAGAAAACCTACCTGTATAGTGTTTGTTCACCAGAAAACTCATTTGACGGAAGCTGGAATCGAACCAGGCATTCCACACGTCAGAGGTGAGCTATATCACTGCGATCCCATGGCTAATTTTAGAATGAGTTTTGAAGAAAAGTATAAAATCTTCAAGTTATAATCATATACAGTATAATTAGCATCATTCATTCTTTCTTATCGATATTCGCGTATTTTTCTTTGTATTTCTAATATATATATATTTTTTAATTTTCATATAACCATATTCGTGCATTGTTCTATATATACCGATAAAAAAAGTCACATACATGTATCTTACACTATATTACAAAACGTACACATTGTTTTTACACTAAATTTATTATTATCTTTAATTTTTATAGCAATGATGGTGACGTCATTTTAAGTAATGAACAAAAAAATTATCATGATTCTTATTTGCAATAGAATATATGTAGAAGTGAAAGCCACAGTGAGCCATCTTTATCTGTATCTAAAACAGATTTTTTGCCTTGTTACTTTGTTCATTTTATTTTGACATGTCTATCATCTGTAATAGTATCATATCTTTAGAAACGTTTCTTATTTTGACATGTTTTCCTTCTATAAAAATCTCTTTGCCTTTAGGAAAATTTCTTGTTTGGTATGTCTATTACTTGTAAAAAGTGTCGTATCCCTAGAAATATTTCTAGTTTTGATATGCTTATTACCTATAAAAGTCCCTTATCTCTAGGACATACCTTTCACCTATAAATGTCGCACATCTCTACGAATATTTCTTGTTTTAACATGTCTTTCTTCTATGAAAGTCTCGTTGTTTCTAAAAAAATCTTTTTGATATGGCTATCACCTGTAAAAGTCTCGTACTTCTAGAAACGTTTCTTGTTTTGATATAGCTATTAGCTATAAAAGTCTCTCATCTCCAGGACATACCTATCATCTGTATGTCTCATATGTATCTAGAAACGTTTCTTGGTTTGATATGTCTATCACATGTGAAAGTCTTGCATCTCTAGGAGTGTTTCATGTGGATTTATTAAGATAGAAAAATCTTAGTAAAGCAAACTTTGGCCCTCTACTTTTCCATCCTCTCAGAAATATTTGTTATAGTTGTTATATGGCGCACTGTGACTTTCAATCCTTACTATTATTGACTATAAGATTTCCCTTTAAAGTAGTTCTAATTTATAAATGTAGTTTAGTGTAAATTGCAGTAACTATTGGTGACTTTTATCCTTTCTAAATTCATGTTAAGTTATCATCTCAGATATTTTACATTTCTCATAGAAGTATTTTCATTGAATACCTCTTTTTTAGTTGTGATACTATTTTTTTCTTTTGTTTTAACTTTTTCTAAATACGCTAGTGGAAAAACATTTAATAAAATCTCGTATACATCATCAGATTCGAAGGAAATTTACACAATAAAGTGTGAGTTTATAGAGGGCATGCTGATCTTAGTTTAAATATCTCAATACATTGACCATTGTGGAATGCAGGCTGGTAATATTGTGTGTGTGGGAGTAGTATCACTAGTAGTGTGAAGATCGTTTGACAACACAAGTATAATTGTGTGTGAACCCGTTGTGTATAAATTATTGTCCATATCTGCAATGCCAGAACTACGCCAGTGAATGCATATTGTGCAATTAAGTGAATTCGACTATTGCTGTATGATGGGGTTGAGAGAGTACGAGTGGTTGTTCCACAAAATATCATTGACGATGATGGTGTATATTATAGAAAACAGAAAGTAGCAACAGCAAATGTACTTCAAAGACCTCCGCGACGTACTGGGTAGCTTTTAGAAGGATCGTTGGGACCACACTAACTGACAGAACAGAGACTGACAGTGCAATCGAAACTATCATAGCTTCTAATTGAAGGCACAAACACTAAACAATCGGCTGTTGAAACCAAGTTTACGTTTTCGTATTCCCCTTGGATGACAACCCCTGATATTTACTCCTTACCGAGAGTGTTTTTGGTGGTGTCCGAAGAGACTATAGTGGCGAAGGTGAATTCAAGGTCGAGCTTCCGTATTCAGTGATGAGAGTTGCTTTTGTCTTGAACACATCGTGCCTGTTTGTAGTCATGTATAGGGACGAAACTTTTTCGCTAATGCGATATGTGCGAAACGTTAGAAAAAATGCATATATGTTTCAGGGTCAGAGCCAGAAATCACGTTCATATTATAGCGAATTTTCGCGAAATTCGGCATTACATGCGATAAATGCGAATAAAAGCGAAAAAGTGGAATTCTTGTTAGTTATTGCTAATAATAACTAAAAAGCGCATTTCCAATATTATTTAACTTAAAAATCGTTTCATTTTACTGAAAACGTGCACGGCCCTAATTTAAGTTCTTCATAAAATCCGTAAGCTTGTATAGCGTGATGTCACCTTCTGGGATTTTCAACGCCTCTTTTTGCGTCACTAAGGCCAGCCGGGACACTTATGCTCACCTTATTGTCGGAAAAACGAAACACTTGCAAAACAAATTAGAGTTAACTCAAGCAGGAAAATTTGGATCTGCTACTGCAGAGTTAATTAAAAAGGGTAATGCTTCTCACCAGGTTGAAGTTGAAGTAAAGTTGAAAACCTGCATATCAAAAGTATTGATGAAGCTGCAAAATTACACGCAAACAAGAGACGACAATTCTGTGTGGAGAGTTTACGAAAACCTCTGAGAGCTATTAGATAGAGAAACAGTTTCACTTCATAAAGATGTAGACATCAACAAAACTGAAATGTTGTTTAAAGCGTTGACTGTGTTTTGTGGTTAAAATCTTCATGATCTTGGTTGCTTACGGTGAATTTAAAAGTAAGGTTATTGAAGTCTCAACAGTGAGGATATAAAAGTTGGCATTGTATCATTATTAAATAGTTTAACATTAACCACAGGTCACTTGCAGTCAGCTCGTTACGTTCAATATGGTTGCCAGTCTCGAATGTTAATGCCGAGAGATTCTTTTCCAAGTATAATATGATTGTTACTGACAGGAGAATAAACTTAAAAGAAGAATTGGTAATGTCTTGCTGCATGTTATCCTTTAACTAAGGATGAGGTTAGAGGAAGTGTTCAAAATTCTGCATTAATTTTATATTTCAGTGAATACATTAGCTAGAGTGTACACCTAATAAAGGTATATCCTAATTTTTGTATTGGATACACCTTACTACCAAAAATATACTGTTCACAAGTACCATATTTAAAAATATGTGTTACATTTAAAAAATAAATGCGACATAAATGCGAAAATGGTGATAAATAATGGTACAAAGTATCAAAATTGTTGCGAAAAAGTTTCGTCTCTAGACATGTAAATGAACGGGAAATTCCAGCATGTGTTCACACTCGCCGTATAATGAGTAATAAGGGTATTGGGGATAATAAACTACACATCCAGTTCGCATCTGGTCTTCATTAAGGAGAATGTGACCATTGCCTCGTATATTCGTGACGTCGTCAATCCTGTTCTCCACCGTTATCTGGGTACTTCATAGTACACCATCTTCCAGCACGATAACGTGCACCGATATTACCAGTGTAGCTCAGATGCTATATTTGATGTATGTCTTGCTACTTATTGATCATGTGTGGAGCATGATGAGCTGTGCTTGACCGCCAACTGGGCTCCACCAACAATGCTAGGAAGTAGAGCTAGCGGGTATACCATATCCAAGATTGAACATCTGCACGGTAGGCTATCTCGCCGAACATCTGTATAGCATATGAAGTGGGAAGCATTAATACCATCTACCATTAATTTCTTGAGTACTACCTTTGAGCTAGATCCATAAATTCTTACTAGGTGTTCTTGCGTAAGTTTCCGTATCAATGTATAGCCAAACAAGTTTGCACATAGAGTCCTGAAATCAAAATATGAAGAAAATTGATATTATACTTAACCAAACATGTTAATTCCTGTAAAATAGTTATGGTCAAATCTTTTTAGCGTGAAGAACTAGTACAATGAACTACTGAAAGAAAGAAAAAAAATTATTGGTCTGAATCATGACAGAAAAAGCTACAGGTTAACCAATGATTCCACGTTTTCAATCTTGAGGAAAACTAGATGAAGACCTCATTCTTGCTGTATTCCATATTTCCAGGGGAAATTATTTTTTTTTTCTGTAACATGTGAAACCTTCATTAGAGAAAAATTAAAATTATTTCACTGCGATTTATTATTTTAAATGGATTTAAGAACTAAAGGAATTTATTTAATTCATCTTTATTTAGAAGGATACAAGTCAACAATGAGTATAGGAAACATTAAGCATGTATTTTTACTTAATAGAATACAGTGTCTTTGAAATTGTTAAGTGTAACATTTAAGATCTATTATAATCTATAATATAGTCTTAGCTGCCCGAAATGCTAATTTAGACTATAGTATAATATGACATATTATTGGCCAAATTGTTAAGTAGTATTATAATCAACTCTGCTTTAAGTTTACATAATAATGGTATTGAAAGTAACTGATTCAAATCATTTTTGTTAACACGAAGTCAAGATGTTGCCAGTATAGCTTTTGAAAATCTCATATTAATATTACAAAGTTAAGTGCAGAGAAAACTAAATATATGAAAGTCCGTCGAGATCGTAATACTGCAAATTATGGATGCGTTACAATATCAAACAATACTTTCGATAAAGTGGATACTTTCAAATATCTAGTATCAATATTAACAGACCAATACCATGTTCACGAAGAAATAAAATATCGATTAAAAGTAGGGAATTTGTTTATTATTCAGTTCAAAAGCTTTTAAGGTCGTGAATTCTGTTGAGGAATTTGAAGCTTAAAATATATAAAACGATAATCACGCCTGTTTTGCTGTATGATTGCAAAACATGGTCGCTTACTCTGAGGGAAGAACGCAGCCTGAAAGTGTTTGAGAACAAGATCCTAAGACGAATATTCAGACTCAAGAGAAACGGGAATGATGAATGGCGGAAACTTCATAACAAGGAACTACATAATTTATATCGTTTACCAAACATTGTTAGGGTCGTCAAATCTAGGAGGCTTAGGTGGGCAGGTCATGTAGCTAGAAGGGAAGAAAGTAGGAACGCTTTCAAAGTTTCAACTGGAAATTCAATCGAAAAACGGCCATTAGGAAGACCTAGGCGCAGATGGGAGGACAATATTAAGATGGATCTCGCAGAGATAGGAATACAAGGTAGAAACTGGATCCAGTTGGCTAAGGATTGAAGTTAATGGAAAGCTTTTGTGAACGTGGCATTGAACCTTCGGGTACCATAGGCCATAGAGCTAGTTAGTTAGAGTTACTAGATATGTACTGTGTATTTTATAACAATAAAGTAAGTTGAGAAATCTAGAAGAATGATCTGTGAATAGAATCTCGGGAAAAAAGCTTTTGTTTATAGGTACAACCTTAACTACCATTTCAATATGAATACCTTAAGTGCCTCGATATGAATAACACTTAAAAAGAAAAGTAACTACGCAAACTTTCATATAACTCTTTGACTTAGCTGGAACAAATATTTACGAAGCAAATTTAGTTTCTCATGACCCTTAATAAAGTACACGTATTTCATTGTTATTATAACACGATGTTAATGCTTTTTAAAATTGCATAGATTAATGAAATAAAGTGAGCAAAAACAAGTACATTTATTACATAATTAATAAATTGTAGTTAATTCAGAATGTTGTAATTGTATAGTTGACAGTGTTCATTAATTTGGAATTCTAATAACTTTATAATATTATCCCAGGTCGTTGAGAAATTACAATATTGGTCTCTGTACAAACTTTATAATAATGAATCATTTAGTAAGATTTACAAATTGTTCATAGTAGAATTATCATCTTACTATCTACCTTTATACATAAAATATTTTTATATTTTTATTCAAATAATTCAGAAAATTTTATATTCTTCGAACTGTTACGTTTCCACTCTAATAAGAATAATAATTCTAATAAAATTATATGGTCAGATAATCAATTATAACTAATATATGTCCAGCTAGATTAATCATTAATCACTTATGTTAGAAACAATAAAGTGTGAAATTAAGACACAAAAAGCAGTCTTCTCCTTGGGATATGTGGATAAGCGTTTTGGATCTATTTCGTAATTATATCTTAAATAAAACAAAGTTGCTAAACTTTTAACCAGAATAATATATATAAAAGATATTTCTATAATAATCATAAACCAAATAACAGTGAGATACTTAGCTTTCGAGACTGAATGTCTCGTCATTAGAATGTGTACACAAGTGAAGAAAAGGAAATACCGGACTTCTCTTGCATCTTACTGTCGTCCATATACCGTATTTGTCCAATTTTCAAATCATTAAATTGGAACAATACAGCTTTTGAGTTGCAATTAAATCGCCAATAGTTTTAAATTTCAAATTGCCTGCAAGCTAGCGACATCTACTAGTGTCAGTCAGGCACGTGATCGCAGAGGAACGACATCTACTAGTGTCATTCAGGCACGTGATCGCAGAGGAACGACATCTATTATTATGATTGCTTTTTATTAGGAATTTGAGTGACGTACTAAGATGTTTATCTTTTATAAAATGTGGGATTATGATTTTGACAAAATCTTCAACACGAGATTACTGGTTGTAGTTGAAAGGGAAGCAACCAGTATCCCAGGTATTTATTCTGCAGTACGAAAACACTTCTAGCTACAGTAGGTAATAGTTTAGCTAGAAGTATTATCTACAAAATAAATTATTCAATATGCTAATGAAGGCATAATGAACAGTTTTAAGTTTGGTTGATAAAAATTTTTTGTTGAATTTACGACATAGAAATTTGTTAATGAGATATACGGTTAATTTAGCAATGGGTTGTAGCAATAAATGCCTATTACTCATTAGAAAAGTGTGTTAATGGTATGACAAAGTATCGACCAGCATTAAATAAATTACTTTGCATGTCGTTATGTTAAAATTGTATTTTTTTTTATAAATATTAAAATCATATCTGCTTATCCTAATGCAATATTCATGAAATGACCCTTTTGTAATAAAACATTATTCATTTATCTTTACAGGTTAAGCCTGAGTAGCTATCTTCATGATTTCCATCTCTATGATCTGCTGCCATCTTCACTGGAAGATAGAATACCCATGCATTGGCATGAACATGCAGAAAAATCAAAATTTTCTCTCGATATTAATCTCCATGCTACTAATGCTATGTGTGTTGTCTCCTCCTATCTGTTGTAAAAGTTTGTAAACAACTTCCTAACTGTAATTTTTTGTGTCTTTATTTTTTTCCTGTGATATATGTGAAAAAATACCGTATTTAATTGTAAAATAGTTATTATAAAAAAAATTTAAGAAAAAGAAGGAACGAATCAATAATTATTGTGTAAAACTGATTTTAGAAAAATAAAAATAAAACTTTAAAAACGTCATATTTCCTTCCATTTTCGTTCTATTTTCATTTCGTATTTATATCATGACGTGGGCCTGGAAACATAGAAAAAGAAGCTTAAAAAGACTTTTATATGATTTAGAAAAAGAAGTAAGAGCCCTCTTGTAATATATTACGATACATATTCTCATGGATCCATAACTAACGTATAAAAATGTAGAGTTCTTTCTTCGCATTGCGTTTAAAAAAAAGTTAATAAATGAATTCGATTTTTACAAGCTCTCTATTTTGCCTAGACTTTAAAAAGAAAAATATATATATACATATATATATATATATAAATATACATAAGCCTACGTTTTGTATATCCATGTACAGTTATATTGAATGACTATAAGAAAGAAGGCGATAGATGTAACATAGGGATTAGGCCCGCTTTTGTCCGTATTGTTCTAGAAATAATGCATGCACATTGTAGTAATAAGAAATATCTAGGTCTCAATTTTTTTTTCATAAGAACTCTACGGAATGCTAACTGGATTCACGTCATAATCATTGATTCAAATGAAATTGCGAAATCAATTGTTAATAACAAATTAAATAAAAGAAACAATTCATATCATCTGTAATATAGTTCATTATTTTTAAGGGAAATAAAAAAAAAATATTCACGCTTGACTTAACACATATCACGTTCTGTTAGTACGTTCATTTCTCTATTTTGCTTACAATGTTTTCAAAGAAGATGCTGTACATGAAATTTGTTTCATATTTATTCCTTACCATAGGGCATAAATCCGAAGAAATTTAATCAAAATATATCTAAATTACTCTCTGATTTTTGAGATAATTTAGTTTGTATCATACGAAACATTGAGTAACCCTCACAATTAAACCTGTATTTTAGTTGTATGGCGTTCTTCTTTGAAAAATATTGTAATAAAAAAGCGAAAGTGTCCAACAAAGGCAAATACTGCATTCCAAGTTACATCTTTTTTTTCACTTACTTATTTATTAATTTATTTATTTTTCAATCCCTTAATAATGATAAATTAGTAAGATAAGTGATATTTATAGCACACATTCCGTGAGATCAGTATGTGTAATTTCTTCCAAGGACGTCGTTTTTAGACGAGTGATGTATAAGTTACAAGATTGAGAAAGCGTAAATGTTATCTTGTACTTTTCTTTTTCTTTTTATAAATACAAAGCAACCTAGATTTCTAAATAGTAGTGAAAAAGAGTTTCAAAAGCTTATGAAAGTCATACTACTTTCAAGGTTTAGTGAGTGCTTAAACATTACTTATTTTACTAATATATTATAGCTCTTCTACTAGAATAAAAATGCTTTTATTTGTACATCTATTACATGTCAAGTTGTTATTATCTTCAGTTTAACATTGACATAATTTCTTATCATCTAAAAGTATAGAATTAAGTCTTACTAAATCATTTTGAATGTTCTGGTACAATGAAACAATATACGTGCGAAGTATTCAATAAATATAACAGCATTGTAGCGTTTAAAGTTGAAATGTTCCTTTGATTACCATTATTATTATTATTATTATTATTATTAACATATAAATAAATTGACTTTTAAGGATTACTGGTGTGTTGTTACATTATTTTAAGAATGAATTAAGCCATGCAATCGTCAACAAGTTGAATTATATGGAAAAATCATATTTCAGTCTGGAATGTTAAATATTTATCAGTCACTATACAGATTCTAACTGGTGTCGATTTTAGAAGCAAATTTTTTTAGAAATTGTTGAAATTGAATCTTTTTGTTCAATATTAACAGTGAAGTGTTGTTTATCTTACTGCAAGTGTTATTACGTAGTCTTCCCAGAAATATTAATTTAAGATATAACCAACGGTATACTTCTTAAAGATAAAATAAACATAATATTTACTTATTCGTTAATCCTTTCGGCCCTGACTTTTTGTTACTCACCGATTATATTTTTGTTTTGCACTTAACAAATGAAATATAATTTCCATTTTGTTTGTTGGTGTCATATTTAGAGAATTATGGAACATACCAATTTGTGTACACTAGGGTTGAAAATGTATGTAATTTACAAAGTGGCATTAATCGAAAATATCATTGTAATCTACGTAGTTTAGAGACTCGAAACATATCACTAAACTTAATCTCATTCAAGTTTACTCTTACAATTTTGAATTTCTAGCAACGCCACTTTCAAAGAAACTCTACAAGTTTTATTTCGCGTTAAGAATGGCGTTTAGATAAAAGTTGTTTAATTGAAATGTAACGAATGTAAGAACAAATTTAATCTTTTTTTATTTTTTTTATTTAGACGGAAATTAATATTGATGTAATGTTTCTGAACATCTTATTTTTTTTAAAGTTTCTTATTTCAATTTTCGGTGCAATAAAATATTTGTTAATTTTTCAATTTTAGCATAGTAATAAGATCTTTGTACTCCCTATAGAACCCTATACAATATTATTTTATGTAATTTAATGTCACCAAAAGTCAATATTATAAAAGGAAACATGTAATAGATGTACAAGAACTAAGAAAAGACATATCATGCCTGTTATTTGGTTGTGTTTTTATGGTACAGAAAATATTGCTCAGATTTTTTTTTCATTTATTGAAGATACATAATTATGTTCCTGCATGTGTGTCATAGATCTTTAATTTTAATTGACTCAGTATATATATATATATATATATATATATATATATAATACTGAAAATCAAATCATGATATACAAAACAATTGTAAATATATATAAAGCGCTCTTCATTCATAAATCACCCATTGTCGGAAGATAAAAACAAATCATACTATAAACTCAAAAGACATGAGTTTTGGAAAAAAAAAAAAAAGAAAAAGAAGACAATATGTATGAAATGTTTATATTAATAATAAATATATGAATGGTACTTAAGATTTTTATTTTATTTTACTACCAAATATACTTCACGCCAAGCATGTGCAACTTAAGGTAGGGAGAGGAGCTATCACAGAAACTTGATAAGGCTCGAGATCGTTCGTAAAGCTTTTTCTTTCTTACATTTCGTAAGCTCCACCTTAAAATTCATTGCAGAAATTCGTTCTGCTGATCGTCTGTGAAACTGTATTATTTTCTCGAGTGTTTTATAATCTCCACCTCAAAATGCATTACAGAAATTCGTTCGACATGTAAAAATTTGAAAATAATGCAAAGAAGAATATTGTAAGTAAGTTATTTAATAACCAACAAAGAGAAGCTTGGGCTCTCAGGTTCTGTACAAATATTTCTATATTGGATAATATTTCAACGTGAAGGTTGCATCCGAGGAATATATCAGTTATGCCTCCCCCCCTTTTTTTTGTCCGGAAAAATTTTACATCAAGTAATAGAGATATGAGAATCATTTTTATTGTGATTTCACAGAAAATCAGTCAAAAATAAAGTTACAATAATCGAGTGATAGGTCAAATGATAGAACTGGAAAGGCCGAATATAGGCGTTAAGCTTGCTGTTGCATATGGCTAATGTAAACTTATTTAATATATGTATTTCTAATGTAATTTCTACGGTTCTACCTTTCTGGCTTAAGAGCCGACGAGAAATGAATGGCAAAATGACTGTGCATAACGCCTTGAGTGGGATTCGAACTCACGAGAAGTAGAGAAGTCTTGCGATCGCCACACTAATGCCTTAGAT
The DNA here is from genome assembly GCF_964235325.1 of Thermobia domestica. NCBI lineage: Eukaryota > Metazoa > Arthropoda > Insecta > Zygentoma > Lepismatidae > Thermobia > Thermobia domestica. The sequence goes on along the minus strand of NC_137454.1, from coordinate 325,388,238 downwards.
TCTTGAATTGTACTCATCAGACTGTAACTTTTGCTTTATCCTGCCACAAAATGTTCTAGTACACTCATCCAATGACTGAAATAGTTACACCAGTTAATGAACTCAAGAACCCGCGACAGACATACAGCGTGCTTTGCTGTTCGAACTGTACTCAGCATAGAGTAATTCTTGCTTCTTACCACCACAAAATGTTTTACAGCTACCCAGTACTTTAGATTGAAATCGGCAAATTTGCCTGCACAGTTTAACGTCCAATAGTGTAGATAGCCACATCTATTAGCGTGACTGTTTATTATTAGAAGTTGGTGTGACGCAGCGAAATTTGCAGAGTTTAACATTGTATTATTTTTTAATTAATTTAAATTATTTTTACAATGTAGCAATACTGGACTGTCTGGAATTATCTTCTGCATTCGTTTGGTTAGCAGAGAATTGAATCTAATTGAGTAGTTCCAAACCTTTTTTCTTTATAATAGCTAGTCTCATTAACACTTAAGGAACCCAAAGATTCGCTATCGAGTAGAAAAAAAAATATCATGTGTGAATCTGGTTCAATTACAATAATTATCCTCGTTAAAATTCATCTTTAGGTAGGCTGACCAACAATGTAGGAGGTCAGTTTATGTTGGAATGTATTTATTTTCATGGCCTTTCAGCACTGGCGTCTCTGGCATGTAAAATTTGGGGGAGGGGGCATCAAAGAAAGTGATTTAAATGGTACTACCTAGCCCAACCTGTTTATTATCTTTGATTCAATTTGTTACCTTTCTGCTTACCTTCACGGACCCACTAAGGTATATTAAGAACTCGATTATAATCGTGAGCTCTTTCGTGGCTAAGCGGTTAAGTACACGCCTTTGGCGCAGGAGGCCCGGGTTCAATTCACAGCGGGAGCTCATGTGGTTCGGGTTCCACGTTAATCATTAGGTCAACGTCTCATATAGCCTCACTGCTGAACGGGACGTTAAACTCAAAGCCATCATTGCTTATAATCGTTTCAGAGCCTGAATATTATTTCCCAAATAAAAATTATAATTATTATTTATATCTTATTCTGTCGTTACTAAATAAATTAGAATAAAATATTGAATATTTTGTACTTCAAAATATTGGGGGACGCGTCCTCCTCGTTCCCCGTGCCTTACAGTAATGAACTCATTCTAGTATTTCTTACAAAATTTGCCCTTCCTTTTCATCCCAATATTTCTCACTACCCACGTGACACGATTTCCGTCACTTTTCGTTAAACGACAAAAACCTTAAAGAACAGAACGTGAATATCGTTATACGAGGTTAGACATTTGTCAATGAAAATAATTACGAAAATTGTTTACTACTTTTTCTTTCTTCTTTTTTTTCTTTTTTAAAAGGAAGAAGGTTTCCACTTTGGTTTTTAAGGCACAGAAAACGTATGACTTGTTTTTCATACATACGTTACATGTTTTCTGTGTTTCCAGTTATACACGACCCTGGAAAAGGTTTTATTTTCAAAACAGAAATTATGAGGGTAAAATACGAGAAGGAGTCAAAAAATTCCCGGAATGTTGTAGTTTTTGTATTTATGATGCAATCACAATGAATCTTGTACAACATAGTCCTTAGGTTCCATAATTATGAATATGACAAATGTGAACAGATCATAACAGTCAGTTTACAAGTAGTGTACCAAAATGGAAGAGTATGTGTGATCAATTGGTGCATTGTCGCAGTTCAAGCAACGCGTCATCAAGTTAATATATACGGTATATACAAATTGGGGAAATCTACTTTAGATACCTACTTTAGTAGCCTTAAAGTCAGTTTACGGTGACAATGCTTTAAGGAAAACAGCATCGGTACCCGTTTCATCACCGTAGAAGACATCAAAACCAACGTGAGGGCTGAACTTCGGAACATACCAAAAGAGGTCTCCAGCAATCGCAGGAGCGGTGGGGCAAGTATGTGTTCCGAAGGTGCCTGCTTTGAAAGTGATTAAGTAAATGTATATTTATATAGTGATAATAGAAAGCTACAATAAAATTACGGGACTTTTTTGACTGCTCCTCGTATATCCTATTAAAAATTATTTTACTGTTATACAGAATAATGAAATTAATAAAATTTTCTAGTTTAATGATCCACGATTATGCCATTCAGACTAAAGCAGACAGATAAATTATTGAAAGTAAATGATAATGGAATAACTGGTGGAATGAGAATGTATGAGAAGACGGGAAAACCCACGGACACGATTTCACCACAAACTCACGTAATCAGGGATTGAATTAAGGACCCCTCGCACCAGAGGTGAGCGCTCTACAACTGAACCACCGTGCCTCGCTATATAGAATAATGTTCACCATTTTGTCATTACTTTGTTTTAAGGATATACCGTCCACATGCTTTCTTTTACGAGTTATATACTCTGAAACCTACTCAGAAATGTTGCAGTGTCTCATGTCCATTGTTTTTCTGATATTGCCGGGTTTTCAATACATCTTTCAACTCTTTATCTGTTTATAGCCTATATTTCAAACTTTATCAAACATTTTAGATATCTCTGAAGACAAAAATCACAAGAGGACAAATAAGATGAGTGAGCTGGCCATGTACTGTCACCAAGTAGTGAAATGAGATGCCTGAAAACATTTTTTTTAATAGAATTATTATAAATTAATTTGGCTGCATTGCAACGCACTTTGCCGATCACTGCTACAGCTATTAGTCGATCCTTTCTTACATCTTATCCTATATATCTTACAACAATGAATGAGTCAAATAATTCATAACTTTCACTTAAGTGCAAGGTTTCAAAATTCACATTTTCGGTTGCAAGCAATACGTCTGCTAGGTAACGAAAACATAGACCAGTAGGCCTATGTTTTTCATTTTATATTCATGTAAATACGTTTCTTCACCTTTGTTATCCTTCATGCATTTGCTCGAAAGTTTGTTCTTTCGGAAATTTAAACAAAAACTGCAATTCTCTCTATCATTATAATATTTATATCAATGTAAAACATAACCATTGTTAAGTTCCATACGTAATCATGTCTTTGGGGCCTACCGGAAACAAATATTCCCTAAATACTGGCGGAAATACGTCGCACTTGATACATCCATTCTTTGGTATTTACTATACTAATAAATCCAGGTAAGAATATTATAGTCAGTGTATGTATAAAGCTATTAATAGCGGAGCTTGTAGAATTTATTATAAACTAAAATAATTACTATTTAAATATTTTTTCTTAATTGCTATTGGACCATTTCATTTTTATTATCAAGAAAAGCAAGTAGAACAAAACAATAACAAATAATAATAATAATAATAATAATAATAATAATAATAATAATAATAATAATAATAATAATAATAATAATAATAATAATAATAATGTTTCTTCATGAGTACCCTAAATTTCAAGAAACTTGTTAACTTTTTAAAATATCTACACAATCTTACATATAGTAAGATTATCTTATTCCTGTAACTGGGGACAATTATTTTCAACGAACTTAAGAAGTTTGTTACTGAATTCTCTGTGTCTGTGCGTCTGTCTGTCTGTCTGTTATTTGCGATTTTTTCCAATTTTGAACCCTGCATTCGATGAGCATCAAAAACTATCTGAGAAAGTGATTATTTTTTTGCTCGATTGAACTCCACCCAAATTTATTCTTATTGTAGAAAACACTTGTTGCCGTTTATTACAGTTTTTACTCTATAGTGATCACAGTTAAAATTATATGTGCTTGATTTTCTGTCACTTTCGGTTTACATAAAGAGATTAGAGTGGAGATTGAATATATTCTTGGGACGCTTAATTGAATGCAGAAAATCGTTTTTCGCTTCCACCGTTTTAGGTCTGTAACTATCAACGTTAAAACCGGAAGTGGTTGAGTTCTACCAATTCCAGTTTTACAGATTTTGTAGAGAAATTTGCGTGGAATTGGAATATATTCCTAGGACGCGTAATAGAACACTGCTTTTCGCTATCTATTACTATTTTTTTTACCTTAGAGCAATCTCCGTTAAAACTGGTTTTAATAGAGAAATTAGAGTGGAGATGGAATATATTTTAGGACACTTGATTGATTACAGAAAACCATTTCTCGCTATCTAATACTGCTTTTACTCTATGGCGACCAACGTTAAACCGGAAGTGGTTGATTTCTACTTCTGGTTTGAATAAAATCTTAAGACAGATGGTGCCTATTCTTCGAACGTTAAATCGACCCCTCCCCTCCAAAAAAAACAGCTTTTTGGTATCTTATGGTTTTTGCTTTATAAATCAATATTGAAACTGGGAGTTGTAGTGGTTCCGGTTTTAGTAGAAAGATAAGGATGGAGATGTAATGTATTCTTAGAACGTTTAATCGATTTCAGAAAACAACTCCACGCTATCTATTTCCATTTTTGCTCCAAAGTGATCAATGTAAAATCCAAAAATGGTTTATTTCTACAACTTCCGGTTCGAATGTCGGGTCCATCAATTAACTTAATTCTTAAATTTTAACCCTCTACTACCTCAACTAATTTGGGGGGATTCATCAAGGAAATCTTGAGATATTGTGTCTGTCAGATACACACACACACACTAAGACAGAGTAAATATATAAAAAAGTTCTGGTAAAAACCAAATTTAGATTTATCCAAGGAAATGAGAGGTAGACCTAAGTAAATATACCAGCACTTAACTATAACAAAATTCGACTGATCTTATAACGCAGCATCCAAAGAGGTATAACATGTACCTATGAACTTTTGACCAGGGTCCAATACCCAGGAATCAGCACTCCTCTCGCGGGTATTATACTTATTCATATAGTTCTGAGAGAAGAGCCCTAATCCTTCGACCCTGTGGACTTGGTCAACACCCAGGTTTCAGGATCATGACCCCTGAAACAGTGACCCAGTGGCACAAAATCAAAATTCCCGTCTCATATCTTGTGGCAGAAGAGGTGAAACTAATTCAAATTTCCCGCCTTCAGTCATGTGACCCTAAACAACCAATGAGAACAATCACGTGACTAAATGAACCAATCAGCAACGAGTTTTCTTCAGTGCCGGGATTACTACTGTAACATACCAAACTCATCTTCCTCTTCAAACTAACTAAATCAACGCAGTAATATCGCGTGTCTCACCGAATTTGGACAATGCTCTAACCACCTTACAATCTTCTGAATCCATATTACCATCGCATGACGTTCACATGAGCGATTTCCCGATCAGATAAACTACTGACAATACAGATCTACATTTGCATGTAAGAATTCACAGACATTTTACATAACTGAATCATTCAGCGGATAACCGAAGATGAACTTTGAAAACAGAAAGAGCTACCTTTTGTAAGAAAGGGGGACACATTACTGCAAAAACTACGCCTAAAAAAGCAATAGCTGAAAGAACTTAAGGAATAGATCTCGTACTAATTCAAAAAGCAAAAAAAAGTTCTGGTAAATCATTAGAAAACGTAGACTTAGTTCTGAAGATGAATGCAACCCCTCCATTAAAATGGTTACTTCCCATGATGCGAGTGATGTTTTGCCAGATGATCATTTGCAACTCCAGAAAAAATTGATAATGTAGGACTTGAAGATTATATTTTAGTTTTTATGTACCGGAACGCAACGATGTTTGGAGTGCTTGGATGCCAAGTAGTGTAACTCCAAAATTGAAATTTTTCAGGAGAGAGCTTTGAACTTCAATATCTCATGTAAATCGCATCAAGAGAACGTTATTCACTATCAGAGTTAGAAAATGAACTTCATAATTATGTTTTTGGTTTCAACCATAAAATAAATATGCATTTTTCATGAGATATTGAAGTTTAAAGTCCTTTCGTGAAAATTTTCCCTTTTAGAGTTACCCCACTTGGCTTCAAGCGGTCAATATGGTGCTCTAAGCACTTATTTAAAATATTACATTGAAAACTTAAATGGTATCATCAATTGGAAATAACTTCGGAAATATGAACCGCTTGGGTGCCAAGTGATGTAACTCCAAAATTGAAATTTCCCGGGAAAGAACTTTGAACTTCAACATGTCATCAAGAGAACATTATTCACTATCAGCATTAGAAAATGAACATAATTGTTTTTGGTTTCAACTAGGGATGGCAAAAATTTTCCGGAATCGGAATTTTCACTTTCCGGGTTTCGAAAAAAACAGAATTCGGAAATTTCCGGAATTCATAAAAAATCCCGAATTCGGAAAAATCCTGAATTTTTCAGAATTTCGGAATTTTTCCGAGATCGGAATTTTCTAAATTCCGCTTTTATCAAAATTCGGATTTTTTCCGGATTCCGATTTTTTTTCGAAATCGGAATTTTTCCGAAATCAGGAATTTTCTGAACTCTAGGATTTTTCAGATTTTACTTTCCGGATTCCGGAAAGTAAACATTCCGAAATTGGCCATCCCTAGTTTCATCCATAAAAGAAATATGACTTTTTCAGGAGATATTGAACTTCAAAGTTCTCTCCTGAAAAATTTCCATGTTGGAGTTACACCACTTGGCATCCAAGTGGTTCCTGTTTGGCAAATGATAGGATAAAAAAATGCATAAGATTTTCAATGAGAGAACTTTGAACTTCAACATCTCATGTAAATCGTTCACTATCAGCATTTTAAGTAACTTTTGTTTAAATAGAAGAGCAGCAAAAGAAATAATAAATTAATTAGGCATCGATTGAAGATTGTGCTTCTACAAGAGAAAGTTGTGAGTCTTGCAATAATCTGGTACAGAATATACCTGTGTTTATCACTATGCAGTGAAAGCAGGTTAACATTCGAAGTATAGCCCTCGTGTTGAACTGTCTGCAGCCATCTTCTTGCTAGTTTCTCAATTCCATGTCTTGTTATTAGAGGCAAAGAAATCAGTCTCTGTTGTTTCTACCTCCTGCTGGTAAGTAAGGCATCATGATTTCAGAAAGCACGTAATGGATCGAAAAACTTAGTAATCCGAAGCGAAAGGTTAGAACTATATACCTGATGTATCAATTCGATGCCTTCAAATTCCTGATATTTTTTTCCAAGTCGTGTGTGGTTTCGCATTAGCGTTCTGCAGTAGATGTGCTTTCAGTTCATTAATGCAGGATATTTTTGGTGTAATGCAGCATACATCCAATCAAAAAAAAAAAAAAGAAAGAAAGAAAGGTAGGCATTCATGATAGGATATTTAGGAGTGAACTTGATGTGTATATATCTCATGTATATATCTCCATTTCATTCGCGTTCATAGGCCCAAACTTAGGTTCAAATAGCTTGTTCTTTATTGCTGTCCAAAAGTAAAGTTAATTGAATAATAATTAAACGTTATAGCACTGAGATGTAAGTGGAATGAATCACTGGTATGTAGGCCTATCTCTGAAATCATAATAAACATAGACAAGCAATATTGCCAACACCGTAAACAATGTTGTCGCTAAACATACTGCAAGAAGACGCTAGAAATATTAATTTTTATAGAAATAATGCTAGATTAGTCGCTAGACAACATTTAAAAGGTTCTAAATTCCTATTCTAACAATAAATGAACCAATTGTTCTTGTCAAAATAGCTTTAAAAATTTCTAGATTAAGCGACAAAGTGCTACATTTGTAACACTGTTAACAAGAGACGAACGACAACCGCTAAACGTTTCCGCGCATGTGTATAAATTTATGATATAGAAGTACATCAACTCAAAAATTGCCTCAATGAACAAGACATAACATACTAATCAGTCAAAACTAATGAAAACAAGGCAGTAGATCATTTTGACATGCTATAGATAGTCAAATTTTTACATTCATGGCAGACATATCGGTAATGTCAAAAAATTGACATAATTCCTTATGTTCACCCTTACAAGGCAATTCATTTGTACACATTAAAGTATGTCCAAATTTGAAGACATGCATTTCTGAGTAGTTTGGACCTGTTTTGGGCTCTGTGTATATAATACAAGAGTTATCTTACTAGTCGGCGAACCGCCAGCGTTTCGGCGCCTGTCCGAGCATCTTTGCCGAGGTCGGTCCGTCCGCTGTTTGCCGACCTTCTTTCGGCACCTTTACCTGTCGGCACACCGCCAGCATTTCGGCGTCTTTCCGACAACATTTGCAGCGATTGGCCCGTCCGCTGTTTGCCGTCTTCTTCCAAAATATTTGTCAAGGATCATCTCGTACTTGTAATTTAATTTTAAAAATTTACTTCTCATTACTTGCAATCCTTTTACTACATTTCTTTTCATATATTTATCTTTTTATGGTCGGCACGCCGTCAGTGTTTCGGCGTCTTTACAACCATCATTTGCGGTTGTCGTTCTGTCCGCTGTATGTCGACTTTCTGGCGACTCCGTTTTCCCAAGACATATTTAATGGAATTTGTGTCCATCCACGAGAAAAACCTTCGGACATTTCAATTTTACTTCATCATTAAAGAAGATAAGGATCTATTCATTTTCCAAAATTCAACTCGTTGCCGATGGTACGCGATATTGAAACTTTCGCCGAGGTTGTTTTTCAAGAAATTGCCGGCAGTGTCTTTTTGCAGTTGTCGTCCGACTGTCTGCCGACTGTTTCGAAAAAGCTTTATACCAGGGAAATATAAGCCCTAATTCGTATTTTAAAGCAACAATTTACCTTCTAACTCTCTTTGTTTTCGTTTGGTGAACGACTCCTTTTGCTTGTCTCGGTCAATAATAGCTCGGAAAGACGCTGGTATCCGGCGCCAGCAATCTGACCGCGGCATCTGGTCGGCATGGACAAATTGTCCGACTGTATTCGGCAGGATCCTGATTACGGAAAGAGTACTTCGTGTCCCAAAACGAACTAAGCATTTGAGTTTAATACATGTTCATTTGAGGTAAGGACCGTTTTAGCAGAGAAATCGCGTTTTCTTCTTCATGGAATATATACAGGTTTGTTGTTTATAACGTTACTGCTATCTATGTATAGCCCGATATAATCCGTGCGGCACGTATTGGATAACACATATTCCAACGCAAAATCAATTAAACTTTAAATACAGGCCTCTCGGTTATCAATGTTTCTCTCATTACCCATACGTCTGATGGCAATTTCATGGCTCGTAAGATGAAACTTACGAAACCTTTTTCTGTTTTCTCTAACTTCGAAGTTAATATTTCTCTGATTTTGCCCGTCATTATTATTACTATTACAACCACCTGTATTACTACTACTAATACTACTACTAGTACCACTTGTACTATAACTATTGTTGCTCTCATATCCAACAAATGTTGGAACAGGGGCGTATGACGGGCCAGGCTGAGGAGACAACAATTGGTTCCCATAGCCATGATTATCCTGTACACAATATTGAGGAGGGGAGTTGTATATAGGATTTTGTCCCTGGACCTGTTGCGTGAGTGTAACCACACCTTCGTCCTCATTTTCAACCAATCTCCTGATTTCTTCTTCAACGCAATTTAGATTGCCAATCCCATCTAATTCGTTTAAAAATGCTAAATCTTCATTAGTTAATTCAATTATATTATTATGACTCATGATTTTCTTGAGGGGTCATGACTATGGCGTTTTCAGATGGGATTAAGCATTGTTCCGAAACAAACCACGTCCCAAAATCGAAAAAAAATATGACAGCTCCGTATCCTTTATTCTGTCTACCTGACCCTCCCCACAAGATAATAATTACAAAAGGTTTTGCTGAGAATGATCATAACTGTTCTGTACGGAAAAATCCGTGAACAAACAGTTCTAAAATATCAGCACTGGGTACACAGTGCTGCAGAATTAATATGTCATTACCTTCGAAACCACAAAGTTCACGAAGCAGCACGTCACACCTCTCCGATGTCCGATGTCCTAGCCTTTGAATCTCCATTATACCTTTCCAAGTGCTAAACATCCTCGGGTAATCGTTCAGACCACGAACCAGCTCGTCCAGGTAGAGTTCATCCACAAGGTTCAGTTTTTCAGTTGGGTAGAATAATACCCATCTAAAACAGACAAAACAGAAACAACTAATTTGAGTTATTAAGTTCCCTTTTAATAGATCACTTCAATAATAATAATGTAAGAAAAGTGAGAGAGACTAATCAATTATTTTCAAGCTTCTCTTTTATAATAATGTTTAAAAAAGAGACTGATCACTTATTTTCAAGCAGCGCTTAAATATTGTGTAAAAAGGAAAGATTAATCAGTTATTATCAAGATTCAAATAAATAATAATAATATGAAAAAGAAAAACAGCAATCAATTTACTTTATGAACAATGACTAAATTTTTAGAAAAAAGTATCTCCCTGTTCATTAATACTATTTAAAAACAAGCCAAGGAAAATTGCAAATAGTATGATTTCTTTTTTAAAAATTCAGTAAGTATAAGAAAATATAAAATACACACCACTTAATCGCTAGTTAATCTCTGGTAAATCTCTCTAAAGAAGAAAATGACGTGGTAACGTCGGTACTTTGGCCGCTCAACAAAATGGTAGCCTCTCCTTAAAAACTGGGTTTCTTTTTTCAGTAGTGCTGCTCCCAACTAATGCTTCGGTAAGGATTAGGTCACTATAATATAATAATGATAATGGTTCACAATAAAAAATCTTATCTCCTTTAAAATTGTCTATATGTTTAGAAACAGCTGCTTAAAAGATAAAGAGAAGCTCTCTTTGATCTTTTACCTATGACAGTGTAAAATGGAATGATTTCAAAACCGGGTAAATAGCTATTATATCACCTCCTATCATGTATGTCGACACGTCTTATCATGTATGCCGACACCGGCGCAAGTAGCGACACCTGGTGTCAAATTTTTGAACTACCGTTCAGTTTACTGTTCGCTTTTGTTCAGGTCAGATGTTTGTGCGTATAATTTCCATGCTGAGGTGGCTAAACTTCTGTACTATTGTAAAATTTATTCTATATTACACGAATTTATTGTAAATAAATGAGCATAGAAAACAAATACATAGATTTAATAATCAATGGGCCTTGCAAGCCGTAAAACCGGTTCCGGGGTCCCCCTCTAATTGTGTACTAAAGTAGTAAACAAAAAATCATTATCTAGTATTACCCACCACCAATGGTAGTGCTATAACAAATTTTCTATTCGACTTTTCATATAAAAGGAGATAGTAGAAGACACAAAGTGTACGAGTGATCATTACGAGTTTTTAGTATTTTCGAAACATTCTTCATAGGATCACACTTATTTTTTTAACAACCCGTATGCTTTGCCATACAATCTAATACATAACCTGAGCTTCGTATCGAAGCGATCCGTAAAACTCACAGTGTTTAAGTAATTAACTAAGTGGTTAATATAGATATCTTCTGCAGTAAAAGATCTAAGTTCAAGCCCCGACGAAATCACCTATGCCGTAAAAGTTCATAATTTGCTCCCCGGCGAGCCGCATTTGAGGTTAGCGCTTGTCGTTTGCGCCTCTAGTGTGGGAAACTCAAGTTCAAGCCCTGGCAAAAGTGTCTATCCATCGCGTCTTGAACGTTAAAAATCCAAGTTTGAAACCCGAATTTTGTCCGGTGCAGTATAGAAACCAGTTCACGGCTTCAATGTTAAAATACCCAAATCCAAACCGCAAATCAAGCCCCCGTGCGTTAAGTCATATACTTCACACCTCTCGTGTGAAATGGCCCGGGTTAAAACCTTAAACAAAACAAATTATATGGTTCGATTCCCCATACATGTTCCTTGGTAAATATTATACTCAAAATAAATTATTCATCAAACTTTTTCACCTCCACTACTTTCTTTTTAACTATATACTTAGTAACAAATTGAAAATCGCCCGTCTAAAAAAGAGTAAGTCCACGTCTCGTACATCCGTGGTGTTCAACACTAAACTACATATAACAATAATTCAACTCTTAGTTCCTGTATACAATTTATCTTATAAAACACCACAAGAAATTCTGTATAATTAATTATCCACTATTAAAAATAGTACTACCTTAAATCTATTAACAGCAATCAAGGAAGTCCTCAACCGTTACTTTTTGAAACACTGTAACATTTTTCATAGAAGGTGAAATAAATATAACACTGTTCTCATCATGTTAGTTTTAGACTAAATAATTAAATTATGTTAGTGAGTTTTCCCGGAGTTCTCCCATTTTCGACGTTTTTTTCAGTCCAATATTTCATTAATTTCTCAAAAACTATACCTTATTACTGCATAAATATGTCCTAGGGTCGTTCTCAACAATCTGAGTTTATACCATACAATGCGTTTGTGGACGTGGTTTTTCCCGGAGTTCCCCCATTTCCTCCCACTATCTCATTCTACTATTTCTTCAAAGATTATAGCTTATTACCGCATAAGTGTATGCTACCAGTGTTCTTAACAAACTGGCTTTGTTCCTTATAATGGGTTTGTCCCCGTGATTTTCCCTGGGTTGTCCCTTTTTCCCACATTCACATCCCACCATTTTTCAAAGATTATAACTTATTACAGCATAAATATGTGCTAGATTGCTTCTTAACAATGTTTATAGTACACAATGACTTTGTCCCCCTAGGTATTCTCGATACTCTCCCATTTCTTCCAACATTCTCATTCTACTATTTTAAAAAAGACTGTAAAATCCCTCAACCCCTTTTCATACAAAAATAAGACGATGGTAAAATAAAGTACAAAAACAGCAATTTGCATGTGTCTTGTAAGGAGAAGAAAAACAGTTCAAACAATAAATCACAAAAAACAAAACAACACAACAATCTACAAAGCACGTTAATATCAAATATAAGGAAAAAGGGAAGGACGTCAAAATTTATATATCTTTATTACGAACGTAGGAGGTCATTCATCCAACACCATTTAAAATTTTCTCTGCAAAAATCCATAGATGATTTCATACAAAGTGACAGTTTCGAATATTACAAAATTTTAGTACAAATGGAAGGTAGAGCATTTTAAATCTGTTAGGAAAATCCACATCTTTGTTTTTTCATAAATTAGAATTGCTATTCGCAGATAGACTGTATGTTCAGTTCGTAGAGTGACAATTTCTTTAAGATATGACGTGTTGATTACAAACGATAATACTATCGTTTTGTTAATGCATTTACAAGTACTGTATTCTCAGAAACATTTTAAATCAATCTCTCTCTCTTTATCAACAGCAAATTTCCTCACAACAGGAAGAAAACTGTCAGTCAGGCCAATCACACACACACTCGCTTCCACCTACTACCCCTCTTCTCTTTTCACACGCATCATAGTCGCTTTCTCCTTCTCACCCAGGTCAATCACACACACACTATGGAAAAGAAAAGAGAGGAGATGCAACAGACCATCGCCGGCAAATAGTAGCTTCATATGCATTTACTGTAACGGCCACTGGTGGCCAGCCAGACGGCAGGGTAACGTAGGGATACTGACGTCACACACACACTTTCCCCAGAACAGTAAGTTTTCCTGTAAGCTCTTCAATCAGTCTCGTGAAATCCGGAAAAAAGATGTACGACAAATACGTTCTGTATACAGTATATGCAACGATTTTTACCAACGAAGCAGTTGATCCAATACAATAAATGAATGAATAAATGAATAAAGAAATGCTTCTTCCCTATTCCTTTTCTCCCTTCCATATCCCGGGTTCGATTCCCATTGGTTCTCTTTCTCTACTCCACCTCACAAGTTCACAATTTCTTTTCAAACTATTACCAACGACTTCATCACATGTACACTCATTGAGTGTTCAATTCCCAATGTTCATATGATCCTCTACCCCACCTTAAAATTTCACAATGTATTTTCAGATTGCCAGCGAGTAATATTTTACATATTATGAATGAATAAAAATGTCCATTCCATATCCCGGGTTCGATTCCCATTGGGTTCTTTTACTCTACTCCACCCACAAGTTCACAATTTCTTCTCAGCTTATTACCAACGACTTCTTCACATGTTCACACATTTTAGTACGATCACACTCATTGAGTGTTCGAGTAAATAAATTAAAGAAATGTCCCTTTTATATCCCTGGTTTGATTCCCATTTGGTTCTCTTTCTCTACATTTTCTTACTTCCAAAAAGTAAGCAATCCATTAAAAATTACAGGGGCAGGGTCCTAAAACTACTTTAATAGTACCTAGAATTGAACCTGGAAACTCAAGAAACAACAAAAAGTTTCTCAAGTCAAGGTCCTTCTTCTGAGGTCCTTCTGTATACATAGCGAGAGGGTTCAAATACCATTACATAATCCATTTGGGAGGTCAGGGACCATAGCAAGATGGTCATGGACCATTTTGATGCGCCTGAGAAACACAGGGCCCATGGAGGTCATATTTTAACAACTACTTTTTTAAACGTTCACACATAGTGTTCTGAATTTGCAGAAGCAAATTAAAAAGACAGGGTTGTTCTGGGGAAACACTTCAAGGGCTGTATGAGGTCCCTACACAGGGGCACTCTTCAAGGGTCATTCTCAAACCAAAAAACCATGCTCATGTTGCCATACCAACATCAAAGGTCAATAACATCTCCCAAATGTAATTCACACATTTTAGAAACACTCATCTACTTTTCCCATGTACCAATTAACACGACAACACTTTCTATAGCTTGTGAAACATGTTGAAACCATTAAAACAGATCGTATAACCCTGTGTCGGCAATCGTCTGACGAGAATCACGATTAATCCTACTAAATAACATCCGAAGAATATATATTTGATACGTATATTTCAAATCTTTTAATTATAATAAACACTTCACATTTTACAAACACTGAAATGAATTTTTGTGGTGGATGAACTGATTATGCTCCTTTTGTATGTATCCGCGACCGAGACACGCAATTCCCGTACGCGAGAAAAGGTTTACGAAAGTTAGTTGACCGAAAAACTAAGCATTGATCACTGGAGATGAGGACTTTATGCACTGTTTGTTCAAATCATTTCATTCCTCGCATATTCTGGTTCCACAATCTGTTTTATATATAAGAAATGTATAACAATAACGTTATAATATGGAGCATTAGACTGTATGGTTCCGAGACTTGGACATTACAGAAGTTAGAGAAGAAATATTTACAGAGCTTCGAAATGTGATATTGAAGGAAGATGAAGAAGATAAAATGGACAGAGAGAACAACAAACGAAGATGATTTAAAACGGATAGGAGAGAAGAGGACACATCTAGCGACCATCCTTCTGAGAAAGGCCAATTGGATTGGACGCATCTTGCGTAGAAATTGTCTTCTTCACACTGCCATATAAGGAGAGATGTAAGGGAAGCGAGGAATAGGAAGAAGAAGAACACAGCTGATCGATGATTTGAAAAATAGGAGAAAATATTGGGAGTTAAAAGAAGCTGAAGATCGAAAAAATGGAAAGAACATTTCCAGGTCCAAATCTAAAATTGAAAAAATCTAGCAGAACTTCGTAATATATTAATATGAGATTTCCAAAAGCTATCCTGGTAACATCATGACCTCGCGTTATCAAAACTGATTTTGATCACTTACTTTCAATACAATTATCATGTAAACTTATAGCAGATATCGGTATAATACTACTTAATAACTTGGCCAATATTCTAATAATATGTCAATCATATGATGCTATAGTGTAAATTAGCATTATTGTCAGCTAAGATTAAACTATAGATTATAATAGATGTTATGGGCCTTATGCAGAGTCATTCAGAAGCGTGATTAGTGCCATGCTAAAGAGTTCAGCTAAGATATTTTTCCTGCTGTAGTCAGGTTTTTAGTATGACGCTAATCATATGTCATAACGACTCTGCCCCTATATGTTTAATTTAACTATTTCAAAGAAACTATGTTCTATTAAGTAAAAACAACAAACGAAGATGTTTTGAAACGGATAAGACAGAAGAGGACACTTCTAATCGCCATCCTTCGTAGAAAAGCTAATTGGATTGGACACATCTTGTGGAGAAATTGTCACATCGCCATAGAAGGAAAGATGGAAGGGGAGCGAGGAATAGGAAGAAAAAGAACAAAGCTGATAGTTGATTTGAAAGATAGTAGAAAATATTGGGAGTTAAAAGACGAAGCTGAAAATCGACAAAAGTGGAAGAAACATTTCTAGGTCCAAATCTAAAATTAAAAAAAAAAAATCCTCATTAGTCCCATTACCTATCAAAAGGCAGAATACTTAATAATACGAGTGACACATCATGGGCAATGATATTGCACCAAAATTTCTGTTAGCTCCTCACAACACAGTTGCTCTACAACGAAGAGCAGGTGAATAAAAATTAGGGCATATGATTGATGAAACAAAAGAAAGGAGTTTCCGCATTACTGCGAATTATTGGGAAGTACGTTGGAGCACTGTAGTTATATTTAAACAAATTAAATCATGGTTTTCATTAATATCTTGCTTAGTAGAAATATTAGTCACAGTTTGCACACATTGATGTGTGTCGATTTATTCGTAGACAACAAATGCATCATTATGAGCTTCTCAAGTAAATAATGATTTCAATGACGCAACACGGGAATTGTTTGTTCTATCTGCATATAAATACATCGATATTTTTGTATGATTGTGCTGTCAGTGAGAATTGTCTTCAGCCATGGATGTGATGGATATTATTATTGTGATTTCTTTACTACATTGCGTACTCTTCTTCCTTGATACAATGTTTAGGGTAAGTACTGGTGCTACTACTTGGAGAATAAGTAGGCCTACCCGTTCAATAATATGTACCTTAAAATTTTTAGTTCATACATTTATTTATTATTGTTTATTAGTTTCTTTCATGGCTTATCATTCTTGTGAGATTACACTATAGAAATAATGTACTTTGAACTGCCAAACAACGAAGAGAATGAAAGGGTTTATTTTCGCCAGTTTCCTAGTTCCTTCGACTGAGTAATGTCACATCTAGCATAAAATGGAACTGTCTGCAGTAAGCACTTCAAGATTAGGATTCAGTATAGCCCGCTCCTCCCAGTGATTTTTAATAGTGATTCTAACGATTCATATTAGTTCATAATGAATCGGAATCACATGTTATAAAGATTTAACATGTAAATTTTGTGGTAAGGAAGCTTTAGTATAAATAGTAGTAGTAGTAGTAGTAGTAGTAGCAATAGTAGTAGGAACGGATTAGAAGTCCCGCAGAGGTTGGTTGGGTTCTGTTCTCGATATAAGTAGTAGTAGTAGTAGTAGTAGTAGTGGTAGTAGCAATAGTAGTAGTAGTGGTAGTAGTAGTAGTAGTGGTAGCAATAGTAGTAGTAGTTGTACTAATAGTAGTAATAGTAATAGTAATAGTGACAGTGAGTCTTGCAGTTCTTGTGACAAAGAACTGGGGGGAGCGGGCTATACACAAGCCCAAGATTATTTTGTAGTATTCCTTTCAGTAGTACAGGGACCATATTTACATCATGTGCTAGAGCTGCAAGTCTTTACTTTGGCATCTATTTCACCATTGTACGGTAGTATTTATCCGTCTCGTGGTAAACTGAAGCTGGATTAGCCACGGAGGGTTTTCGTAGGAGCTGCAGTGTAGATTCGGAATGCCTCAGCAAAAATAGAAAATTTTATGAATGAAGTATTTACGATAGCAATAACGGCCTATGTTTAGCAGAAGGGGTGCAGCAATTTTTGTAAAAGGCTTTATCATTTCTGTTCAGATTAGGTTAATTTATGCTATATTATGTTAGTGTGCGGTCCAGCATAATTTTCAAAAAATGATTGAATTTCGCTTATTTCTAGTAATATTAGGTCAGTTCAGGTTAGGTTAGATTTGGTTATGTTATGTTAGGTCTAATAATTTTCTATTTACGTGCTTTTCGACCCGTTCTGCTAAACATAACCCGCAATTTCAAATTAAGCGTTACTGGTACTGTCGTTTAATCCTCCGTAAGACACACACACACTACTGACACACCAAGACTCAGATGCGTTTTTACGATATATGTTCAAGTACCAGTGACGTCAAAGAGCGGCTACCTCTACGTGTTTGGTGTCCTAACCCTCTCTGCTGCTTGTCTGCGCTCTGTCACGTAGACCCGAAGCTAAACTTGACTTTTGAAGACAATAGGAGACTAAATTTGCTGACAAGCGCTGTTTGTAGCGATAATGTATATGCTGGTGTATTCTCAACGGGTATACTTGAGCAGGCGGCTCTACCAAATAGAAAATTTATAGGAAAAATACGAAGTAAAACATTTTTCGTAATGGAACGAGAGTGAGAATGTAAGTAATTACCATCAGTGCACAGCATATTGAAATGAGTTTTGGGCAAGACTCCAACTGTGACTTTAATCGGTTCTTATAGGTTCAGTCACTTCCTGAAACTGTTTGTGCGTGAGTCACTTGTTGGAACTGTTCGTGCCTTTGGTGTGACGTCTTAGTTCATATTTTTCCCACTAGGTGTCTGTGTAGTCATATGGTAGTTTGTTAGTGTGATGTCACATGTTCTGTGTGCATGTATGTGTGTGCTGCTGTTTGTGGCATGCTTGAAGCGCGTAATTGAATTGGTTGAATTGAGTTAGAGAAAACCTATCATGGTTGTGGTCTAAAGCTGAAGATATTTTCGATGTATTGTAAAAGTGGACGTTTATTGGTTTTTTGTTTGTAATAATAGCAAGTGTGCTCGGTTTAATAAAACGACGTGTCTGCGGAAAGGAACATTTTTCAGTAATGTTGAGTATTGCGCATGTGTTCTTGGTATCTTATTTTTTCGTGTGTGGAATCAGCAGTTATGAGTTCATTATTCATGAGTGTTCTCCTATGGCGAAATGGTGAGTGTTTTCTTTTTTTAATTCATATTATTTTTATTCTTGATTTGTTTTGCATTTGAGTATTAGGCAAAGTATTTGATTTGCTGCTGCTTGTCCTATTGTCTTGTTGAGATGTAATTTTTTTTTTTCTTTGTCACGCACTGATTTATGATTAGAGACGAGTGTTTTTTTTTAATTTTTCCCTTCTTATCTTAGCTTTATAGTAGTGGTGTGATTATTTATTATTATTTTGGATGTTTTTATGGTACTTGAGCGGGGGGTTTGGGGGGCGATAGCCCCCCATTTAGATCTCAAAATTCATAGTCACCGCTTCACCTGAATTGATGTTTAGTAACATTGTGGCCCTTGTACTTATAGTATAATTCTTAACATCGTACATTACTTTCACTGTGTTAGTAATTGTAATCGATTCATCTGATCCGGTCCCGGGAGCAGTTTAGGAATGATTCCTAAACTGCTCCGGGAACCGGATCAGATGAATCGGTTGAAGTCACTGTTTGAGTCAAAGTAAAAATTTGCCGAGTTTTGAGTGATAGTGAAAGCTTTCTATATGTAAGTGTGATCTTCCCCTAGCCTTGTTTATGTGTATACCCCCATCGCTGACTCGCCTGCTTCCTACGGACGCACTCCTTCGTTGCCGCTCGGGCTCTCCTTCTGCTTCCTGCTCTGACTCGATTAGATAGCATTCGTGCTTTTTAGTGGCCTCCTAGCAGAAGTTTGTTTGTGTTTTATGCACTCTATTTTTATGCCATACGACCACGGTGTGTTTATACTAAGCCCTCCTGAAGTCAATCGGCATGTAGTAATTGAACTCCTTATTTAGTGCATGCTCTGCTAGAAGAAATACAGAGCTCTAACGTAACCCGAAAATCTAAGAAATGTGTCAAAACTTAATAGATCCGTGTGCTCAAGTAATGCCTTCTCAGCTTGCACTGAACCTGGACGTTATTTATTTTGTCAGGTATTGGATTTGCCGGCATATAAGATTCATCCAGTTTTCTGCATTTAATTTTGAGGAACAAAATACTGCAAATTATATGTTTGATGCATAGATGTAAGAGTTTAAGTCAAAAAATGATTTTTTCAGATGAGCTGAAACAAACTTCAAAATATGTCGTTATAAAGCCTGATTGTCAAATGTTATGAAATATTGTTAAAGGCTCTTCCTCATTGCACCCAGACATACACCCATAATTTCAACTGAAAGACAGTGTTTTCCTGGTCAAGAAGGCATCACAAACTGCAAACGACCAAAAAGTGACTAAAGCCTTATGTTCGTGCACCAAGGATATGTATTGATAGAAAGTGGCAGTTTAGGAAAGAAAAATGTTTTGAGATCTGCGTTTTAATATCAATCGTTAAAACTCAGAAATTCTTCGCTATAACTAAATTAAAAACCTGAGAACTCATCTGTTGAATTGATACGAATGAAATGTATGACTTATGTATGTCACTTTCAAAGACAAACTGTAATATTATTTTATTTCTTTTGTTTTCTTTATTGTGGAAAAAGCTTAAAAGTGTGTTTATGGTCGTGAGTATTAAAAGTATAGAAGACTTTATCTTCGGTTAGAAATAGAGGTCAAGTGACCTCAAAATAAACGGTTTCAGAAAATGAAAGTATGGAACCGAGTCAAATTAGTAACCAAATACTTTACGGTAGCCCAGGATTCTTTCGATTTGTGTGTTCTTGGTCGCTGTGTGATTATTGCAGCAGAAGGTGACTGTCAGTCAAGCCTCCTAAAGGCTATTACATTGCAAGGTTACCTCTTCATCAGTCTGAGTTGTACGTAATTCATTTTGATAATCACTGCATTGAGGTGACGGAAGAAAATTTTTGGTTTTATATAAGCACAAATTGTATTCTCCACCCATAATTATAATAATGAATTACTCACGAGCAAGCTTTAGATAGGTCTCGACAAGCAGTTGTGTTAATCATGTAAATTTCCTTTCTTATTAAATCATGTTATCTTTTGGTTTAGGATAATTTTATTTAAATACATTGGGTTCTCATTCTTTATGGTCTAGTTTTCTTACTTTTGATCATTGAGATATTGTTTTTCTGTATATTGCATTTCATATCTTCGTTGCAGTTCTCTCTTTGCCTTTATCTCCATAACAAAGAAGATGCTTCCACTGGTACTGCAATCCTTCGACATAATTCATTAGCATATACCGAATTTTTAACTCATTAATAATATTATTAGTATGAAAACATGATTACTGTCAAGTACAGAGGACGACTCATAGCAAACGGAAAACAGTTAGTGAAAGTCAGGGTTGGTTGGTTTAAACCAGGTGTTTAAAAAAAAGGTTTAAACTTAAAAAAAAAAAAAAAAGAAAAGAAAAAGAAAAAGAAAAAGAAAATTAAGAACAGAAATGCTACAAAGCGCGTAAACTTGATGTAAGGTTTCCACACGTTTCAAACCATCTAGACGATCGTTTCTCATATATTAAAAATCCATGAAACATAAATGTAAATGGTTTATTAAAATCACAAGTATTTTCTGCATATGAATGGTTCAGAATTAAAGTTAACTTAGATTATTCGTATCTTTATTCACTTTTGTTGATATAAAATTAAGTCGCTGTATTTCTTTTATGACTCGGTGAACTTACTTGGACTAGATTAGATCTTCTGTGCTTTGTAATCTCTTGAAATTGTCTGTTTAGTTTAGTAATGTGTACAGCTCTCCACAATGATTTCACTTGCGCAGTTGTGTATCTTTTTGCCTTACTGAAATGACTCTTAAAATAAATCACAAGTATGCAAGATCAATACAGCGTATTTTTATCAGATGTCCTCCGTGGATGAATCACTAGATTTGTCGCCTTTGTAATGAAACGGTTCCGGGTTCGGGGACAAAGTTCTGTGGACAATTTCTCGGGTGTAAACCAAGTAGTAGTACGGATCCCACTGTAAGCTGTGAGTGTAGTCCAAATGAATAAAGCAAATCTATTAAAAAAGGAACTAGTTTAATCCATAAAAACTTACCCCCCCCCCAAAAAAAAAAAAATTGGATTCGAGGACGAAAGAAGTCTTTATAGCTTGTTCAGAGTTCCCACATTCTGGAAAGTCAGAGATAGTGTAAAATTTCCGGAAATTTTGAACCCTTTGTTAAAAAGTTTTTTCCGGAAAAATTGGGAAAATAACAAAAATCTTTTATTAGGTTAATTTTACTAGTAATGGAATCGTTTTTTTTTTCCCCTCTCAAATGCGTGAAAGTGTAATTTGAGAAACTTCAATATTGCGAATATTTAAAAAAGAAGCAATCGAAAATTTAATAGTTTGCACTTATTTCCTTTATATGCTTTTTAGTCGTTTACTTGTGGTTGTGCATTAATTACAGGACTTTAACAGCTGCATACGCATCTACCATCATAAAGCGTTTCTGTTGCAACAAATAAAGTTCTTGAATGAAATCGAGTTTTTAATGTGCTCTTTGAACTGGTAAAATTTGGTTAATTTTAACCAAATTACTTCTTAAAAGAGACAGCAGTAGGCAAATTTCACTAATACTCATGCAGTAAAACGAGCTCCTCCGTGGCTAAGCGGTTAGCGTAAGCGCCTTTGGCGTGGGAGGCCCGGGTTCGATTCCCGGCGGGAGCTCATGTGGTTCGGATTCCACGTTAATCAGTATGTCCACGTCTCATATAGCCTCGCTGCTGAACGGGACGTTAAACTCAAAATCAACTCAACTCATGCACTAAAACATATAATTACTATTATTTAATATTCTAATATAGACTTTTATATAAACTTTATACACAAAATTTTGTATGAAAACAAATACCTGTTTTCAAGTGACAAATTATATAAAAATGAAAGTGACTGTATTTGTAACTTAACAACTTTTGAACCACCAGACCGATCTCAATAAAATTTTCAACATAGATGGGGTTTGGGCCTAGGATGGTTTTTGAAAGTGCAACTTGGAGGGAGGAAGGGGGATATATATTGAAAACGACCGATATTAGTGTCGAATCAATTGTTTTCGAGGTTGCTGAGATGAACATTGACACTTCTGACACCGCTTAAATCCAAATTCAGTACTGCAACATAGGGGAATGGGATATATATATATATATATGATGGAAAATGACCGATATTAGTGTAGAATCCTTAGTTTTTGGGGTCGCTGAGATGAACAGTGACACTTACGATGCCGTTTAAGTCCAAATTCAGCCCCCATCAGTTCTCCTAAAGGGGGAGGCTGACATGTAACAGTAATTGAAAATGACTGATGCTAGTGTCGAATTCATAGTTTTTGGGGTCCCAGTTTTGGTGCCCTTTATGTCGTATTTTCCCCGTGTGAATTTTATTTTGCTAATATTTAATGATAACGAACGGAATTTTCACATGTTAAATTCTTTAATATATTTCTCATTGCTCAAATTTACACTTGTGCGGTGTATATGTATGTGTAAATAAGATCATCTCTCTTTCAGAGTTGTTAGAAAAATGTACAAATAATAAAGAGGATTTTTTATCAGAAAACTAAAAAGTAAAATTAAAACCTGTTGCTTTAAGTACTTTTCCTGCTAGCGAAATACATTGTATATACGCTGCAGACACCTTACAGTAAATAAGATTAACATCAGGCAAAGAAATAGTTTTTAAATGATATTTTCCGATTTTTGCCGATATTTCCGAAAGATTTTTTTAATGAGTTCAAAATTTCCGGAAATTTTACACAGCACAAGTAAAATACGTATCTCCGTAAAATACATATTTGATTTTAACACACCGATATTAACTAAAATGGTTCTGACCCTGTTATTTTAACACTTCCCTGCTATAAAGCGGGAACTTCATAAGATTGCTTAAGATAATTTAAATGCGACTATCTTAATTTTATTTTAGTATGTTTTGTAGCCATATCTGCATTCTATCACGGTGCTGACATTAAAGGAGTGGTACACATATATTTGTTGACACAAATTTTCCCTATTGTAATATAAAAAACATAAGCACTCATTGATCTTAACTGTAAACTAGTAAATATAAAATAGTTTTCATTTTTAAAAGCATAATGTAGTAAAATATTCGAAAATTTCAATTTTTTCCAAATTTTCCGTATTTTCCAAGCTCGGGAAAAAAGGTAAAAAAACAGTTTTTTTAACCCAAAATTTCCGGGTTTTTTTCAGGCCTTCACAATAGTCAGGGAACGTAAATGTGCAAGTTTATTTATTTATTTCAATCTAAAAGTGTTTCCTCTCTATCAGTTGCACAGATTGGCATCTGAAGAGGACCACAATGATACAGCATTCCCAATGATGACAGTGATGCAATGTTGCTATTTCTTGCTGAGGCAGTTAGGTACTGTGTGTGAGGCAGAGAGGCGGATAATTGATCGTGTAAATGCAGAAATCGAAGTATGACTTGTCATCTTCGTGGGCATCGATTTTAATACTAAAAAAAATAAATAAATAAATAAAAATAAAATAAACTAGCTTTCAGGCTTACTGTCGAAACTTTTTCCCTGGGCACAATCAAGAAGATTGTGGAAAGGAACCCTCTGAAGTACAAGCTGGTACGTGCTCTGTCAGCTTTGGACCCCAGGTTACAAAAAACAATCCTAACTTGCTCAAATTAGGATAAAACGCATCCTACAAACTTTGCATGAGCATAACAGAATATCTGATTGTGTAGCTGAGAAAGCAAAGTGTTATTTCATGTCTTCCTGTACTGAAATTCAGGGGTCTCTTGAGTTCAGAGAATAGGAAGAGAAGATAGGCATCAGGTTAGATAAGCTCTTTGCAAAGATAATGTCCAAATAACAAGAATATTCTGATTTGTGGAATGTTGTGAAAATGTTTAATTTCATCCCACGGCAATGCCTCGGTGGAGAGCGGATTCTCAGTCAATAAGACACATAGAAAACTAAATCGAAGATTCTGTAGTAGCGCAGAGACAAATGCATGATGCAGTTATGTGTTATGGAGGTGTAGAGTCTGCTCCTGTTGATCGGAGAATGCTTCTCCCAGTTCATTCAGCTCGGAGATGCTATGATGAATACCTTAAACAGAAACGAATCAAAAGTGCAGACGAAAGTAAAATCAAAGGTGAAAAAAGGAAACTAAGTGCTGAAGTTAAGGAAGTAGAAGCAAAGAAGAAACACATGGAATAATGTTACCAACAAGAACAAGACGCTCTCGTAGAACAAATTCAAGAACTGAAAGCAAAACAAAATTCTGTTTAAAAATGTAAATATGAGGATTAACATGTTTCAGAATTGGCAATATTAGGGCTGATAGTGGGCCACGGTGACTCAGTGGTAGAGCGTTCACCTCTGGTGCATGGGATCCTTGATTGGACCCCAGTTCGCGCCAGGTGAACTTTGTGGTGGACAAACACCGTATGCGTGGGTTTTGTCGAAGTTCTCCCGTTTCCTCTCACTTTCTTCTTTTCATTCATTTCTCATCATCATCGTCTCCTTTAGCCTAGACGACATAACCATGGAACGTAAAACTTAAAGGTTTCATTGAATTTCATCTTAGGACTGATAGTACTAGGTCTCACGGAGAGTTAGCAATCTTTTCTTGACTGCATGTTGTATTGCTTTTTATTGTTTTTTCAAACAAAAAAAAAAAAGTCTAATGTGGTACTGTATCATAGTTATATTATTATATACTTACATGATAAATTTTGTGTAAATAACAATTACTTATATTGAACATAACAAATATGTAAATGGTAATTAAAGGAATGTGTTGGACGGGTATGGAGATGGACGAGGCCGTTAAAAAAGTGTATGATAGAACTTAGCCCATATCTTCCCATTTGTACTAAAGAATTTGTGTCAGAGAATGTCAAGGAAATCGATCTTCACTTGTGGGAACCCTGTTGTTGCACCGTCCAGTTATCAGGGAAGTTGTTTCGTGCCATGAAATGATCGAGGTGTCAGAAGAGAGGATAGTCAGGTTAGGAAGAGTTTCATATTGAAACTCATGGAGAATCTGCGCGTTCTGTTGAGTGACATTTGGGGGCGCGTTGCCATGCAACATAAGGACGTCAGTTTGACAATTGCTGAATACTTGCGGAAAAGTTTGAGATGCATATCATGAGAGTTCAATATTATAACAATCTGCAGTGGTTTTTTCGCTTCGGCAGAGAAAGCCCACTCTACCAGTAACAGCACTTTCTGCAAGCAGAAGATTGCAGATTTTGGAAACCGTCCTGGATGTTAATTACAATCCAGCACAGTCTTCACCGTTCACGATTGACGTTGCAGATCCATTTTTCATCAGTGACAGCCCGATGCAGGAAATCTTCAGGTATTTCGTACAGTTAAAAAACTGTATTAACTCCAATGGCAGTCCTTGGCCGATGTTAACTCAATGATCCCATCATTTTTTATCTTATAAACAGATTGCATGGAGTAGCTGAAAGAAAGTGGTATAGTGTGTAACTAACTCCCGAGTATCTGGCCTAATGTAGCGGAAGGGCAGGCCGGATACCAAAAAAGCCAGATAGGCCGGCTTATTTCTTTATGAACATTAAGCATACCTCAAAAACAATTTACGAATACAGCACTGTACATACTGTACAGTTATAATCAGGAACAGCGGCAAGTGTACTGTATTGAGGTCCGTTACACATTGATGAAACAGTGAACAAGGAGCAAAACGCTGCTCTTTTCCTGTCAAAACTTGTATTTTACACACGACACGTAGGAGGATCGTAGCAGATGCCCGCTTCCAATGCCTTGGCAATGTTGCCAATGCAAAGCTTTACCTTCCTCATTTAATTACGATAAAAGAAAACTAGGCCAGATAGTTGCGAGCCGGATACTCGGTAGTCTACTGTATATAATAAAAGAGCATACCTTCGCGTTATTTTGCAGGTCGATGATTTTGGCGCCCATTTAATTCCTGGAGCCTTTCTCAAATCCGCTTACCTTGTAGTCGAAGAGTCACGTTTTCCGTACATCTTCAGTGCTTCATCTTCATATATTGAAGTTTTCCCAACATTGACTTACACTGCTGCAATATTCACGTACTAACTTGTTAATAGGATATATGTACATTCACTAAATTCAATCAAAATCTTGAAGTAAAATGAAATAGCCTTTTTATGTTGCCGGATAAAAAGATGTGCTCAAGAGATATAATCACATTTATGTCTTCCACATGACTGAATAATCCTTGTTCTACTAATTTATGACGAATATCCAGGTTGATATCTAATATATTTAGGAAGAGGCTCTAATGTAGCTCTCATTGGGAATATGGAGATTAGTAACTTTGATGCAATTAAAATAAATGTTCCCTATTTTCTTTAAGTAATTATGAACACATTCGGGACCCAATGATAATAGTAGAGCGGTATCAGGACTGTTTATAAATATCCTATTAAAGACGTAAAAAGTTCACCCGAAACTTCTTAAACCATGGAAGGATTTGTACTTGAATTATTATATAAGAACAAAAGATCCTAAATTGGACTTAGATAATGGAGATTTAGAATTACATAATAAGCAACGGTAAATTTTCTTCGAATTTCTTTTGCACCGAAAATTACCACGGAAGTATCCAAAGTAGAAGTAGTAAAAACACGGAATTATGTTACGGCGACCTTGACGCCTTACTAAGGATGACATCATACTAGCGAACAAATTATGTGTTTCACGTAAATTCTATATATGTATAAATAGGGGGGCGCGGTGGCTCAGTGGTAGAGCGTTCACCTCTGGTGCTTGGGGTCCCGGGTTCGATCCCAGCCCCCGCCAAGTGAACTTTGTGGTGGACAAACACCGCGCTCGTGGGTTTTCTCGGGGTTCTCCCGTTTCCTCCCACTTTCTTCATTCCACCATTTCACTCATCTCTCATTATCACCGTCTCCTTTAGCCAAACCGGCATAACCGTGGGACGTAAAACTTAAAGATTTCATTTTTTATAAATGTATAAATATCTGCACAGGTTTTAAATATTTATTGATATATTTTTCGTATCCAACAAAGAAATTCTTAAGTATTTAAAACAATTTATTTTAAAGAAGAATTCATTTGTCATTCATTTCGTGATGTGATGTGAACATTTTGGATTCAACAAATTTCTGAGCGTGGACCGTTGGATGGTTGCAGCAAAACAACTGAAATTTAGTCCCAAAGAATAACTGAACATGTCTAGAAAAATGTTTATACTTTTCGTTCACTGAAGTATGCAGACAATGAGAACTTTTAGCACTGTGACTCATTAGTTTATATAGCAAATTCCAATTCCCGAAAATTTAGTGCATCTGTACTAGGTATAGATATGCTACATTGACTTGATCCCTAGTCTTCCGTTCCAAGCGCTGCTATCGGCTGAAGGAATTCCACTCGCTTTCTCTCGCTTAGCAACAGCTGAACCCTTATTGGCTCAAAGCGTGGGTGTGTGAGGGTGTGAGCGTTAGTTCGCATTTTTGCCACGGCTCAAGATATTTTGGCAGCACAATAGTAGAAGAAGGTAGGCATGCAAATTACATGTCAAATATATCTTTAATCATTCTATTTCAAATTAAATACAACATTTATAGGTAGTGTTTGGTGGAACTGCTACAATATTACCGAGCTCGTCCCATTGTATTAATAAGTTATCCTGAGTCCTGCTCGGGCTAGGATCGAAAGTGTTATCTACATTAATAACTTCATGTAAAATAAATTTTAAATTTTATTTTTCTTAATTTCAGTCCTGTTCCCACTACCCGTACCTGTATTTCCTGCAGAACACAGGATTTCAGATAGAGTTGCTAAGAGTTCGTTGGTTTACTACAGTATTCAATAGGACAATTCAGAAATGGGGATCATTTCGTACCAAATTTCTCAACTGCTGGTTCACCATAGGAATGTGGTTTTCTTTGTTACTTATACTACCAGCATTTGGACTTCTAGTCAAAGGAGCGATAAATAGTCTGGACACAACAGAAGCACGAGATAGATCGATTGTTCTAGAGCCAGTGGTGAGTACAAAATTCACATAGAATAATGTACATGTGATTCCTTTTGGTACTTGTTGTTGTTGTCTATTCTCTGGTGATTTCTTTTTCTTTAAAAGCCAATGAAGAACAGGGCAGGTGCTGTAGGTCCAGCACGTAAAACTTAAGTAGTTTTTTTCCTGTTGGATCCACCCGAAAAAAACATAATGAAAACTCGCCTGGTTTTTGAGCTTATTTATGTATTATTCGTAAAATCATCCTGTATCACAAAGCGTTTTTTGTTGAGAGATTGTAGACTTTATCAGTCGAATTAGACACTGACACATATTAAGATATAGTTACACATTTAATAAATACTAATATTATTTTAAGACCAAGGAGGAATTCTCAATATACTAAATGAATAAGGAAAAAGTCTTTTCTTAGTTTGATGTAATTAGGATATATAAAGGAATGGATTATGATATCTGAAATAACATATGCAATTTGCATTTTAAAAATCGATAAAACAAAGGACAATAATAAAATTCCGAGAATATAGCAGCCTAGAATATAGAAATTATTGATTTAGACCATACTTGGCGCAGCGAACAAACAGGGATGCGCGATAGAAGGGGTCTGACGTTCGAACTTGTCTTCATCAAAAATGGTCTGAATAATTTTGTGCATTTTTGTCACACTGTTAGTTCTTCAACTTTGGAAAAATTAGTACTTTATTTTAGCGTAGATGACAGGTGACAAAGAGTTTGTGTGTGTATGTGGCAAAATTCAAATGATATATCCCGCAAAAGTTAATCATATTATTATTATTATGTTTGTTTTTGACTTTCTATACCAGACTTCGATACATAATTCAATGAGCTCCCAACTCTCGTTTGATGACATGGCCAATATCTACGTCCCTATCGGAAAATGAATCCGGATTTACGCTCACCAAAAGTCTGCGAACTAGTATTAGCTATTAGGATACATAGGAAGAGGTACAATATGAATATAGTGAATCATTACATGATAGCTTGGTATTGTCAGTGTAACTTTTACTTGTTCAAAAAAAAAAAAAAAAATGTGCTGTAGAATTATTGTCGAAAAGTTTGACTCACAATTATCTTATTTTTTTTAAACAGCTTCCTGGTGTTAACTTGCCATTTGAAGATCTTGGATATTATCTTCTAACACTAGCTGTATGCAGCATATTTCATGAATTTGGTCATGCTATTGCTGCAGTGAGGTGAGTAATGGAAGGAACGAAGCAAATATATTAAAATCCGATTTCAGGCAATGTGAGATGGTAATGGGTAACGTTATGTATATAGTTTTCTCCACTTGTATTTGCCAAGCGTGGTTTGTAATCGTGAAATGTTTCAAAGTAAAACTCTTTAAAATCAATTATCTGTTGTTGTTTTTTTTCTTTCTTCAAATTGTTAAAAACTGCTTTAAACAGTTTTGCATTGGCGAACCAAGTTCTAGCAAATTGTACAATAACGTCCTACCACGTAATAGTAAGCACATAAGTGAAACAAAGATATTCCAGCATGAAAGATAACATACACATAGTTAATATAGAATACATATTGAGTAATTCAAATAAAAATGATCTTCCATGTATTCTGGTATGTTACCGGTTTAGCAGCCGAGAAACATGAGAGCGAACTTCGAATCCGTTTGATAGGATTTTTAATTTCCCAGATACAAGGTAAGATCATCTTTATTTGAATTATTTAGTATAAATAATTTTTTCCCTCTTTCTTAAAATTTACATTTTATATTTCTTATTTTGTTTAATTGTGGTACAACTAGTATGTGTGTCATTAGTAGAAGTATGTGTGTGTGCCACCGTTAAGAGAAAACAACGATAGATACAATGCCCCACTTAACAGTGTGTTGTCTTACGTATTATTGCATATTGCACTATAGGGTTTAATTATTTCTTAGTTTTTGGTTGTAGCGAAAGGTGTAACTAATGAGTGGTACAGAGTACAAATTCATGTTTAATTAATTTTAATTTAGTTAAATATGTTTGTGCAGTTTATTTATATATTAAGTAAAATGTTACGACACATACATTTTTTATGTTTACATACTTGACTAATTTAATGATTATGATGGAGGCACGGTGGCTCAGTAGTAGAGCGCTTACCTGTGGTATGTGGGGTCCCTGGTTCGATTCCCGACCAAATAACTTTGTGGTGAACAATATCATGTCCATGGGTTTTCTCTGAGTACTTCCATTTCCTCCCACTTTCTCAATCTACCAGTTCTTCCATCATCATTCACGCCTTTATTGTCTCTTTTAGCCTAAAGGGCATAATCGTGGGACGGTAAACTGAGATATTTCATTTCATTTAATGATGATGATGATTTTAAGTTTTATTATTTAGGTACAACGTTAGTTTTAATTTTCATACTTTTGTGCTGTTTGGTAGTCTATGCCTAAGACGGTTTTTGTTTTAATATTAGATTGATTATTTTCTTAAGTTTAGTTAGTTTGAAAGGTAACGATTAATTACTGATTTGTGTTTGTGGCGATGGACGTAAATTTTAAGCATCGTGTTTATTATAATACACACTTTTATATTGGGCGACGCACTTGGCTGTTTTATTACT
Source organism: Thermobia domestica (assembly GCF_964235325.1). NCBI lineage: Eukaryota > Metazoa > Arthropoda > Insecta > Zygentoma > Lepismatidae > Thermobia > Thermobia domestica. Next base: position 325,357,016 of record NC_137454.1, on the reverse strand, counting down.
TTGTCATTTCCATCTTGAATCTTTTTTAAAGGTTTACATTAAGATTTTTGTTAAGGTTTTAGCCCTCATTACCCGTGCTAATAATGTAAAGCCATATGCAATAAGATTTTTTAATTTGCATTTTAAAATAAATCTTAAGTTTTTACAATGATGAAAAATGTTTCTATAGGCTTTTTAGAATGAGAGCACTCATTATGTTAGCTGCGCTAGCACATAGAGGAAATTTATAGATAAAATTATAAAATAATGTTTTACGTTTGTTTTAAATTTTCTAAACATATAACTATGTATAATTATAATCAACACTAGTGCACTCCGAACCTTCCAAAACCGAGAATCTATTCGACGCTTCAATCTGATATTCCTCTCTCGCCTGGTTCTTCTCTAATTTCTTCAAATTAAATCTCTCAGTTTTCAGGTGTTAAATATTTCCTTTATTCACTTTAAGATTAAAGTATCACTAGTTTTATATTAAGATTTTTGTTAGGATTTTAATTCTAATTACCCGTGGTAATAATGTAAAGCCATGGACAGTAAGATTACTTTTTTAATTTGCGTTTTAAAATAAATCTTAATTTTTTACAATGATGAAAAATATGTTTGTGCAGGCTTTTTAGAATGAGAGCACTCATTATGTAAGCTACGCTATTAATAGCACATAGAGGAAATTTATAGATAAAATTATAAAACAATTTTTTACGTATGTTTTAAATTTTCTAAACATATAACTGTTTATAATTTTTTGTATCTTCCTATAAAATAATAACATTAAAAGTAAAAATTAATCTTTTACTAAAATAAAATCTAAAACTAGTGTACCACAATATACAGTACATAAATATGTAGTATATTCCAGCACAATAAAGGTTATGAGCTGGAAACGAATGACATACTTCTTTGGTATCATCAAAATTGTTTTTTTCTCGATAATCAACGATAACTCTCTCTTATTATCGCTGCTACCAGGTAGTGGTCTGTGTCTGTCAGCTCCTTTAAACGACCGAATATCAGATATTCTAGACTGTCTTATCTACTGAAACATGATCAATTTGATTAGGCCTATGTGTTTCACCATTTGATGAGGTTCAAGTATCAGGGTTCCCATAATCTGGAATGTCAGGGAAATGAAATCATGTCAGGGAAATCATGCATTTTCCGTAAAATGTCATGGAAAGTCAGGGTACGTAAATGTGTAAGACAATTCATAAAGTGTAAATTATATTTCTTCAAAACTGTCACAGCAGAGTGTGAACCATTTTAAAGGAAATTCCAGAGTCTTGAGCCATTTGTTTCCTGTACTCAGAACTTCTATCTCTCTTAAGGAATCTATTAAGTCGTTGTGTCAAACAAAGCATTATGAAACTTGCTGACAGTGCAGTGAAGCTTCTTGCTTTGGATTTGATCGCAAATGAAAATTTAATAGAAATAAGAAAGGTGAACATTGATTTTAAGACAGAAAAACTACTGAAAGAACTGAAAGCATTAAATAAAGTTAAATTAACTTTCAGGCTTGACTGTCGATACTTTTTGCTTGCACAATCAAGAAGATTGTGGATAGGAGCCGTCTGATTTACAAGGCTAACTTGCTCAAACTAGGATGAAACTCATCCTACAAACTCTGCATGAGCATAAGAGAATATCTGATTCTGTACTTGAAAAAGTAAAGTGTCAATTTATGTTTTCCTGTACTGAAATCCAGGGATCTCTTGCAGTTTACTTCAGAGAGTAAGAAATGTCCAAGACAAGAATATTCCGATTTGTGGCATATTGTGAAAATATGTTTAATTTTATCCCACGGCAATGCCTCAGTGGAGGGCGAGTTCTCAGTAAATAAGACATTTATTGTAGAAAACCAAATCGAAGATTCTCTGGTAGCATAGAGACGGGTGCATCATGCAATTATGTACTATGAAGGTGTAGAATCTGTTTCTGTTGATCGAAGAATGCTTCTCTCAGTTCGTCCAGTTCGGAGACGCTGTGATGAATACTTTAAACAGAAACGGAATCAAAAGTGCAGATGAAAGTAAAATCAAAGGTGAAAAATGAAAATTAAGTGCTGAAATTAAGGAATTGTAAGAAGGAAGAAACAAATGGAATTATGTTACACACAAGAAAAAGACGCTCTCGTAGAACAAATTCAAGAACTGAAAGCAAAACAAAATTCTGTTTAAAAATGTAAATATGAGGATTAACATGTTTCAGAGTTGGTAATGTGAGGACTGATAGTATTAGGCTCAGGGAGAGTTGGTAATATATTCTTGACTGTTTTTTTATTGTTTTTTATAGAAAAAAATTGTAATGTCAAGGTATGTGTGTGTCATACATATATTATTATATTCGTACATGTTAAATTTTGTGTACATAACAATTACTCACATTGAACATAACAAATATTTAAATGGTAATTAAAGTTGGATGCTATGGGTGTGAAGAAGGCCGTCAAAAGAATGTATGATTTAACTTACCTCACCTTCCCATTTATATTCAAGAATTTAAGTCAGGAAAAACAAGAATTTGTGTCAGGGAAATCAATCTTCACTTTTTGGTGGGAAACGTGAGTATATTTAAGAACGTCGTGATGTGGAAATTTTGAACTCTTCACGATATAGTTTTTGGATGTTGCAAAGTTCACGAGTCTAACGCCGTTGTCATTACTTTCCTAATGCAAACTTTCATTCCCTATAATAGATTTGAAAATATTATCTCGTGCTACATTCACATTGAAATCCCCTAATAGAATGTTCTTATGGTATCGTGGGAGTTGTCAAATACCCGTTCTACTTCTTCGTAAAAAGTGTCTTTCATATCGTCATCTTTATCTTCTGTTGGAGAATATACATTTAAAACAATATCACACCACCAACTCTGAAGAGTAATAAAAGAGAGTCTGTTATTAACAAATTCAACCCACTTAATTGCTGATATTATTCGTTTGTGAACGAAAACCCTTTTCCTAGTTGACTTTTATTTTCTTCCCCGTAAAAGAACGTACAATTTCCGTACTTCGCTGTTCCATTTCCTTCCCATTTAACTTCCTGTACTCCTACTAGGTCCATCCTGTATTTCTCTAACTCTCTCATTATGAATTTTAACGCGCCTGCCCTATAAAGACTTCTTATATTCCATGTTCCGAAGCTCATGTCCATGAGAAAGGCAAGCCAAGGCTTTTGAAATTGATGGAAAATTGTATCACGCAAATAGGTTTGGTAATACCATGAAATATATATATATTGTGTATCCTATTTAAAGTGATGGATGAAATTTTCAAAATCCTGCGTACTCATACATTAACTGCGGTCCATGCAAGACAAACTCGCACATACCAGTTAGCATTCCAAAAGGTGTTTTCCTCATATGAGAAAATATTTTAGACAAAAGACAATGTATCCCTTGAAAAGTAAACAAAAAAGGGAACGAACAGCTGTAGCTAAGCCACAATTTTTTCCAAAAACGTCGCCATTTTCTGTTGCGTGTTCACCAGAGTGACCCCTTTCCTACTTCTCCAACATATTGCCACGAGCATATTTTAATCATGAGTGATTCATGTACAACCCATATAATAGCTGCAAGTATCCCAGATCTGACCAATAATAGTATTGTAACTACTAATAATAGATTTATCGTGGAATTTGGCGTGCCAGCCTCTTTGAACTTAGATAGCTTGCTGTCTCATAAAAGTAATGTATTAGTTAGCATAAATATTGGGAATAGAAATAAAATTTATTTCAGTGAATTCGCACTTCTCTCTAATTTTGGCCGAGAAAACAAGTGACACAATCCAGAAGATGTTGCGTCATTACATCAAAACAACAGGAAACAACTGGGACCTCATGTTACAGCAAATTATTTTCGGCCTAAATAATCTTCAAAACCAGAGCACTAAATATTCGAGCTTCTTTCTGCTGCATGGATTTGAACTGTTCTCGACATTCATTTTAATACTCCAATTCCAGAGTGGGGCCGCGGTGGCTCAGTGGTAGAGCGTTCACCTCTGGTGTTTGGGGTCCCGGGTTCGATCCCAGCCCCCGCCAAGTGAACTTTGTGGTGGACAAACACCGTGTGCGTGGGTTTTCTCGGGGTTCTCCCGTTTCCTCCCACTTTCTTCATTCCACCATTTCATTCATTTCTCATAATCACCGTCTCCTTTAGCCTAACCGGCATAACCGCGGGACGTAAAACTCAAAGATTTTCCAATTCCAGAGATGAACATTTATAAAGGTAACCGAGAGAGTTCTGTCGCTTTTTATGGAGGTCTGAGTTCTATTGGCCCTCACACCGTGAGTTGAATGCGAATAAAGATAAGGCGAAGGTCATATCTTGTTGGTGTGGATATATCCAACACACTAACTGGTTTGGCAGTTCAGTTACACCGTGAACTTGCGTAAGGACAAAGTGAACATGGGACCTCCACAGAGCGTTATAAGAAGTGTATGTTGTACGAGTTCAAACACCGCTGCAGCTACGCGGAAGATATGCCAGACCTTTGGTGAGTGTATCGTGACTACGCGGACAGTGCAGCGGTGGTTTAACAAGTTTAAGGACGGCGACGAAACACTCGAAGATGCACCACGTGCTGGAAGACCTACACATGTACAAAATGAAGATCTTCAGGCAGCAGTTGAGGCAAACAATGGCCAGATATGTGAGGAACTGGGACTACAATTCAGTGTAAGTGGAGAAATCATTCGGCAGTATCTCCATCAACTTGGGAAGCACTACAAGTTGGGTCGATGGGTCCCACATGGTTTGACTACGGGCCATAAGGCAACGCGACACCTGTATTTCCTTGCTGTTTCGTCTGAGGAAGGAGCCATTTCTGGACAGTGTTGACATGTGATGGGAAGTGGACCCTGTACGAAGCTCCACGGCGCCGTCATCATTGGTTAGCATCCAATGAACCGGTTCCAAAACTGCCGAAACCAACACTGCGCCAGAAGAAGTTCCTCTTGTGTGTTTGGTGGACTGCTTGCGGTATCATGCATCGGAAACTGCTACCAGCTGGTCAGAGCATCAATGCAACTGTGTACTGGGGGGCACGGTGGCTCAGTGGTAGAGCGATCACCTCTGCTGCTTGGGGCCCCGGGTTCGATGCCTACCCCCGCCAAGTGAACTTTGTGGTGGACAAACACCGTGTGCGTTCTCCAGTTTCCTTCCACTTTCTTCATTCCACCATTTCATTCATTTCTCATCATCACTGTCTCCTTTAGCCTACCCGGCATAAACATGGGACGTAAAACTCAGATTTCATTTCATTTGCAACTGTGTACTGTCAGCAGTTGAGCCAGCACTTCTGAATCGCAAAGAGGCCCTCCTGTTACAGGACAACGCTAAACCCCACGTGGCTAGGATGATCCGGGACACCATTCTACGCCTTGGATGGGAAACACTATTCATCCGCCATACTCCCCGGACACTGTACCGTCCGATTATCACCTGTTCCATTCCTTGGAAAATCACCTTAGAGGACGCCAGTTCAAATCCCAAGTAGAGGTGCAAAATGCACTTGATACCTTATTCACGGCCTACCAAATTCTACCGCGATGAAATCCGTGGCCTTCCAGAACGTTGGCAGAAGGTCGTCGATGCTGATGGAGATTATTTTTGATCTTCCAGGTACGTCTTAGGTGACATATCGATGTTCGAAGCTGGTGGGTGAAAGAGCGACAAAGCTTTATTGGTTACCTTTATACAAACGAATATTGTCCAAAGGTGATATATATATACTTATATCAATCGATAGGTCTTAACAAGCTACATAAAATGACATGCTTGAAAGTAAGTTATTGTTCGTTGTCTTCGAGAATTTTTTATGGTACCAAAGAAGTATGTAATTCGTTCCCACCTAATAATCTTTATTGTGCCGGAATATACGACATATCTATGTACTGAATATTGTGGTACACTAGTTTTAGATTTTACTTTAGTAAAAGATTAATTTTTAATTTTAATGTTATTATTTTATAAGAAGATAAAAAAATAATAATTATAAATAGTTATATGTTTAAAAAATTTAAACATACATAAAAATATTTTATATTTTTATCTATAAATTTCCTATATGTGCTATTAATAGCGTAGCTTACATAATGAGTGTTCTCATTCTAAAAAGCCTGCACTAACGTATTTTTCATCATTGTAAAAATTAAGATTTACGCAAATTAAAAAAGTGATCTTACTGTACGTGGCTTTACATTATTACCACGTTTAATTAGAATTAAAATCCTAACAAAAACCTTAATGTAAAACTAGTGATACACTAATCTTAAATTGAATAAAGGAAATATTCAACATGTGAAAACGGAGAGATTTAATTTGAAGAAATTAGAGGAGAACCAGGCGAGAAAGGAATACCAGATTAAAGTGTCGAATAGATTCTCGGTTTTAGAAGGTTCGGAGTGCGGTTCTGTGAAGTGTTGATGATACTTGGGTTGAAATTAGGGACAGTATTAAAATTTCAGCAAAAGAAACATTAGGGCAAGTAGAAATACGTAGGATCAAACCGTCGTTCGACCAGGAATGTACTAAACTAGCAGAGAAGAGTAAACAGGCAAAATTGCGTTGGATACAATATCAGAACTAATTAACTATACAACATTTCGTTGACATCAGGCGAGAAACTTCCAAAACTTTTAGAACAAAGAAACGCGATACTTTGAAAGCTATAATTAATGAACTTGAAGATAATACAAAAACAAAAATATCCGATACACGTATAAGGGTATCAACGAATTTAAGAAAGGCTATCAACTTCGCGCTTATATGTTAAAGAAAGCTAACGAAACAATTCTTACTGATACAGATAGAATCTTGACTAGATGGGAAGATTTGTTTGACGCTTTGCTTAACACGCAGCCAAAAACTAATGTTGTTGGAGAAAAGGAAATGCACACAGCAGAACCGTATACTCCAGAGCCTAACCGAACAGAAGTAGAAATTGCTGTAAAGAAATTAAAGAAACACAAATCTCCGGGTGTAGACAAAATTCCGGCTGAGTTAATTGTAACTGGAGGGAAAGAATTGTGGAACAAGATACACAACTCTTTCTCCTTTTCTGGAACAAGGAGTAATTGCCACAATAGTGGAAAGAATCAATCATTGTTCCAGTTCACAAGAAAGACGACAAAACTGATGTAGCAATTATCGAGGCATTTCTCTTCTCTCAACATTCTATAAAATCCTCTCAAACATTCTATTAACAAGATCGACTCCACACGCAGATGAAATTTTTGGAGATTATCAATGCGGATTTAGGCGAAATCGATCAACTATCGACCAGATATTTGCCATTCGACAAATACTCGAAAAGAAATGGAAATACAATACTCCGGTACATCAATTATATTTATTGATTTCAGAAAGACGTACGACTTGGTTAGGAGGGCAACATTGTATAACATTTTTACAGAATCTGGAGTACCGAAAAACGTAATTAGATTAATTAAAATATGTTTGAATGACTTCCAAAGTAAAGTCCACAAGGTTTCACGTCGAGAATGACCTGAAACAAGGAGAGGCGTTATTGCCATTATTATTAAACTGTACTGAAGTGCGTTATAAGAAGAATCTAGCAATCAAGGCCTAGAGCTGAATGGCGTATGCAAGTGATGTAAATATAATAGGGAATGATAGGAGAATAATAGAAAGAAATGCAGAGGTCTTATTGAACGCTTCGAGGGACAGAGGTTTAGAAGTAAATGCAGAGAAAATTAAGTAAATGGAAGTTCGTCGAGATTGTAATACTGCAAATTATGGATGCGTTAAAATATCAAATAATACATCTGACTTTCAAATACTTTCAAATATCTAGGATTAATATTAACAGACCAAAACCAATATTCACGAAGAAATTAAATGTCGACTAAAAGTTGGGAATTCGTGTTATCATTCAACTCAAAATCTTCTGTCGTCGCCAATTCTGTCGAGGAATTTGAAGCCTAAGATACGATAATCATGCCTGTTGTTCTGTATGGTTGTGAAACATGTTCGCTTATTCTGAGGGAAGAACGTAAACTGAAAGTATTTGAGGACAAGACTTTGAGACGAATATTTGGATCCAAGAGTAACGAGAATGGGGAATGGCAGGAATTTCATAACGAAGAACTGCATAATTTATATCCTTCACCAAACACCGTTAGGATCATCAAGTCTAGGAACCTCAGGTGGGCCGAGCCAGCATGGAAGAAAGTAAAAAAAGCTTTCAAAGTTTTAACTGAAAATCCAACCGGAAAACGAACATTAGGAAGACCTAGGCACAGATGGATCTCGCAAAAATAAGGATACAAAGTAGAAACTGGATTCAGTTGGCTAAGGACAGAAGTAAATGGATAGCTTTTGTGAAAGCAGCACTAAACCTCCAGATACCATAAGCCATAGAATTAGTAGTTAGTTTATGATGGTTCCGTATGCCTAATGTTTGCACGATGAGATAGCAGTGACAGGCACTGTATAAAAGCTCCCATTGAGCGACAGTTGAGCACAGATTCGCGTAAATAGACCGTTCTAAACATTTTATCAAAACCTGGTACTTTCGGCTTTTTAAACGTTAACATATCAACAAGATATGAAGAACTACAAAACATTTTCTTTTTAAGATTTCTGTCATTGCATTAACTCCGTATGTCTATATTTTTCAAACAAAGCTAATGTGTTACCTCTCACACTTTCGTTTATATTATGCATTAAATATATATCAAATTGTCTTTTTGTGTGTCCATTTAAAGAATTATAGTTAGATTTATCATCTGTAGTATCTCTTAGATTCAGTTCAACTGTCACCAAGTTCTATGCTTTAGACAAGAGTACATATAACATGGCGGCGAAGTTCTTTTATCAAAATGATACATCCACAATAGATGGTCACTCAGATGCGGGGTATTCGAAAATTTTCAGGGTAGTGTATGTAGTAGATACTTGTAATAATTTCTATTCGCATGCAAAGTAGTAAAGTCCTTTGGTGTTACATCGTAAAGACACGTATTGAAAGGGAAGTGTATTTTTCGTTTTCTCTCTTTCCAGGGAAGATGTTCGAATTCAAGGAATTGGAGTTGCTCTGATCTTTATAGTGCCTCTAGCTTTTGTACATGTAAGCTCAGAGCAGTTAATGGTGATACCACCGAAAAGGCAACTTCGAATATTATGTGCAGGAATATGGCATAATTTTGTGTTGGCGTTTGGTGCATTTTTGTTGCTACTTTTTCTGCCTTTCCTTTTCTGGCCTTTCTTCTACACCGGAAGTGGTGTGTCAGTCCAAAAGATTCAAGAGGTAATAGTGTAAACTTTATTCATATTTAATTCAAATTAATACGGAAAATTGTTACTGATATATGCGAACAAGTTTGACATATTACTTTACGTCAACAAGTTCCATGTTCGATTGGGTCATTATCGTTGTAAATAATGGCTCAAGATCATAATTTCCATTGTAAGAGGCTTCACAGGAGACTCTTCTAGCGATTTTTGAGACCGGTTTGGGAGTCGAAAGGCAAAAAAAAAAATCTATCTGAATGGCATCAGGGTGACCGCAATGACATGAATGTTTGTTTCATTTGATGATAAAAGCGGTTTGAGTGGTGTGGTAGCGTGATACTTTATCAATGTAAATAGGAACATTTGGGATGTCCGTGCAAACGTGGGATATCTGCAGAAAATACAGATCATAGTGGTTGACTGGAAGTATGCTGGATTAATTTAATTTTATCAACGTTACGAATCACCAACTTCCCAACATATTCAAACTCCGCAGTAGCGAGCAACGTTGGTATGTCCCTTTGCATCACTAGAGCGGTGTGTAAATTGCTCATACTTGACCACTATCTAATGTGATTACATTCTTCCACTCGAAACTTGCTAGATGCTGTTCATACAATTTTCGGCAGTATATACTTTCTAGTACTCGCTCAGTTTCAACTCCATTGCACTCTGCACGTATTCACTCTGAATCATGAAGATGAAATCGCAGACTAATAAGCAACGCACTATCTATCGCTACCGTTCACGCCTGCAGATGCCGGTGGTGTTTCGAATTTCTTCCCATGTATCCGGAACAACGTTCTTTATTACGAACGTAATTGTTAATGATGACATTTTTGGTTTCAGTTGAATACATCGCACAATCACAGTAATTGTGTGGAGTGGCAAATAATGTAATACAGGAGTAATATACTCGGTGAAAACAACCTTTTATGTTAATGGTGATTTGGGTTATCACTAGCTTATACTTACCCGGCGGAATGATAAGTTTGCTGTGTGTATAGCACATGTGTGCTATAGACCACATTTTTCCCAAATTCTTGGCATTTTTCGAGTTTTTTTTTTTTTTTTTGGTAAAAATTTAATATCATTTCTTTCAAAAATAAACAAGAAGTTTTGTTTAAAATTACATTGAAGTTGCACAAGAGGGTAAACGAATTACTGTAACCATTACGGCCTGGCATAACTGTTAAATTACAAACTTAGCATAAAAAATAGGACTTAGCATTTTTGTAAAAATATGTGTAATTTAGAAAAATCTTTAGCAAGCTATACAAATTACTGTACAATGAGAAATTAACCGATCTAGCGTTTACCAGGCGAATTGCGAATGCTCGGAAACGTACATCGGAATGACGAAACATAATATAAACCAGAATTAAGGAACAGGGAACTGAAAAAAAATTAAGATTGCACCGTGTTTGGTTTATCAAACATATAAATACTTCTGATGAAGAAGTCAGCGTATTGCTTGATTCGCCATCACACATTAAATAATAATAATAATAATAAAAGTTTTCGAATCATCTTACATTAGGACCTAAAAATGAGGTTTGAATTAGTAAAAAAAGGTTTGGAAAACAGCAGGACAGTATCAGTAATCAACTTTTAATTTGCTTCAAAAATGTTTTATTTCCATTGACAGTAGCACATTACAAGGAATTTCTTACAAAAGCAGCCACTTAATTATCGTACCAGTTAATTATTCAACCTAGGGTACCTGACAACAAGAAACAGAAGGTAAATATTTTACTATAAACGTAGCGAATTTTTCGTACGTTTAAAATAAACTTCTCATCAGTGATTTTTAAAAATAAAGTAGCTACAAGTATAAATATAACTTCTTTTTTTTTTTTTTTTTTTTTTTTTTTTTTTAATATGATAACAAGTGAGTCATTAACTCCTAAGAAGCTTATCAGATATAAGAAGCTTGGGTCAGAATTATAGTGTCTACTACGAAAGAAACCTGTTGTTTCTAGTACTCCATTAAGAAAAATATCTCCCGGGAAACACCACGGAAAAAGAAATTGGGATTTTTCAAGTTTCTTGAATTTAATTTTACACACCTTTTACCTAATAGTGTAACATGTCGAGTGAGAAGATATACGTGTGAGTGACTAAATTCTTTGTTACTTGCTGGAGAATCTAGAATCCAGCTAATGTGTAAATTAACCAATATGGCAGATTAAACCTAAATCTTGATGCCCAAATAATAAGATATATCCATCTTTACATAACTTTCTTATTAACCACCAAGTGTCATATATCCTAAATATCCTGTTTATAAACAACAAACGTCTCAATGCATAACGTTGCTTCTTAATGATAAATAACCACGCTAATATCGTGGACTAATCTTGGTATACTGCTGTCATATAGAGCTTTCTCGTGGCTAAGCGGTTAGCGTACGCGCCCATGAGTGGAAGATCTGGGTTAGAAATAAAATGAAATGAAATCTTTGAGTTTTTCGTCCCACGGTTTTGCCGGTTAGGCTAAAGGAGACGGTGAAGATGAGAAATGAATGAAATGGTGGAATGAATAAAGTGGGAGGAAACGGGAGAACCCCGAGAAAACCCACGCGCACGGTGTTTGTCCACCACAAAGTTCACTTGGCGGGGGCTGGGATCGAACCCGGGACCCCAAGCACCAGAGGTGAACGCTCTACCACTGAGCCACCGCGGCTCCGATCTGGGTTAGATTCCCGATGGGAGCTCATGTGCTTCGGATTCCACATTAATCAGTAGGCCCACGTCTGATATAGTCTCGCTGCTGGAAGGGACGCTAAACTCAAAATTCAATCAAATCAAAGGGCTGTCATGCAGTAATTGTCAAAATTTTCAATGGAAACTCTTATCTTCCTCAGCGGCTTCTTCTTAATTTATCATATCGCATAATATATGACGAACGTTCCAAAGTGTTATTAATTCATCGCTTATTTAATTATAAACTTACATTTAGAAGAATCTAGTATTATAATTAACTGTCGTTTTACCAGTTTTACTGCCAAGTATTAAAAGAAATTCAAGTTTTCAGCCTTATCAACAGTATATTTTTAATCCAAAGAAGTACAAAGCAACATTCAATTATGTAAAAGATTTTGCAGCTTAAGTTTACTCATCCTCTATGATGCTGGCAGAACTTTTCGTGAAACTGTATGGTCTGTTAGTAGCGCTTAATCAGATAAGTTTTTCTTCCTTTCTTTTTGTTTTTTAAATCAAATTTGCAAACATTCATCTCGTTAAGCTATTAATCAGTCGTCTTGCCATTTTCGAAATACTAGCAAGCGCAGTGGAACAATTATCAGTTTAATTTATTGGTGTGTATATTTCAGAACTCTCTAGTGCTGGGTCCAACGGGGCTGAAAGTTGGAGACCAAGTAGTGGCAATTAATGAGTTCCAAGTGAAAGATACATCAGATTGGAGTCATTATATCTTGAAAGCTATCAAGCAACCAACTCCAGGATTTTGTATTACTTCTGAAATTGTAAGAGAACATGATGAAACCGTTCCAGGTAAGTTTTATTTATTTATTTATTTATTTAGTAGTAGCGTTAGGTTACTATCAAGCAGTGTAATTGTGAAAAAAGTTCCAAAATCACATACAGCTGAGAAGTCCATTCATCCCTTTACCCATCGTCTGATTTTCGTTCGTCGTAGTGGTGATGTCCAGTTAAATTCTGGACTTTCAGCAAGTGCTTCTGCATTTGCTGCGTACTACCAGAACTTAGAAAGTGTGGAAAATAAATTGACTGACGGTGCAATGCATATAGGTAGAGGCACGAGTTTTTCGCAATGTGCGATAAAATGAAATGCGTCAGAATTAAGTAATTTTCAGTTTCTTGACGTTTTACGATATTCTATGTGTATTTTAATTGGTCTCCGTTGCGCGATAAAACACGAAATTGGCAGTTTTGCGCGTAATTTCTAACAATACGCGAAATAATGCGAAATTTAAAAAATACATTTTCATTGATTTAAAAAAAAATGGGAAAGCTGTTTGATCCTTCTGTAATTGCATGTAGTAGTGAACCAGACATTGTTGCGTTAAGGAAGTTATTTTTTTAAGCTTTGCCTTCATTAAAAAAAAAAGAAAAAGAAAAATGCAAGTATCTGATTATGAAGTACCGTATTTGGAGTTTTACAAAGTGGCTTATGAACTCTTGACAAGTGATTCGTCTGGGTGGTGCAGTGTAGTGAATGTTTTCAATGGACATAAGTTCCGAAGTGATGACTGTTTGAAGTTTGTTGTAAATGTACTTACATATGTATGGTCCAGAGCCCTGCAAACCCAAGCGCGAAGACGGCCCGGATGGATCTGTATTCTGTGCCCGGCTCGACCCGGCCCGAATCTCGAGCCGGGCGGAAAACAGGCCGGGCACAAACGGGTCGGACCCTAAACTGGCCGGGCACAAACGAGCCGAACTCTAAACGGGCCGGGCGTAACCGGCCTGAGAACAACCAAGTCTGATAAGTCAAGTCAATCCTTCAATATGCAATGGAAAATGAGAAATGTGTTGTCATAATATTGCAATGTCTATTTGTCCTTCTGGAATGGGAAAATCGTGTGAAAGGTTACCCAAGGTTTGTTTTCTATATCCCTATTCTGTCTGTCTATGTGTTATCTGTGCTTGCTCTGTCGAGCCATGTTTATTATACTAGGTACAAAATACAGCTTATGGACGTAAAAGTCTTATACTACACTCATTAGTGCATTACGAGTAACAGAGAAGATATGTAAAACTGCTACACCATATGTGATACTAATACTACAACTACTTAGAACGGTTCGCTTTTATTAAATTAATTGAGCCACTAAAACACAAACTCACTCATCTGCCATAATTCCATTTATTTATATTTTGTTGTCCTTGACAACGACGTTCCAAAACCTTATTATTTAAAACATTTGAATATCTTTTCTTTTTATATATTAACATTATATCTATACACCATTTCTTTTTCTTTCTCTTCTTCTGATAGTAAAATCAGCCATCCTAGTACATATTTAGAATATCTTATGGTCCAAAATTACAAAGTAATAAAGATCTATAATACAAATATACAATGTACCGTTGTATATTATGGCGCCCGACGGACTTTTCTTTTTATTCATTTTATTTAATAAAAAGAAAAAGAATTCTGGACCGTTTACTTTTACATATCAATCATTCGAGTTTTCGAATGCACCTCGTATACTTGAAAATTACAATTCATATAATTATACATATATGTCATATTTAATTCTATAACAGTATTATTATCATATTTATAATCATATTTATTTTATCATCATCTTCATTTATTTATACGTTTCAACGACGATAAGGCACATTCGAAATTTGATTTGCTAGTTATTTAAGTCCTTTTTCAGGTCCATTAAATGCTTGTTACAAATTAATAATTATTTATTTAAGCATCATGAAGAAGGTTTTGAAAAAGATGTATGTGATATTCATGTAGTTGTTCTTTGAACGTAAAATGATCGGATATATTTATATTATTAGCATATAATTCGAATGTAACAAGAATACAAAAGTAAGAATTGTTTAAAATTAGAGATGCAAGGGCTCGGAAAAAAACCGGCTTTTTTGGAAAAAAACTCGGTTTTTTCTGCTTTGCTTTTTTGCTTGGGAAATTTTGGGCTTTTTTGAAAATTCTGCTTTAAATTGATAAAGCAGACTGTATCGCTTCTCTATAACACAAAAAATCATTTAATTAGTGGTTGATGCTGATAATAATATAAAACATCGAAAATAAACTATGAATTTCGAAAAAATATTTCAAACAATTTTTCTTCAACATATTTACATTATGAATCCCACAGGATTAACCAATGTATATAATAAGAATTTTTTAACCTCCTATATACAAAAGTAAGCAGAGTTGGCAAGAACCATGGTTGTTTTTGAAAATGCCAAAAACCCGTTTTTGGGGGGATGTTTAAACCAGGCTTTTTTGGTTTAAACCAGGCTTTTTTGACTTAGATTTTTTGCTTTATGTATCTATATTACATATTCACAGAAATAAGTTTATTTCGCCTTGATGTTATTATGCAACAGCGGGGTTATGCCGGAAGAACTCCCATAAGCTTAAAGAAGTGCGGTCAGTAAATTTCTTAAGTTGAGAATCTCCCGCCCTAGCCATTGGGAAAATCCCGTCATTACTTGAAATGTAAGACAATAACGGGAAAATCCTGTTATTGCTTTGCATGTAAAATTTAAAGGTCAACGTACCATAATCAGTACGCTAAAACTGAGGTATTAAATTACAAATTTAGTATGTAGATATCATTGAAAGTCCAATCCAAGCTAATGTTGGAAGCTACGTAGGCAATCGATATATTTTGCCAATTTCTATCAATATATTTAAGCAATATTGGCTTCTTTATAAAACAACACGCATTTAGGCATGCAGAAATATACAATTTGGTTTGTTTCGTATATTTAGGCTTAACATCCTTACGAAATACCGAGGTTATCAAGGAGAAGACTTTCGCTTAAACTGACATCCGAACCGCTACTTGGGTTACGCATGAAAGAAGGTTTGTGGTTCGACCGAGAATTGAACATGGGACACCTTGATTAAAAGGTGAAAGGGAAATAAAACTATTGCAGGTGGTTTGATATCTGGAAACGTTACCATGTTCACACGATTCGCATTTTTCAGTCTTTTTATTTTTGTGGTTTACCCAATCCTCAAGTTTTCTGAATTTTTAACAAGAGGGATTCAACATATCATTACGGAACTCTCCCCCCCCCCAAAAAAAAAGACTACGGAATATATTTAAGTTAAGCTAAATACAACTGCACAACAAACATGACTGAGTGATTAGCTTTTGCGCTTCTATCGGGAAGTCCGGGATTCAACCACCATTCGACCATTCTGACAAAGCTTTTCTTCATTCCATCTGTGAATGTAGAAATAGTGCGTGTACTGTGACCTGGGCGACTTCCTTTTTTATTGTTTTTAAATCGTTATTATTACTAATTACCAGCAGTGACGGTTTTGCGAAGGTTAGGGGGGCGGTCTTTCGGACTGAAGCCCGTTCCCCAAAGTTACGGAATGTCTGCAACAAACGAAATATCTATTATTTATGCCTTTACTCATAAACTTTAAGCTCCCGTCAAATAAAAATTACGAATGTTTTAAAAAAAACTAAACATTAGTAAGAAACCCTTCCCAAAATACTTTTCTAAATCCGCCACTGATTCTCAGTATAAAATGATTTTTAAAGTTGTATCCGGAAGATTATTGCTAAACATATAAACGAAACGAAATATTAGTTATGCCTGTACTCATAAACTTCAAGCACTTCCCAAATAAAATTAGGACTTTTTAGGAAACGAAACAATCAGAAAAAACCCTCCTAAAGTACTTTTCTAAATCCGCTACTGATTATTTGTATAAATTGGTATTCAAGGTTGTGTCCGGAAAATTATTGCTAAATCACTTCACAGCTACAGTATAACAGAAATGTGAAAGTACGGTTTGACGGATATATTGAAAAACGTACGCTTTGACGGATAAATAGAAAAACGGGCAAGTTTAACTTTTGCGCTAGAAGCTAGAGTACTAAAAGCTCTTAGAAATGAAACACGGATGACAAACTAGAGAAGAAAAAAGATGTCGATAACTCAAAAGTTAAAATAAAGTTAAAAAGCCTCTAAAATTACTCTCAAATACTACATTCTTCATGTTAGCTTTAATTCGTAAAACATGTGCTCCATCCATCTTGATGGTGAATTTCAGAGCGAAATATCACATTCAGGTCATGTAATTCTTATCTAACTATAGAATATACTATAAGAAAGCTATTTAGATAGAAAAATCATGAAGTTGAAAAAAGCCAAAATTTCCAAAATTCTCGTTTTTTTCCCAAAAAAGCCGGCTTTTTATGTGAAAAAAACCATCGATTCAAAAAAGCCGGCTTTTTTGCATCTCTATTTAAAATACAAATTCCTTATAGAAAACATAAATTATTAACTTCAATATATATCCTAGCATTACAAAGATGCTTTTAAATATACTTCAATAACATGGAACACGAATAATGTGATTGATAATACAAATATCAAAGAAAACACATAACATTAAGACATATGTGGGCATATTAAAAATCAATTGATATATCCTTTCGGACGTCCCTACATTAGGTTAAGTTACATGACCAATGAATTTGTTTCGGTTGCATTGAAAGTCATAAACCGGAATGCAGTCTTGCGCGTTATTTACATCTACAGTTCTTTGTTTCTTACTTTGAGAATTTTCATCTATGGGATTTCTACGAAGTCTCCATCGAACGTGATTAGATCTAATGCTTACATGCTTCTTAGGTGAACGTAATCTTACTACACTAGTATTAGGTCGAGTCACACAATCCCATTTACCGTCACTACTAAGGTTAGGTTCGGTTATCTTACCGGTAACACTAGGTTCAGTTCTTCTTCGTTTCACTGAAGGTGAAATATCGTGCCTCCTAATGGATCTATATTTGTCCTTTACATGACATCCACGGTAGTCTGTCCTGCCATGGTTTCTGTTTCTTCTGTAGTTAGGCTCTGTTACATTACCGGTACATATGGATTTAACATCACCTTTTACATTGGGATCACACTTTAGTCTCACATGGACACATCGAACTTGATTTCTAAGGTTAGTTTGATTCAAGCTAGCACTGTATTGCACCATTGATGGATTTTCAAAACTTTGCAATATCATGCTTAGATTATTAAAGTCAATGCACTGCATCACGTTTGGTGAAAACATCATCGGATTGTTTACTAACATCATTTTGATATTTTCGTTGAATGAACAATTCAACAGATTCAATTCAATCGGCCAATCAATACAAACACTGGTGGGAACACACATCTTCTTTCTAAATTTCACAGATACTGGAATCAACTTTCTTCTTGCTAATGCCATGTACATATCATCAAACGGTTCTATTACCATTACCTCATTTCCAGAATTAATATCATGTTGAATATATTGTGAATACAAGTAATCAATAGCATTCACTAGACGAAAACGGTCGTAACTTTTCACTTTGATGCATACCAAAATCACCATTACACGCAGCATCCATAAGACAATCAAAAGTGTGCGGCTGAAAGGAAAAGTTAGGATAGTCTGTTTCAACCAATACGGCAGTATGCTTTTGTGAAAACTCCGTAAATTCCTCTAACGTAGATTCAAAGTTTGCTTTCTCCGTGGTTTCTGTAATGCCTACAGAGTCCTGGACCTCGGGGAATCTCTGCACTATCTTTTCCATCACCTGATTTAATTGTTCCTGTATTTGGTCCTATTTTCCGTCGTTACATTTCTGCAACTGCTCAAGCTTTTCATCAAAATGCTGAGCTTGGTCCTTAATTTGTTGTGATATCCCTCTTAGAACATCCATTAAGTTTTCTGGAGCATTCCTTTCGGCCTGAACCATTTGGGTATCCGTCGCTTCACTATTCGTAGTACTCATGTTTTTTTCTGTGTATTAGTTTTCCACTTCTTAAAATAGTGAAATCAATGTGAGGCTCAATGGTGCTCGTTTTACTATACTTCGAACGATACACTTTCACTTTTCCTATCCCAAGGTTCCGGCACCAAATTTTAGAACGTTTCGCTTTTATTAAATTAATTGAGCCACTAAAACACAAACTCACTCATCTGCCATAATCCCATTTATTTATATTTTGTTGTCCTTGACAACGACGTTCCAAAATCTTATTATTTAAAACATTTGAATATCTTTTCTTTTTATATATTAACATTATATCAATACACCATTTCTTTTTCTTTCTCTTCTTCTGATAGTAAAATCAGCCAGCCTAGTACATATTTAGAATATCTTATGGTCCAAAATTACAAAGTAATAAAGATTTATAATACAGATATACAATGTACCGTTGTATACTACTGCTAATACTACTATTACGATTACGACTGCTAGTGCTAATTCCATTATTGCTGCCACTGCTACTACTATTACTATTAACACTACTGCTACTACTTATTACTGTACTAATACGACAGCGAATACCACTACTGCTATTACTAGTAATACGTAAACAAAGCAATGAAAATGAAATCTGTCATACGTCCCACAGTTATGCCGGCTAGGCTAAAGGAGAAATGGTGAATGAATAAAGTGGGAGGAAACGGGAGAACGCCGAGAACCCCCCTCCCACACGGTGTTTGTCCACCACAAAGTTCACTTGGCGAGAGCTGGGATCGAACCAGGGACCCCATGCACCAGAGGTGAACGCTGAACCACTAAGCCACCGTTTCAGGAACACCTAATCGACCCTGGCGTCTTGGTGATTTATTTGATCATTATATTTTGTGATATTTGTAGTATCATACTATAAACAATACAGGAACATGTAACACCATTTGGTATTTCCCTTGCTAATTGAACATTACTACAAATTGCGCTGATCTTATGAGCACGCCAGTTCACGGTTTTGGCCTCCGTGGTTTAATGGCAGCGTACCAAATTCTACTTAGTAGGTCAAGTACTTGACTTTACCATACGTTCTTTAGGTAACTACGGCTCAGGGCGTATGGATGATGATGGGATGAATTGATGGAATGAAAACAGTGGGAGGAAGCGGGACCACCCCGGGAACTCCCACACACATGGTGTTTGTCCACCAGAAAGCTCACGTAGCACGAGCAGGGATTGATCCGACGACCTCTAGCACCAGATGTGTTTTTTCTACTGAGCTACTGTTGTCCCTCGTAGATCAAGCATCGGTTCACATTTTACGCAGACCGGCCATAATAACTAGCATTTCTCCATTTTATTCTGTACTTAGAAGGTAAATTCGCTACCACCAGACATGTCAACTCTGACGCGAAGTCGTAGCACTTGTAGTAGTATTAGCAGTGGTCGTAGTAGTAATAGTAGAAGTAGTAGTATTAGTAGTAGAAGTAGTAATAGTAGTAGTAGTAGTACAGTATTTTGCAGTCTTGAGTAAAGAGTCAGCTTCCCAAACGCACTACGATTAGCATAGGCTAATAGTAGTTTCCGATCCGTCTGTCAGAGTGTCCGGGCCGGCCCGGAAATACATGTGCCCGGTTCGGCCCTATAGCATTAGTGTCCGTCACGGAATGTGCCCGGCCCGGTCCAGTTTGAAACGGGCAGGGCCAGGCCGGGCACACTCCGGGCCGAACCGGGCGCGCCCGGCCCGTGCAAGGCACTGGTATGGTCCACAAACATTGGCGATTGAGAGAGCTTTTTTTCAAGTATGGACTGGCGATAAGTGACAAACGTACAACAATGAAGGAGAAAAAATGTAGAAACATGTAACATGTTTAATGCTTGAATGTAACTTGTGCCAATGTGCTTTCAGAAGACAGCAAAACTTTTCTATTCATAATATGTAGTTTCTTGATTTTCCTTTAGTTTGATTTTTAAAAAATATGAAGTGAAATTTACAGTGTCAAGTGACATATTCAGTGTATTTTGTTTTTAAGTAATTGGTAGTTTATTTCTGTAGTGATCTATGAATAAAAGGAACAGTTGTCAAAATGTTAGGGAATATCTTTTCCACAAGAGCTACAAAATGCGAAACTTTATTTGGAAAATGCAACAAAACGCGAAAAATGAAAAGCGAAATTTTCAAATTCTTGAAAATTAGTGCGAAAAACTCGTGCCCGTACATATAGGTGAATTAACTAGTTATGACTGCTTGGTTTTTACTGAAACCTAGTTAAATGAAAGTGTAGATAACAGTGAATTACCTATAGCCTCATATTTCAACATTTATAGAAATGATCGAGGAAGATGTGTTGGAGGCGTGATGATTTGTGTAAATATCAAATAGAAGTGTAAATTACGCAGTGATCTTGCTACTAACTGTGAATATTTGATTGGTTGTTATTATAGACCACAGAAGTTCTCCTATGTCTGTGCTCGAGAATTATAGGGATTCTGTTCTTACAGCCCTTAACAAAAGTGATACAGCCCTTTTGGTGATTTTAATCTATCAATAGGTTGGATTGACCCTAGGACGGGATAGGTAAATGCCTTAGTGATTATTAGTTTTTAGACATGTTTATACATGATTTAGGGGTCAGTCAATTTAACGTAATTTCTACTCGTCGGGAGAATATTCTTGATTATGTGGCCTCCTCTCTAAATGATCTTGTCATCACTCCACATGTAAATTTATTTCATCTGACCATGAATCTTTAGACGTTGATATTCTTTCACCTAGGCCGTCATCGAATCATAATAAATTTGAGTCTAAACAGTTTATTTGATTATGGAAGAAGGCACCGTGGGACAGTATAAATCGTGCCCTTGACTTAATTCCCTGGTGCATATTAAATAATGCTGTCTCGTTATTTACGGATATTATTGCTTAGATTGTTAATGACTTTGTCCCGCGTAAACTGAAACGATCGGTTCAGTTCCCTCCGTGGATTGATGCAGAAGTTCAGTTCTTCGAAATAAACAGCGTGCTTGTTTGCTGTGAAAGCAGTTTCCGAGCGAACACACGTATAGGTCTTTTTGTAATATTAGACGGCACTCAAAATATCTCCTCCGTATGAAATATACGAAATATTTGGAAAACCTATCATGTTAATTCACTTCTGAACCGAACAGCTTCTGGACTCATAAATTCCAGCAGGCAACGTCCCCGTATCCCTAAAGAAGTCGACAACAACTCAAATAGTTTTGAGGGGAATTACAAACCTATTGCCTTCAATGGGCATTTTTGTAATAGCTTTTCTAAGCTTGGCACTCCCTCCCCTCTTTACCTAAGATCCAACCTGTGTATTCGCACTCATTAACTACAATTACTATCTCCCGTGATGAAGTGAAATCAATTATTTCCTCACTATCTTCTCACCGTTCTTCTGGTCCTGATGATATTAGCACAATATTCCTTTGTAGCACAGGACACTCACTCACTCGCTCACTCCGTCGTTATTTTTCAACAGGTGTTTTTCAGAAGGTACCTTTCCCAATTTGTGGAGGCTGCCAATATATATATCCATCTGCAAGTGTGGAGATAGAAAACAAGTTTCATCCTATACACCAATTTCTCTTATTCCCTGAGAAAAAATAATAAAAGACAGATTATTCAGCTTTGTCAAACCTGTTTGGAGCAGCTCTCAGTATTGTTTCCTGGACGTTCATTTCTTATTATCAGAGTTAGTCACTCAGGCGGCCCAAGCAATCAAGGCTCTCAGCTTGATGTAGTATACTTTGATATATCTAAGGCCTTTGATACCATAAACACCAAGTTGCTTCATTACAAACTCTCTAATAGATATAG
The DNA here is from genome assembly GCF_964235325.1 of Thermobia domestica. NCBI lineage: Eukaryota > Metazoa > Arthropoda > Insecta > Zygentoma > Lepismatidae > Thermobia > Thermobia domestica. The sequence goes on along the minus strand of NC_137454.1, from coordinate 325,334,481 downwards.
CATTCATTGCAAGATTCTCTCTTTCATAGATTGTTACCTCTTAGGGAGAGAACAGCGCGTTACTCTTCCTGGATCATGGGGGCGCGGTGGCTCAGTGGTAGAGCGTTCACTTCTGGTGCTTGGAGTCCCTGGTTCGATCCTAGCTCGCACCGTGTGGACTTTGTGGTGGACAAACACCGTGCTCGTAGGTTTGCTCGGGGTTCTCCCGTTTCCTCCCACTTTCTTCATTCTACCATTTCACTCATCTCTCATCATCACCGTCTCCTTTAGCCTAACCGGCATAAGCGTGGGACGTAAAAATTAAATATTTCATTTCATTTCTTCCTGGATCACTATCTCAGTATAGTCCTGTCTTATCCGGAGTGTGTTGGGTCCACCCTTGTTTTTACTGTACATTGATGACTTATCTAGCATCTTTTCATCGTCTTCAACAAATATTTTGCTTTTCGCTGATGACTGTAAACTCTTTAGAGTCATTACTTCTGTAGGCGATGCATTCACTGCAAGCTGACATAGATATGTTAAGTAACTGGTGCTCTACCTGAAATCTGTCTTTAAACCCCAACAAATGTTCTGCACTTTTTATCTCTTTAAAAAAAAGAATGTATTTCGCAAGATGTTAACGATGTGCCCATCAAACGTGTTTCCTCTGAAAAAAATCTAGATGTTGTCTTTGATGAGAAACTCTTCTTTGCGCATCACATCATATCGACCTCATCCAGAGCTATGAAACTACTTGGTGTAGTTTTTGGATTTCCTGAAATACAAGGTCTCTCTGCCGTTACGATGTTTTCTAAGGCTTTCATTCTCCGATCCTTGAATATTGTTCACTCTGATCTTGACAGATCAGTACCTACTAATCTATCTCGCGTTGATTCGGTTTTAAACTTCTTTCTTGCCATAATTAGATTTAGAATTCCTGTGTTAAGTAATTACTCGAGACTGAAATTAATATCTTTAATGAAACTGTGTACCTCTGAAAACGACGCTGTGCCGCTTTATCTATGTAAGATTATCAATGGTAAAATTGATTCTGAGTTGTTACTATCGCGGATTAACTTTCGGGTTCCTCCGCAGCGAACTCGCTCCCTTAATTTGCTAGCTTACGAGACACCTAGGTTATCAATTGTTAAGGGCTCCTTGTTTTACAGACTAGCGCACGATTACAAAACTGTTTCAACAGATCTTAACATTTTTACTTCTAAACGAAACTTCAGAACTCAACTGAAGAGAATATTTATATTGGGAGGTGAACCTTCGTTTTTTGTATTTGTGTTGTTAGTTTATTTTTTAATCTTTTTTTTTGTTATTTTTCTATGGTATTATTATTTTTTTTGTTATTTTTCTATGATTTTATCTTTTTTTATGTTGATCAGTTTCAACCAATTGGCCTTGTGATGTATGAAACTTAGCTAAATTAGCTCCTTGTAAATTTTTAAATGTGAAAATGCTTGTAAATTTTAATTGTGATTGAACGGTGAACGAATGAGAGAGTGTATTCACTGATAAGACATTTTTTTCCTTTCCTTTATGTCTTCCTTTATTGATACAGCAGCCAATGTTTTCACTCCTTGTTCACAAAAATAAAGCCGTGTTGTGCCGTTGAAGCTCACACCTCATGAGAATATGACTGATGCTGAGTGAAGAAACCTTTACACCCTGAAAACACGTTCAGCAGCTTGCATTAATGATGCGTACATACGGTCATTTTGAGCATTAAAGGACTGCTCAGCTGTGAGAAAATTGTTCTGTGACCATTTCCTATGTAACGCTTGAGATGTTTGGCTTTTCACCACTCTCTGCTTAGCTAATGCATCAAATCAGCAATGACCTGTACGTTGTTTGTAGACTTTGAGTTTCAGGTCCTGATTGAGCACTCATGACATGATCTCGAGATGGACATCTCATTGGACATCACTGATTGAGTTCTGACGGGATTTTACACCGAATTCTTGCAGCTATAGCTTTAATTGCCTGTGGTGTTCTCACTGCCGGTCTTGACACTTCCCTAACGCTGGATGGCACGATAGACAACTCTTCACTGATTTGCAGGGGTTTCAGGGTGGTGGCATGTCCACCTTATGTGGGCAACACGATTCTCGTAATTGCCCCATTCCATCGTTATACAGTCTCACTGTGAAATGAACAGTTCAGGGACCCACTTCACCTACGGTACCCAGATGGCATAACTCACTCATACCCATCATAATCAGACGGCGGTTAAAATCTCTGGAAATATTTATAAAATTACTAGGTATAAATATATTGGACTAATAGTTGTGAAGAAGTGCCTGAACTCTCACCCAGTCCATACAGAAAAGTAATGACTTTATTAGGTTATTAAGAAAATCACCCTAATTCTTCACGGAAACTTTCCATCGTTGGTTAATGAAGTCCACCGGACGTGACTTTTCTTGTTATGCTACATTTGGTTATATTCATGGTCATACGAGAATAACTTGTATAACCACAAACTTGTTCAGTTGTGTAAGATATGGTGAACGTTACTAGGGAAAGATAAGGAAAAATGTCGTATACTCCATGTAGTCAATAAGTGTCTATGAAAGTCCCATATTGAGAAAGTGGAAAGCTTTATCTATGATGATAACGAAATTCCACATCCTTGTACTACTTCCCATGACGGATTTCAGCACAAAGTTCATTGGTGTATGTATATTTTTCTATGACATTCTGTAATTTACTGTATAATCCAACATTTGTATTTCTGTAATGTGTTTTACATGTTTCTGCTTTTACAGTTCGACAGATGCCTCACGGTGCAATTGAGTGTTGCAGTGTTAATAGTCCAGATCATCTTTGTTTTGAGTATGTTGAAGGAGAAGAGGGAACTCTGGAAATGCCGGAATATTCTTGTTTGCCAGCCAGGACAGTAGCCGAGCGATCGCCTTTATTGTGTATGTCAGCACTGGATTGTCCATCGGGGCTTCATTGTATAAGACCTTCACTAGAGAACTCCACGAAACTTGTTCAAATAGAGCGTGCAAAGGGAAAGGTTGTTCTGTTTCTAGGACATCCAGCGGAAGTGTACAAAACAGTTAGTGTTAGTGATTATGTTCCTATTTATTTCATTCCATCGTCTCTACCAGACGCAGCCGTAATTTTGTGCAAGCACATCGTGACTTTTTCTGCCGGGCTAGGCGTCATTAACGTAATCCCCTGTTTTTATCTGGATGGACAATATATCATTAATGCAGTGATTGAGATTGTGTTGGGGAGACATGTAACGGACAGAGCCGCAAGGCAAACAGTTGCTATTGGTATTACAGTAGTAGGAACATTTCTTTTGATATTTAATTTTGTTGTGCAGGTTTGGAAGCTTCTTTTTTAATAGACGTGAATGTGTGTGTGTGGGCGTGTGATTTTCTTCCCCCCAGGAGCTTATGAGCAAGTTTGTAATTTTTTCTTTTGATAGAAGCGTGTTAGTATTGTGTGTGTATATAATTATTTAAGCAAGGCACAGTGAAGCTTCAGGTAGCTTCAAGTATATTTTTTAATTCGAAATTGAAACAAATGTAATTAATTTAAACGTATATTAAGTTAAAACTTTTAAGTTAATTAATAAATATATTTCGAATGAAGTACACAGTGATATTTCGTATAAATTGAATTGAAAACATTTCCCATGTTTTTGCCTTTCCTTACCATTCCCCATTTCTCATGTAGAACAAAGGAAAAATGAAAATTTAGATAACACAGCGTCGTTGACAGTGCCGTGCCGTGGAAAATCAGCGCCCAGGGCGAGAGTATACGACGGTGCCCTCGTACATATGAGTGAGGTCGACAGACCAGCCGCGAAACGCCACAATGCACTGTGGGCCAGAAGCAGAATCTGACTGGAAAAAAGTAGTTTTTGCAACTATGTATAATGTACATTTAAACAGCACAGTTGTTTTAAGTGATAACCAAGATTTCTTGCTGTGTACCAGTAAACATGGATAACAGCCTGTAATAGTGGAAGCAGCACGTCAAAGTCGATAGTTCATTATCTGTTTTGCAGTGCGCTGAATTTGGGGTGGTATGAACGTAAGGTTTGTGGTTAAATTATACATGGAAAAGGCAAGGAACGTTCGCGAAATAAGCTATGAGTAAATGTATGCATAGCACTTGCTGTTTGACTAAAGTTTTGTTTGATTGGTTGATATTGCTTTTCTGTAGAAGTATCTCTAGAGAATGGAAGTAATTACGTAGTAAAAGAATTGCTATTGGAAATTCAAATTGACATTTAAAAATGTACGTCCATATCTGTAGCGAGATTTTTCGTTTGATATATGTATTTCGAAATGCAGTTGTAATCTACTGCCCATTTTTATATTTATCTTATTTTCAAAGATAGGTGTAGAGAGCCGGACATGTTCGTCGTGACACGGAAGGACCTGTACGAGTTGTTGCGTTCCAAAGCATCAAACGAAGCACTTTATAATTACGTTGTGAACAAATATGGAATGGAAACCCTTTCTGTACATGTTCTTCGCAGTGTGAAAGTGACTTTAAGTGCTATCAAAGGTGATTTTGAGAAGCGTTGGAAGCTATGTAACAGAATAACTAATAAATTTTTATCCAAATATAATGATTTGTTGGAAGCAGGGCCGGCCTTAAGCCGATTGGACAGATTGCTCCCAATCGGGCCCCGCGCTAGTGCTGTTTACTCTACTCTAATCTAACCTACTCTCCAATGTATTTTTAACGGCATATTAGGCTCCAGAGCAAACAAGTGCGTTGTGGTCCCTATGACTAAAATTTACTTCTAATACATGTAATTAATAATGTCATTCTGCTTGCGGAGCCTCCGGCCAAGTGGGTATGGTACCGTTAAGATGACTCTACTACTCTCGGTTGTCAAGTACTCACAACATATTGCACCCGTGGACTCTACATGGGAGGGTATAGCCTCTCCCTAACAAGTAAATGAATAGTTTGTATTATACCCTGGCCGGCGAACGGTGATTTCTGACAGCTCATCTCGCGAGGACGACTGAGGAGTGCGGTGTTGCAATGTGCTTCTCGTGCAAGGGGAGTATCGTCTGCTTCCTCGTTGAGGGTTAGTAAAAGTTTGGCAATGTGTGGTGATTACCATGGAGACCCGACAGGTTCCGAGCCTAAGGTTGGTTGCCTTGCTGTCTTCTGCTCGCTCGCCTTGGCCTTGTGCAAAGCTGTCAGAAATCATCGTTCATCGGCCAGGGTATAAGTTTCCGGGCATAAGCAAATATTTTCTAAATTTAATGCTGCAGTAGTTTCTTTATATTTTTATGTTTGCAACTTCGTTGTACTAATAGATATTATATCCAGGGATTATTCTGCACATTTCTAACACTCCTCCAAATTTCGTTACACACAATCCTGGGCGTAAAAATATTGTCTTCTTTAAGTTTGTCTAAAAATGTATATTATTATTCTCTGTGCACACCCTCTTTTATTTTGAATACCCCACTAAATAAAAGTTCCTGGCGTTCTTACTGATTATGTCATGTGATGCTACCGTGAATACCAAGATGGTATTAAATAAATCAGCCTCAGTGCGACTTCTTTGCATATCCTTTCTCTTATTATAGCTATATTAAAAATACAAAAGCAGAGGACAAATGTCCTCTGTCCTGCGAAAAATCCCGTGGATTTTTTTTTAAATATCAAGTCAGGAAAACAGAATATATACTAGTGCATACTGAATAGGTGGATGCTTATGAAGGTTTGCCTTCAAACTCGAATAATCCAATGAAAAATATGTCATCTATCGCCCATCAGTTCCTTAAAGTTTGTGATCGTATCATTTTGTCTGCAGTCTACAGACGTACCATATCATTTTGTCTGCAGTCGATAACGATTTCAAGCTGATTATACCTTTCATAACTACCTACATCATCAACGAACATTAAGTTTGACTAACTTGAATTCTTTTCAAAAAGATACAGCTGTTAAGAAATCTTTGAACCAACGAACTCATATCAATGTGTATTTCATTGTCTTAGAAATATACACTTATAGAAACATAGACTTCACCATTGTATTTCTCGTAAAATTCTAGCCCAATTTGATAAATTACATGACTCCCTACCTATTTAAAAAGGTCGAGCGAGATACAAGATGGCGGCCATGATAAGCATACCCTGAAATAGATGTCTACTTCCTCCCGATGTCGGTTAATGTGTTTTTGTTTCTCATCCCTTTACCCGTTTTACAAATAAAATGAAATTTTCAAACTTGTAACACATTGTTATGGCTTATTCCGATCAATCAGGTTTTTGGCCACTGCGGTCGCCTTTATGGACGGAAGCATTTTAAATTGTATTTAAGCTTGTTTCTTGATAGTTTACATTTCTCTGCCAAGTTTGGTCAAGAAACTAGATTTCGACATCTAAGAAGAGAAGAAAACTATGGAATAATGTAAAGCAGGGGACAAAATTTCAAAGTCAGACGCACTCGTCAATCCAAAAATGATGGTCGCCAGTATCTCCCCTCCCCATGGCATTTGGTTTGACAAAGGAAGAGATTACTTCTCTCTCGTTGACGCTCCAGGAGGCAAACCATTTCGATTGATGATGGGAAGGGAGGGGCAAATTACAGCGTTGTGAAGATTTCACTTTCCATGTCCGTTGTGAAGACTTCACATTCCGTGTTTTCTCACACTTGGTGACAATTATTTTCATGTGAAACAGAAACTGCGGAGCTCTATAAGTTTAAGCAGAAACCATTCCTATTGAACACTGGTCGCCAGCTTCAAATTTCTAGTCGCCAGTGGCGACCGGAAATTTTACGCCCTGCTGTAAAGAACCTTCTTTAAAAAATTACGAGGCACAAGAGTGAAATATGTATTTTAAAATTAATTCATTGTCTACATTTCCATTTTAGTTATTGCTTTGAAAAATTTGCTGCTATAAGCAATGAACAGGGTGAGGGTTTTTATCAGAACATTCTGTAGATGGAAAAGCGGTATAAAGGGAAATGGGACCCGTCCATAGAGAGATTACTGTTAGTTCCTCCTGAAAGAGGACTCCACAACATAGAAACGTAAAGATGTTTCGAAACTATCTTTGCCGTTAATCATTTTTCTTAATCAAGCTTATAAGTAAACATACAGGACGTTCCGAGGATAAACTGACAAACTTATCATATGTGTTCAGGATCTCAATACAAGAAAAATGTTTTTCTGCAACTTTGGTCGGATACGCTTAACTACGGAGAGAGAGGTAATTAAAAGTTATTACTGGAATTGGTCATTCCTCTTACCCTTTTTATTATCTATATCTCCGTAACTAAGTGGTTTCAACCAAAGTTGTAAATTTTTTCTTCTGAGAACATACGCGAAGTTTGTCTGCTTTTCCCGGAACACCTTGTATATGAATACGTGATAACGATAATACATACAAGTTTGTAAATGATGTGTTTGAAAGTTTAATATCACATACATGTATTTCTTTCATTAAAACTAAGTATTTATCTTCATAAACACTTTTTATTTTATATCTCAAATTACATTTACTTCTTTATCATCATTATCCTATAATCATTATCACAGAAAATCTGAGGGAGATATGAAAAAAAAAAAAAAAACTGACTGCATTTTCGTTTTCAGGATGTTTGATTTAGTAAGGATTGGATTGTTTTATCTCTGCATATTTTTGAAAGTTGAAATTTGTGAATATGTGTTATCAGTGCTACTAAGTTTATTACTGAAACTACAGGGTGTCCAATATACAATGCAACCCAGAGTTTGGGATAGTAGAAATTTTGAACCGGAAGCGGTACACAAATAATGGTTATACCAAAATGAAGCCTTGTTCATGCATATATTTTTAAACTAGGAACCACACAGTGTTGCCAGATGTAACCAAAGTTGTAAATAATTTTTTTTTACAAGACACGTAAATTGACACATAACTCACATGTATAGATGTTCTGTCGTTAATTTTCGGTTTGTATACTTGGAGTAGCTTGGAAACTATGGAATGGAAAGAATAATTTTTCATTTTCACCGATAACTAATCCGATGAGGCCTCTGTAAGGAGTTACTAGGGAAAGCGTGGTTTTCATAAATTAACATTCTGAATTGGCAACAGTGCTGAGGTTTCAGTGCATCAAAAGGTGTGTTAAGGATCTGTCTACATTGTGCAATTCCTGGAAACATTGAAAAACAAACTTTGAAATTATCGTGATAAAAACTTTTACTTACATGCAGCCGGCAACACTGCTGTTCATTGAATCAAAACGGGAGCACTTCCAGAATCTGCCGTAGAACTGACAATTCAGTTCGTGATGAATAGCAATGTTGCCGGGTGCATGTAAGTAAAAGTGTTGGTCATGGTAGTGTATGAATGAATTCCAGATATATGAAGGCCTATAAATATGCAAATTACCGGTACGGGCCGCTAAAATGAGTACAATACAGATTGGGCCACGGAGAATTTTGCATTTGAATCAATTTTGCACGAATCCTGAGGGGACACTTCGCGAATGTACCTTGCCAGTCTCCGTATAATTTGGAATTGTTTAACATGAGTTTTAAGGAAAGAAAAAAGGACATCATTTGGAGCAACTTTCCAGTTTTGATCATCTGTATTTCCTCCGTATTTATTCGGGGTAAGAACCTCAAACTTGTTCTGTCGAACTTTGCTTATCGAAAGGTTTCTAAAACTGCCTTACTGCCCCAAAATCTGAAATTTCAGGGTGGGGGTGGGGTGGCTGCCCTCTTGCCCCACTGACGCTCCTGTCTAGCGGCTGTCATATGAAACTATCCCACGCTTTTTCACGTGGTTTTAGCTGCATTTATTTCGGACTCTAGACAAGATTTTACGTTTTTAAATAGAATTCATTTGCTGAGCAAGACTGAAAATAAACTTGGATCCATTGCGCCCTGAACGTCCCAAATATTACTTTTCTTCAGTGAATTATTGAAAAAAAAAAATATTCTTGCAGAAAATATTCTAAAGTTAGCACAACATGAAGTGTGCTTCAAAAATTACTTTTCGAAAATTTATTATTCTAAGATAATTTTATTAGCATCAGTGTTCTGAAATAGTAATCAAATTTTGCAACTAAAATCTCACCCACCTCCATGAAACGCAAGTTTAGCCCCTAAGAGCATAATTAGGAAACTTTCAGAACCAGTAACTCCGAAATGACTTGCTTTAGGCCTAAAATATGCGCATAAGCGTATTTCTGGTAAAGGTTTAGCTTTAAGACATGTAACATGACACCATTTGCATTTAAAATTTTGAATACCAATGAAAAATGGCCGCCATGATGCTTAACAACACCATCTGATGTGTCAGACCACTTTCAAGTTTCTGCATTCTCCCTCAACCTGTTCTCAACGCAAAAGGGTGGTGAGGGCTTATGTTTCACCATGTATACTGATAGATTGTGTAAAATCTCCATAGTAGGTAGATTTTAAAATCTACGTAAAAAGCTTATTACAACTAAGAAAGTACTTGAGAGTCATTGGCAAGAGGGTGTAATAAAAGGGGGGTCGTGATATGAAATATTCTGTACCCAACACAGTGGTCTTAACCAGAATATAATAAATGAAAAGGTCGGTTGCAAGTAAAGAGCAAAAAGTCTTAACAAATAAGTTATTACACGATTTTGAAATATGTTTAAAATCATGCTTTATACTGTTCAAAATGTCTAAAACATGTTCTTTTCGTCTGTGTTTTAAAACAGGCTTTAAACATTTTGAACATACTTTTCATGTTTTAAACACGTTTTTGTACTTTTTCAAAAAAAAAAAAAAAAAAAATTCCAACCCTGACTGTTACGGGACAACAAGAAATTTATGAGTGACAGGGCAATACTATGCCATAGGACTGAACACAAGCTGAAAGAGACAAAATAGGATTCAAGCTTTGCCTTGGTTCGAACAATCTCAGAAAATGTATCGTACAGAACATATTTAGTATCTCGTAAACTACAATTACATAAACAGCGACACAGACTCTCAAACAAATAACTATTACCTTAGGCACACTGTCAGAATGCCATCGATAACTTACTGAATACCATCCCACGTTGGGTAAAGCTTTATGTACTTCCAAAGGGAGCTCCACAATGTAGTAAGTTCAATATCACAAATGATTCCTTCTATCATTGGTTCATAGTAGTGCCACAGACAGGTTTGTATTTAACTGTCAGTTAATTAATTATTTACTCATACTTACGTAAAGTCGTATGTATTTACTTATATCAGGATAGTGTCAGAAAGGACAGTTACACAGCACTGGGGTAGTAAAGTAGGCCAGGAAATTGGAAAATTGTAACAAATCGTCATAATAAGTCACACAGAAAGAAAAGAAATGTAAACAAACATATTTTCGAACTGAAAATAGAAGAAAATAAAATTGGAAAATTTTACTATTTATTGTAACAAAAACAAAACTACAAAGGACTATATAACAAATTTATCAATAATAAATCTTAACAGCTTACGATTCAAATATTGGATATCAAAAATTATTAACATTAATTTAAAATATACTAATTTCTTTCAGAATTTTTCCAAGCTCAACACATAATAAAGAGCTACTATGTATCCCGGTTGCTCAAACTATACGGATCACTAGAAAAAAATAGGTCAAATTTTCATTCATATTGTACAGTCACGTTCAAAAATAATCCAATATTCGTCTGTTTTTTTACGAATATTTTACCATAGCCCACAGCTCAAAACTGTTAGTAAAGAGCTAAGAAATATAAAAAAGGCATATCTATCTCACAATAAGCTCTTGTCTCACAATAAACGCATAATGAGCTTGGGCACCGTCATGTTGGAACCAAACTGTTTCTAAATTACCATCATACAAATTATTACATGCGGGCACGATTTCATCTCGTAAAAAGTTCAGATACACGTCTGCAGTTAAATTTCCATTGATAAAGAATGGACCGACTATCCCACGTCTGCAAAAACCAGCCCAGACGTTTAACTTTTGAGTATACTGAGTATGTGTCTCACGCATCCAATGAGGATTCTCATCAACCCAGTAACGACAATTCTGCCGATTCACCTCCCTATCTAATTAAAAAGTAGCCTCATCAGAGAAAACAATGCGATCAAAGAACGTTGGATGAGCATCGTACAAGCGCATCATTTCATCACAAAACTCTATTCCCCGGTCCGGATCATTGTCATTTAATTGTTGCGTCAAAGTAATTTTGTATGGATGCCACTTTGCATTAGTCAAAATACGAAGAACGGATGTCTGGCTCATGTCATGTTCCAAGACTACTTTTCTTGAAGCATGACAATTTTCGACAAATGATTGCATTATTGTTATACTTGTGTCCAAATCCGTGGCTGAGTTTGGTCTGCCAGAATGAGGTCGGTCCTCCACGGAGCCAATTTGTTCGAATCGCACGACCGTTTTTCGCACAGTGGAAGCTGAAATATTTTGACGATTTGGGTGTGTGTCATTAAAGAAGACAGCTGTCTGCTCATATGACCTAGAAAGATCACCGTAACCTTGCATTCGAAGAATTGTAATTCGTTCTTGTGTAGACAAAGCCATTGCAAAAATGCACGTATTCTCGTGTGAAGGAAGGGTAACCCAATATTTCTACAAGATACGGATATTAAATTAGTTTGATGTGTTAGGAAGCAAATTCACATGAAAGCTAAAAGACGGAAGTTTTACGTAGCTCACTACGGAATAGCAAACTAACACATCAATTAACACTATCTATACGATAAATTTTATGATGAAAATAAACGTATTTCGATCTATTTTAGGAAAACTTTTGCAAAATTAAAGTGGTGTTTTGAAGGATTGTTTGCTAGTCGCGTTCTACCCTAAAGGGAAGAAAAAAAAGAAAAAAAAAAAAAACCTCGAAGAAATATTCCTGATAAAAAGAATACTGTACTTTATGTATTAGCTTACCAAGAGATGTTTTCAGATCAAATTCTGAAGGTCAAGTGCAGTCATCGTTATTCATTGCCTTGTCTATCGTAGTACGTTCATTGGTTCATAATAGTGCCACAGACAGGTTTGTATTTAATTATGTCCGTTAATTATGTATTTACTCGTACTTTCGTAAAGTCGTATGTATTTACTTGTATCAGGATAGTATCAGAAAGGAGTTACACAGCACTGGGGTAGTAAAGTAAGCAAGAAAATTGGTAAATTGTAACAAATCGTCATAATGAGTCACACAGAAAGAAAAGAAATGTAAACAAACATCATATTTTCGAACTGAAAATACAACAAGAAAATAAAATTGGAAAATTTTACTATTTATTGTAACAAAAACAAAACTACAAAGGACTATATAACAAATTTATCAATAATAAATCTTAACAGCTTACAATTCAAATATTGGATACCAAAAATTATAAACATTAATTTAAAATATACTAATTTCTTTCAAAATTTTTCCAAGCTCAACACATAACAAAGAGCTGCTATGTATCCCGGTTGCTCAAACTATACGGATCACTAGAAAAAAAAATAGGTCAAATTTTCATTCATATTGTACAGTCACGTTTAAAAATAATCCAATATTCGCCTGTCTTTTACGAATACTTTACCACAGTCCACAGCTCAAAACTGTTAGTAAAGAGCTAAGAAATATAAAAGAAGGCATATCTATCATATCTGCAGTTACATAAAGAAGAAAACATACAGGACTCTCAAGGAGTGTAACGTCTCTTTCTAAAACCACAACTACATCTAGACGTAAATCTACTTTTAACAACATTTCTCTTTTTGAAATTTAACAGCCGACGATTATTCCATTTAGGCTAAAGGAGACGGATGATTAATGAAAATGAATACTTGTGATATTCTTTTGTCCTCCAACCGGAAATTGAACTCGGGACCATGTACACCAAAGGCGCATGCGTTAGCCAGCGGGAAGAGCTACACTTTAACATATACTCTTACCCAGTATCGACAGTAAGTCTTGTGCATCAAGGGAGCTGCAAAAGAGTTCAAACAAAATATTTGAACGCTACTATACATTATAACTGAAAACATAATGACACTGGGACTACACAGATCCTTAGCAGATTCAATAAACCTGACAACTGCTTACATGCCATTCATAAATCTGTTTAGGTAAGTATTCTCATCATCAATCTGTAGTCCAATTCTCCAACAGTAAGTTGACACAGAAAATGTCCACGTGGAAGCTGCAAAGTACAAAGTGAAAACTTCAAGATAATACAAGTACAGTACAATAAATACAAAACATTATAAAACACATAGGGCGAATACGTTCCGTACTCCAGTTACTAACAGCTGTCAGTTTATTCAATGTAACACAACAGTGTGTGTATATACAGGGATGAGCACAATTGACTTATTTTAAAATTCCAGAAAGGAAATAACGGTTCACGACTTTTTTAATAGAACAAATTTTACACTTCTTGGAGATAAATTCCAACAAATATTGTTAGGATACAATCACTGATACTTATACTACCCACAAATAACGTTTTTCAAGTAATCACACACACTATTGTAGTCTTCTGAAGTTTAACGATATGCATCAATACATCAATCCAATACTCTTAGTCCTTCTCTCTTCTCTATCGTTTCTAGTTCTGTCGGGAATCAATTTGTTTCAGAAACTCAGATTTGTTTCAGAAACCCTAAAAAAGGTGAGCTAAGATGTAAAGGCCAATTCAGATCACCAAATTGGAAAGTAAAGAGTCCCGAAAAGAGTTAATGAAAAACATTCTCATTCATATAAGCTATATATGCTTTCACTTCGTCTTATTAAACCTTACATCCACCATGTTAGCAACTTTGGGGACGAGTTCATTGATCATAGCAATGTAGTGTTCTTCATTTACTGTGGTTCACAGACATTTTCTGTCCCTAACTACAGACATTTGTATCCATTCTCCGTTCCGTGAAGCTGAAAATGCACCTCATGTGAGCAGAACAATATTCCCAACATATTTTCATCATAAATCAGATCCAATATCTTTTGAAGCTCTCGACACATTGTTGCTTCTATGTATGCTTTAGTGATTGAATGAATAACTTGGATTTTCTAAGAATGAAACCATACACTTATCGACACATTAGAAAGACTTTGTCATGAGATGCTTTAATACAGAAACAATATGGTATGCTCAGAGTTATTGATCTCCTGGGATTACTGCTACAGAACGACTCACCTTCATTTTGAACAGAGTCTTACGAAACTTGGACACCCTAACAGGATCGATTGACTGAGGTGTTTAATAGGGACTCAACGCCGAGACCACTTGTCCCCGTCACGGAAAGACCAATAACTAGTATATGCTCTGCTTCTCATAAAAGGACTCTCAAATTAAAAACAATGACAAACTAAAACCTCTAAAAATACATATAAAACGAAAATAGCTCTGTAAAATAAAAGAATAATAATAAAAAAAAGAATTATAAAAACTTAGTTAATTATTTCAACCTTACGAATAAAACTGATAACAGCATTATCCCCTAGAATTTCCTAATATTGTTAGACAGTTGTAAACATTCTGAGTATTTTGGATATGCTACAAAAATACTTAGTAAGATTATATAGTCCTCACAATAAGAACGATTGACGTGATGCACATTGTGTGACTGTTACACGCTCTCACATAAATCAACGTTCAATAACCAACTCCCAGGTGGCAACTAGTGTGCAAGTGAAGGATTGTCAATGTTGCCACCTCCCGCAGCAAATAAAATATGTACTGACAAGGCAATACAAAACTCATGTAAAAACTATAATTATGCGATGATATTGATTCTGTATCATTATCATCATCAGGACACAAAGCGCTTCTGAAAAGTCCGAAGTTTGTTGCCTCTCGTATACTGAAGGAGACACTCCCTCCCCTCAGTTTGTCAAAAAAGCTTATATTATGCAGTAACTTTCGTGATATAACTTTCACGTTTATAAACGTCGAGAGATTTAATAATAATATCAGAAGTAGTAATTCGTACGTCATTATTGGCAATGGCGAAGAAAAAAACTGCTTCAGTTTTTTCTGTGAATCTGCTTTTGTTGTTACTCGTAGATTCAGGAAATAGTTAAGGAGACTTGGAAAGAGAAAATTTTCTTACAATTGATTAACGTTTTTACTATCGATATTACTAGAGATACATCGTCACCTGTTTAGTGAGTTCTTAAATCCAGACTTTTAAAAAAGTTTTAAAAAATGTAATAATAGTAATAATAATATCAGAATAAATCGAATTTGCTTTTTAGGGCTAATATTGCGTTTAATAGTAAGTGATTATTATTTTTAGAGTTTAAAGAATAATCACCAATTTATACTTGAGATATTACTTTCACCTAATGTCTATAGAAATTAATATGTAGTATGAAATTGTTAATCTTTCTTATTAGGATCACGTAAGTGAAACTTACAAAGATTGTAACATACGTCCGTCCGTTACTCCACACTATAACGTGAATGAAAGCTAATTTTTAATTTGGTTTTTCTGCAATAGATAGCTAGAATGATTGCCTCCAGCGAGTTTCTTAACGGAGTCAATTCGTTAATATCTTAACCGCTAACGGTGATTAACGTCCATCCGTTACTCCAACAGCAACTTGAACGAAAGCTTATATTTGACGTATATTTTTTGCAACAGCTAGTTAGACCGATTATCTCAATCGAGTTCGTTAATGAAGTAAATCTATTAAAATCTCCGCTGGTAATGGTGACTTTAACGATGACGATTCATATCCCATTTTCTATTGAAATAAAGGTATATAATTATGTTACAAGTTAAATATCGCGCCGTTAGAGGCAGCAAACGTCATGCAGCGGTTGACATCTACCGGATGAAATTGTTTCTTCTATTATCTATTTGATGGCTAGGCCTCCATTCCAATTCATTGCTCTTTCGCTACTTTCTTTTATTCTTCTGCCTCCTCCTCACATTTTAAATTTTTTTTACTTTCTTGTGGAATTACAGCCTCCTTCTAGTTTTGATCGTGCCTAGTAACTTGCATATATTGTATTTATATATACGATTCCTTTTCTCTTCAGTCTTACATCGCCTTTGTGTTGTTTTAAGTCTATACATCTTGGCTAAAATATAAGAGCACTTCGGATTTTTTTTACTTTCTTGTGGAATTACAGCCTCCTTCTTGATCGTGCCTAGTAACTTGCATATATTGTATTTATATATACGATTCCTTTTCTCTTCAGTCTTACATCGCCTTTGTGTTGTTTTAAGTCTATACATCTTGGCTAAAATATAAGAGCACTTCGGACTTTTCAGAAGTGCTATGTGTATGATGTTACTGACAGAATGTGAAAACCGTCTAAAATTATAGTTTTTTACGAGTTGTATATTGCTTTGTCAATACGTTCAAACCAAAAATATCGTGATTAAAACTGTCAGCTAATTAAGCGTATCCCTATATATAGGATAGTTCATAATATAAATGAAAAATTTAACAGATGGTTTCTTATTCTAAAAAGGAACTAATTACCATGGGTTAAAAAAAAAAAAAAAAAAAAAGATTGACGGGCTTAGGATCTAAAGGCAACTATCTTATCGTCGTCAATTCAAAAAGTTATCGGTTTGAAAAACCTGGATACATACTGCTAAATTTTTTCCATCCTTAGATTGTCTTCTGCCAATAAACTCGAATTTAATTCTCAAATTTATTTATTTATTTATTTTTTGGTAAACACACTTAACTACATTCTACATACTTCGATCAAAACGTACCCAAAATAATCCAATACTACTAATGATCACATGTCAAAAAGAATTCGGAAGATTAAGATTAAAGTTCTTGACGGAAATACTATAATCTTCGTGGCATAAGCAGGATTTCGTTGCAATATTCCTTTTATATAGAAAAAGAGTGTGGTCATTTGATAATGCCGTCTTCAAACGCCATCTGGGGATCCTTTGACCACTAACAAGCCAGGCGTCAATGCAACAATCAAATTTACCATACCTTCTCGGACTGTATCATCGGTAGTACCATTAACAATAATAATAGGTTTTTTTTTTTGTTTGTTTGTTTGTCTATTTTTTTAATCTTTAAGTTTCTTGTTTTATCGTAGATAAGCCGACTTGTCAATGACTCTTTCTCCTATTTTGCTCTGAGCTACTGCTGAACGACAACAATAGAGTTTGTTTGCTCAGATTTAATTATACAGTAATTTTGTTCAACAGATTAGTAGTTGATTTAAATGGTCACGTAACATAACGCTTGCTACGTAACAGTCAATTAGCATCGTTCGACCTCCATTCTTGTTTCCCGGTACTATGTGGGTCATTTCGTAAGTCAGGCTAATTGTGCTTCCAAAAACCCTGCAGTAATGGAAATCCACAATATACGTCCAAAGACCACAAGAAGGTGCTTAAGGTACAAGGTGGCTCAGTGGTAGAGCGCTCACCTCTAGTGTGAAGGGTCCCTGATTTAATCCTACACCAAGTGGGTTTGTAGTGGGCATCATGATGTCCATGGGTTCTCCCATTTCCTTCCACATTCTTATTCCACCAGTTATTTCATAATCATGCACCTTCATTACTCTTCCGTCTCCTTTAGCCTAATGGGCATAATCCTTGGACGTACAACTAGAAATTTCTTTTTCAGGAAGGTGCTTTTCAATACCACCAATAGATGGCGTCTCGGTACAGGAGCTAACAGCAGGGAGCAAACAAAAGATACGTTACTCAGTTAAACTTCAAATATGTACAAATGAATACGTAAGTACAAAGGCACAAAAAAAAAAAAAAAAAAAGTACGGCTTGTACGCATCAAACACCCTTCAAGTTTGCTGTGCACATACCGAGACGTCATCTTTCGATGACATTGAAAAGTACTTTCCTGTGGTCTTTAAACGCACATGGTGGATTTTCATTGCTGCAGCTATATATATATGTTGGGGGTTTGTCAAAAATAATTTCAGTTGTATACAATATTGAAGGTGTTACATCACTTGCTTTGAATAATTCTAATATTAGAAATGAACATGTTACTTAATTTTGCTATCTGGCAACAGTTCTAATAGTGTCTAGGAGGAGGAATAAAAACTACTGTATCCACTTTTATCATGTTTGGACATTTGATCCAACAGACATTTTCCAATCAATATGGTATTGTTGGTTCATTACCTTGAAAAGCAGCTTTATAATATATCTACGGCCAAAAAGACAGATCTACTCATTCTTTTGTCATAACAACCTAGAAGTAACAGACTCTGAATGAATTATTTTTAAAAGAATTAAAGAAAAAGAAAAACACCAAGGAAGGAAAAGATGGACATAAAGAAATCTATCCCTACTAGCTGAAACTGTACAGAAGATCTTTGTTCTAAAATTTAGCGTGAATAAAGAGAATTCGCTCAGGGAAATGTGGAAGAACGGATACCACCGTCTGTGACCCATTATTATTATTGTATTGTGTCAACTCTTTAAAATAATAATAATAATAATAATAAATAAATAAATAAATACATAAATAAATAAATAAATAGCCGAAAATTAGAATTTCATACTTACCTTAACATCGTGTATATTCATAATAAAATATCTGCTATCTACTTAGGTCTACAAGTTGCTTTAACTGCTTGAGAGACCGTTGCCCGTTTATTAACAGTGACTTAATCGTGAGCTGCAATAAGAAATATTACTAAAGATTCCATATGACTAAAGATTAGAATCATTAATTAGAATTATTCCTAAAAAAATCCACTCAAGGATGCAAAGAACTTAAGTAATAACTTGTTGTACAAAACAATATCTAGCTAACTGCAGCACTAAGGCTACTGATACCGTGGTTATTCAAACGTCCCGAAACTAGTTTTGTACAAAGTTGTCCCTATAGATGGCATGTCATATGGCAGCCATGTTACATTAGAAAAGCAGATTTGATGAACTGCATAATATATTGAATCAGGTACACATTCACTCGATACCTCACCCTTCGGTTTGATTATGCATTCAAGTAGAACCTATTATCAAGTATCGTATGTCTGTGGATATGAAAGATAATTTTTGATAATAACATTACTATAGAAAATAAAACAGTGTGTACTAAGAGACTTTCAGTTTGAAAAATTCTGGAACTGAGTGCTACAGAATTCTCAAGTGCCTAGTTCAAGATCAAAGTTTAGCGTCCTTTTTCAGTACCAAGACGCGTACTGCTTCTAGCTGTCAACAATTAAACTAGATGAAGCAGGCAATGTGCAATCTTAATACTTTTATATTATGACTATTTTCAACATGAAATCAACTACTATAATTTTACTTAGTTATTTTTCACCCATCTGGTATAGATAGATAGATACATAGATAGAAAGAGAGTAATTATCGCTTACTCAGTGCTCATACTTAGCTGAATGGCTAACATGCGTGGTTCAGATTCAGTTCTCGGTTGAGGCAAATTTTTCTGGGCCCCAAGAAATCCAGCAAAAACAGTGATGATAGCTCGCAATGTGCTGTCCCTACTAAAAATCGCCAGCCAATCGGTTTATGGTTTTCAGGGCTTCATACAAAGGAATTTGGTTCAATTAGTACAAAACAGCATGAGTAGTCTAAGCTTTCAGTTGAATGGTATGTAGTCTGCATATTGTCCCCATAGCCATGATTTTTGACTTTGGATTCTACTTTGATATAGAGAATAAATCATTTATAATAAGCGGGATTTCCATATTGATTTTTTAAACAGAATTCTTATAATCGAGCGTAGGTAAAGCGTTGTATAGACAGATGCTTGGTTCATATCACTCTGATTGGTTGGTTGGGTTGGAATTTCATGTCCGTTTTAGCACCGAGACATGTACTTAAAGTTTAAGGTGGGATTCAAACAACATGAGCTCCTACCGGGAATCGGACCCGGGTCTCCTACGTAGTAGGGCTATATACTAACCATGTAGACACGAGGGAGTTCAGCATCCAGGTTAGGATTTTTCGGGTATTTCCCTCAGTTCAAATAGGATAAATCGGTTGACTGATTGATTGATTGTTATAATTTAAAATGCGGACGTCAGCAACGAGCATATTTGTCTATGTCACCATAAGGCCAATGGCCAACACATTCTCCATATTAAAAAATTCAAAATAAAACATCTATAAAATGTAGTTAGTTCTCATCTAAGTTCTAAAAATTAAACAGAAAAAAATAAAAGGTATGAAAATTAAAACAGAGATCACGAAAAATCTAAAAGAATAAATAATAAAATAGTAAACATACATATAACTAGAAAAAAAAAATAGCAATAACAGAAACACACAACACGAAAAATCTAAAACGTAAAACCTCAAAGTTAACTATTCCAATCTCACAATCAAACCGGATTATCCCTCAAAATTATACTACGATTACTGAGGTCTGAGTATTTTGGACATTCTACAAGAATGTACCGAATATATCCAGTGAGAGAATACAACTTTCACAATACGGATGGTCGTGTCACCTACTAGACAGGAATTGGGATAGTATCTTTAATATACAGATATTGGCACAGCTTTTTTTTTTTCTTTCCTTGCTAATATATCAGGGCAAAATAACATTTCTGCTATTTTTTTAAACATGAAATAAATAGATAAAAAACTATGTACAAGATAAAGGAGATCCAAACATACTATAATTATAGACCTGCCATATTATGTAGTTCTACCTACATCAACATACACTAAATATACTTTATTGCGTATACGGTTTGTACGAACAATGGTTTCCAAGAAATAAAAAAAATATGTTACAGTGTTGCTGCTAAGAAATTATAAAGCTGAGGGGGAAAATAAAGGGAAAAAAATAATATCTGGAAAAGCGCAAAATAACGCTATAACACAGGAAATAATTACTATTAACAATCTGTCATTAGAATTCAAACTATCATATTTTGGCAAGATACCTATAAGGAAATGTCTATTTACAATACCTTCATATTAAAAATTTTAGCAAGAACAACCAGAAAATTCAATTATTCTTTGTTTTTGCTGTAATATCAGGCATTTATTTCTGGCCAGATTTTGAATAACCTTCCATATAAAAACAGTGAAGGGTCTTCCAAGGAACTATCCCTCCCCCCACTCTGTTGCTAGGAGTACGTATGTGTTGACATCAATCTGAAGAAGATATGAAATTGTATAAAGTTGGGCGACAGCGCTACTTCTTCAGTTAGGTTCTGCTATTACGGAGAATGCCTAATTGTTACTTGCTTGGTCTCATACATATTCTCACAGCAGAAAAGTAAACTGCAAAATTATACGAGTCTTCCAGTAGGGTATGGTTCATGTAAGTCCGAGGAAATGTGTAGGGTATTATATACGAGGTCATAATGTCATTATAATAGTCTGTAATATGATAGAAGCAAATTGCCGCACCAACATTGAAGAAATCCTTATTTCGGTTGTGTATTGATCTTGAAAGCTACTGTAAATACGTGACTCCGAAAACAAATTGTGGGTTCCTAAACATTAGAAAAAAGAAAAATATGCAATGATACCGAAAGTGCTTAAAGAAGATTACTTTAAAGAATTAAGGTGATAGTTGAAGAATAGGAATATAATGAGATAAAAGTATAACACACAAAGAGTGAAGAAGTGACTGGATGGACCGGGACTCAAACCCGGGACCTCCAGCATACCGTGCCGATGCATTAACCACTACGCCACCCAGTCCGCTTCCCAGTACAGCCACACACTCTCGAAATCGGTGCTCTCAACTCGAACTACGTTGGTTGGTCACCTGCTGTTATTGGATAATCCTGTCAATAGACCGAGCACTGCATGACCGTTGTGATTTCATATATACTAATGAAGGAGAAAACAACTGATTTTTTACACACTAGAATCCTGGGTGTCGTAGTGGTTAACGCATTCGGCATGGTATGGTGGAGGCCTAGGTTCGAGTCCGGGTCCAGTCAGTCATTTTTTCACTCTTTGTGTGTTATAGAATTTGCACCTATAGAGGATTCTGGTATGAAAAAATAGGTTGTTCCCTCCTTTTATTAGTATATCAAATAAAATTTTTGGCTTAACGTACAGTGATTATGCCCTAAAAGATTATTTAAAAGGATGAAATAATTGCCACTATGAAGATAGTGAAAAGAAACCAAGGAAGACAGAAAATGCACAGCCTACGATTATGGGTTCATAACATCAGAAATGAGCACTGTACTTCAAACTCGCGGTATCTCCTGAAAGTAAATAAAAGTTTGCACAGTTAACACAATTCTGTTTACTTTCTCATAAGTTAAAAATTAAAGGAAGAAAATTGTTGGATTGACTAAAGTATAACTTTCCTTTAAAAACCGCCGCCATGACATGGAATCTACGGTTTGAAGTGGAATATCTGACCACTACTCACGTTTGTCATAGGCAATCTCCCCATTAGGATCGAACTTGAGATCACATGCACTTAGTCACTTGGCCACAGCAATTAATGTTATTTATAAGGCACACGTCGTACTAGTAGCTTACTATGACTACTTGATTGCACGTTTCAATGCATAACAAGTAGGAGCTTACAACATAAGTTCTAGGTTCAATGACAAATAGTACCCGACTTGCAGAAGTTATCACAACTGACTAAGGTTGTGGGGAGAGCATTCTTAGAGTGGTATGAATTGAGTGTAATGCCAATGACTAACGTGAGAAAGTCTTCATTTTACTCTAAAGTGTATGCTGTGATATGGAATCCGAAAGACACATGCATTTGAGTTATTTATGCTACTAGAAATTCCTATAGCTATAGTGCCACTAGAAATTATTAGAAATTAAACCACAATTATTACAGGCTCTGGCATTGCCAATAATCATAATGTATTTGAACTTTCCGTTTAAAAAATCTATCGGATTTATCGAATTACACGAGTAATTACGTAATGACTGTTATCTAATTAATTATGTGAGCTCCCTCGTGGCTAAGCGGTTAGCGCACGCGCCTTTGGCGTGGGAGATCCGTGTTCAATTCTCGGCGGGAATCCATGTGGTTCAGATTCCATGTTAAGCTACAGGTCCACGTCTCATATAGCCTCGCTGCTGAAAGGGACGCTAAACTAACAATCAAATCAAATCAAATCAAATCTAATTATGTGTAACTGAATCTCACGAATAAAATAAATTATGAATGCTAATTTTCAGTTATAAAAGAAGAAAGAAATCACATACGTTTTACTTCATTTACCTCATCAGTTTGATCTTTGTTGTTTTTAAAATCACTGCGTACCCACTGAAGCATTTCCTCTCTATCTTTCTCATTAGGAACTCGTTTGATTGCTCTTAAGAAATCTCTGTACAGCTGAAGGACTTGGCGTTGAAGCATGAACTGAAAATATACGTAAACTGGCTAAGTTAAATTGTAACAGTTAGTTAACGTTTAAACTTAACAGCAAATACTTTGATGATTAACTTTAAAAACAAAATTTAAATCTTTAAAAATTATCTTCTGATATATATACGCTAACAGGCGTCTTTCATGCAACACTTCCCGTATACAATGCAGGCTTCATAACAAAATATTTTTTTCAGATGTTCGAAGTCCGTGAGTTCCGCGGAGCGCCCCATTCTGCTTTCTCACGATGTCTAATGACTACTGAGGTCGCTGATAATGTATACCTGGCAGTAGGTGGCAGCACAATGCAGCTAATGTGAAAAACGTATGTTTTGGGGGTGTCCGGATACTTTTGATCACATAGTGTATGTGTATTTGATTGTTTGAGTAGTTGCTGTAGCCATTCTTGTTTGTCTTTTATCAGGTACGTTATATAGCTTGCTTATTATTTATTAGTTTTATATAATAATTAATCTAATGTAACGGATGCCGCAGAAAACATCAACATGGACAGAATAATCACGGTAAGTATCATGTTAATTCTCCTTCCCCATATCCAAAGAACATTTCATTAACGTGAATTATTTATAATTATATAGGGTTACATTACCTTATTATTATATATTTTTATTTATTCTCCTCATTATTTTGCTATATTTTATACGTATCCTCTTATTTTCACTTACATTATTGGTAATAGTATACATGACAACGTCGTGATCTGCGTTTCTTCTTTGTTCTATTACCACTACTACATGAAATACCATAAATTTTCTAGGTAGTGCAATAGTAAGAAGTATCCATGTGCACAAGACATGCGATATGCGTTAAATTCCCCCCCCCCCCTTACACACACATAGTCATAGATAAAGTACAAGGGCACTACACATGCAGATATGAAGTACAGGTACGTTCTGTTTTATTTTCGTATCAGTCGATAAGGAAATCAAAGTCGCTTTGTTACCCCCTTGGTAAGTTCGTAGATACTCAATGAATAATCCCTGAAAGTATGAGCGTCCAGCTCCTTCGGAAACTGACGCGGCCTTACGTATACTATATCCACATTATTTTCTTTACAGGGAACCGAAATCGTCAATTACGTACCATGAATTATCTGCTCGAATTAATGACGTCTGTGAATGAAGATGTTGCTGCATAGCTCTAAATAAATACCGTAAAAATGTCACAACCAATCAGAATATATAGAGCCAAACAATTAATACATTTACAAACACATCAATTCATTATATGAATGTACTTCTATCGGAATTAATTGTCAGAGTAATTTATATAAAATCAGGCGATTTTGAATTGTTTTCCTAATCGTTAGTTACTTAAATTTTATCATAATATCTCAAGAAGGCATATTGTTAGGTGGAACAGGCACTTTCGGGAAGATTAGCTTCCCGAGCAAATACCTTTTAGCTCGCAGCCATGGTCATTATGTTTTCGGCCTATAACAAACAACAAATTAATTTTATAATAATTGCAATGTAACCTGTTGCAATTTTCTTTCGCAGAAACTAATGTGTCTTATGATTTTCCAAAATATATAAGGAAATAAACCAAAATTCTTAAAAACTTTCTTAACTTGCGTATAAGTTTTCTTTTTTTACACATCCAACCAAGAACATCCAACTATTTATTGTTTTTTGTTCTTGTTCTTGTTCCTCTTACAAAGTAAGAGGATGGAGGGTGTGGGAATGACCCATTTCACCTGCATAAATAACTATTTCTTCTTCACTTCACTTGTCTTGTCTTTTCCACTAATTTCAGATTTACACTTCCTTCCTTGCGTAGGGATTATGAGAGGACCCCCTTTTATTGTTATTATTATTATTATTATTATTTAAATATAGTGTTTATCGTAGACTGTGTTATTGGTATAAAAAGACAACTTTCTAGATGATCTCCTAGATTTGATATAAATTATATATAATCCCTACTTTTTGCTTTTTTTTTTTTAATAGTAGTAAGATTTCTTTCTTTATAATTTTATATTATTTTTCTTAAGGTAATTTACGAGAATCTTATATACTTCTAAGTTCTTACTTTCTAATATAGATTTGATATTATAAGGTCCATAGGGTAAGTATATTGAAAATAGATTAAACATAGTCTCTCTAAATTCCTTAAAAAGATTACATTCTAGAATAATGTGTTCAAGTGAGCCAGTCTCCAGCAAACACTGACATAAGGGCGAATCCCGTTTTTTCATCATATAAAGTTTTTCTGGAGTTAAGGCAGTACCCAGTCGAAGTCTTGTTATTTGTATGATGTCTGTTCTATTGCATTCTTTTAGTTTTGGGATAAATGGCGTATCATTAATAGATTTGATGGACCAATAATGTTTACCTGGGCCTAAACGATATGAAGTTTTTCTTTTTAGGTACAAGGTCTCAGCATGATTTTTTAATAAATTGGAGAAGTTATGATATGGTAATTTAATATTGGAAGTTTTTCCATTATAGCAGGAATCCTTAGCAAGTTTATCGACTTCATTATGCAAAATGATGCCTGTATGACCCATTGTCCAAATAAAAGTTACATAACATTTGTTTTTATTGATTTTAGTAATGAGCGATTTCAAATTTAAGATTATCCAGGTAGTTTGTTTGCACCATTTCGTAGATTCAAGACTTTTTAAAACACTCAGTGAGTCTGAACAAATACAAGCATGTTTTAGTTTTTCTTTATGTACTATTAATAATGCCTGTCTGATTGCGAAAGCCTCACCTTCAAAAATTGATGTATTAGACGGGAGCTTGTACTTTTGTGTAATATCTTTCTGCGGTAAATATACAGCAGCGCCTACTGGGAGTCCTTTACTTTTGGAAGCATCAGTGAAGATAAATGTATATCCTGGTAACTTATGTATATAGTTGAGCCATACCGAGTAAAATGCTGAAGGAATTGAAGATTTATATATGGTTGGAGGATATTTTGGAATAATAATTTTTGTTTGTTGAAGATTTGTCTGATAATTTACCGAAAAACATGGAAGTACTGGAAACTTTTGGATCGAAGATGCTAAATTATGAAATTTTCTGTATGCCAAGTAAATCCAAGGTAGTTTTTTAAGGAAGTTTTCATTTATTTTATTTTTCTTCGTTCTTTTATTTGTTAACCTTGAGATTGAGGTGTCTAATTGCAATAAGCTTGTATTGATTATAGTAGTGCTGTTCGCTAACCGAGAAAGTATAAATTTTGTTGCCATATTTTCTATGATTAAATCTATTGGAATAGTATCAGATTCTTCTAAGAGTGCATTTCGAGGAGTATTTCTGGGCTGTGAAAAAATTATTCGTTGAGAATCATATTGAATTTTTATCATAGACAAAACATTCTTATATGGACGTGGTGACATAAATATGCCTCCGTACAATAGCTTTGCTTCAACGCATAGTTTATATACTTTTTGTAAAACTATAGGATTGGTCCCCCATTTTTTATAACTTAGACTTTTAATTACATTAATTACACAATTAATATCAACTTTAAGATTATTGATGTGTGAAGTCCAATTAAGTCTAGAGTCCAAATTAAGTCCTAAATATTTAATACTAGATTTTTGTTTTATTTCTAAATTAGCTATATTTATACTGATATTTGGAATTTTTCTTTTCCTTGAGAATACAATGAGATTTGTTTTGTTCCCATCTATGGTGAAACCATTATTATCGCACCATCCTATAATATCCCTCATGACTAATTCTAATGTGTTCAAGTCTTTTTGAATATTAGATGTAGTTATGTAAAAAATGATATCATCTGCATAAGCAAAGACCTTAACATGTTTTTTTATCAGATTAATTAACTCTAATATATAGATATTGAATAGTATAGGGCTAAGTTTACTTCCCTGACTTACACCTTTAGATGTCTGTCTAGGAGCATTACAATATCTGCCTAATTTGATAGATATTTCTCTGTTTATGAGTAAATTATGTATAATACGTACAAATTTTGAATGAATTTTAATTTTATACATGTAATTAATTAAATTTTCTAATATTACATTGTCATATGCTCCCTTAATATCTAAACTTATGGCTATTACTGACTGTTTTTGTTGAAATGCTGTCCATACATCTGTGATTAATGATCCTATTGCATCTAAAGTAGAGAAATTTTTACGAAAACCTACTAAGTTTGGAGGAAATATATTATTAAATTCTATGTACCACATTAGCCTATTTAATAGTAATTGTTCAAATAATTTTAATATACAAGAAGTTAAGGCTATAGGCCTGTAACTATCAGCCTGGCCTACAGGTTTTTTCGGTTTTTTTATTGGCACTATTAATATTTTTTTCCATGACTTTGGAATAAGCGAAGATTCCCAGATTTTATTGAATATATTCAAAAGGATTTTGATACCTGAAATATGTAGATTTCTAATATGTGAGTATCTCACTCCATCATGCCCAGGAGATGTATCCCGTTTTTGTTGTTGAAGTGCAAGGAGAATTTCATCCATAGAGAAAGGTGACGTTACATTTATGTCATTCTTATCTTGTCTGTTGTTTAAGAGGGCTTGTATTATTGATTTCCTATCAGGGTTTACATAAGATGGTGTTATTTTCCTATGAAACTCATCTATCCATGTATTATTATTTTCGTCAAATGAGATTATCGCTGATTGAACCGGATGAGTTTGTTTCTTAAGATATTTCCAAATATTGGGCCAAGATGTTGATGGTGAAAGTTTATTGCAAAATTCTTCCCAATGTTGTTTCCTGATATTTAATAAATTTTGTTTCATTTTTGCTTTTATTTTTTGATACTTTGCAAAGTTCTCATTTGTTTTAGCCTTGAAATAATTTCTAAGATAAATATGACATAGATTTACCCATTTTTGACATTCAGAATTCCACCATAATGGTTTTTTGTATATATTCCTTGTTTGTTTATGTTTACGGTTTTTATTAGTCCAAGATAAAGAATTTTCTCCCGAAGAATCTGCAATATGATTTATTATGTCTGTAAATTTATTAATACTCTTGTCTATAGAATGATTACTATGAGATGTCTGGTGGTTATTGAAGAAAGATTCGGAATTGGAGGAATATAGGGACCAATTTAAAGAATGAGGTATATAATGAAGTTTTTCTTTTTGCAATCTATCAGGCACCAAATTGATATGTGATAATTGAGTACTGTTATTACTTGTTAGTTGAGTAATAATAGGGAAATGATCGCTACCCATAGGATTATAAAAAACACTCCAATTACAATTTAGATATAAATCTAAGCTGGTAATAGTTACATCAGGAGCACTATTGTTGTTTAATGTAAGCCGAGTGGGTGTGCCATCATTTAAGTAAATTGATTTATTTTTAGCTAATGCCGTTTGAAGATTTCGTCCGGCAGAATTTGTATGAGAACTCCCCCATAAGATTGAGTGAGTATTACAATCGGACGCTATTACATATGGCTTTTGTACTTGTCTAAAAATATCATTCCAGACCTTAGTTGAAGGAATGACATTAGGTGGAGAGTATATATTAATAAATGAAATGTTTGATATTTTTATTCCTATAATTTGTGTGTTTTGTGGTAATATTAACTTGTTAAAATTTATATTCGAGTGTGGAATGTCTGTCTTAACACCAATGGCTACACCCCCATAACCATCATATCTTAAATTTTCATAAACAATATAACCTGGAATTTTTAGAGGTGCGTTTGCCTTTGTCCATGATTCCTGTATAAGAATTAAGTGAGGATTATAAATGTTGATGAGTAATTGTAATAAATGTAATTTCCCCTTTAGACTTTGTGCATTCCATTGTAACAAAGTTAAAACTTTATTTAACTTGATTGCCATTATGTAACCAAGAGAAGGATTTGTTCGATTATATTTTGAATGTGATCTGGGGACTGGCTGATATTTTGTACTAATAAGGACGTGTTGAGAATTTTCGATAAACCTTCTTTAATTTTATTTAATTTTTCTGTACTAGGAGTGGTGTTATTCGGTTGCTTAGAATAATTATTTGCACTGTGATATGAAGATTGATCTTTGCTTTTATTTGAAAAAGCGAAAGCTTGTTCTTTGTATTTTTCACTATATGACGTGGGTAGCCCTCTTTTCTTAATTTGTGCAGTAATATGTGTCTTTGTTGTAGTTTTAGAAGTCGAAGGGTCTTGACGACTAAAAACCATCCATGGTGTGTCAGATTGTATTATCATGGAGTCTCCCTCCCCCTCATCCTCTTCTAATTCTTTACGTTTTTTAAAAGATTTGTGTTGGGTGTTATTTTGATTTTCTGAATTAAAAATTACGTTATTTGATTGTGGGGAAGGTTGTGTTCTTTGTGTGAATTTATTATTTGTTTTGTTGGTGAATGAGTAATTGTGTTTTGTCAGTTGACTACTATTAGCTTGATTTATGCCACTTACGGAACTTTGTACCCCAACCGGTACATTTGAAGTTGTAATATTTCTATATGAAATAGTTGGTACTAACTTACTTGCCTCATTAAATGAGATACGGTTTGTAGCCATTAAGTGGATTATATTGTGTTGACGTTGATATTCCCTACATTCTTTCGAGTCAGCCTCATGGGTTTCTTTACAGTGAAAACATTTTAATGATGACGTACAGGTCTCAATTTCATGTTTTTCCCCACATTTTTTGCAACGTATATTACTAGATTTACAATTTTTTTGGATGTGACCAAATAAGAGACATTTAGAACATTGTCTTACTTGTGGTATGTACGGTTCTATGTCAAGTTTTTGGTAATAAAGTTTGCAGTCTCTCGGTAGGTATTGAGTATTGAAAGTCAATACTACTGTTCCCGTAGGGACTCTCTTTTTGTCTTTGTCATTTCTAAATATGCGCCTAACAGATGAAATTTCTATTGAACACTCAATATCTGTTAAAAGTTCATCCGTGCTAATATCTGGAGCAACATTTCTAATTATCCCCATTGATGACACAGCATGTGTCGGAATGAACGCTGACCAATTATTATTCTTTATAATATCATGTGTTAAGAATGCATTTGCATTCTTACCTGAATCGAACGTTACCTTAATTAAATTTTTTCCAATAGTCTGGAAGTTCATGATCCCATTAATTTCTGCAAGATATTGTTTTTAAAAGACATATAATCATTAATTTAATACATTTTTCTTCTTCTACAATAATCTCTGTTTTAATCTCTGGGTGGTACAGGCCACAAAACTCATCGCCCGCATCTTCTAAATATATAACACTAAACATAATTAAAATTCTTAACTGAACTTTTCAGAAATGAAAATAAACAAAATATAATTATAAGAACACTATTTGCAATATAAGTAATACGCGGTATGGATTGAGAAAACCTGGGCATTACAACCTTGTGTATTTAGTGACGACCACCGAAAACATGAAAATATTTGTAAATAACAATTACAAATGAAGGAAGGGATTGAAAGGGGAGAGTAATTGTGGATAAAGTATGTTAAAATAATAATAATTAATTAGTAATACAACGTTGAAAACAGGTTCATGTGGTCGTCACCCGAGGCCGCCATCTGCGAAAGAACAGCCTTCTTTCGAAATAACATTCGATATTTCTTCTGTAGACTTTACAGGGCTATGGATACCTAAACTGGGATCTTACTACTTTGCACATTCACCACTCCTTCCTTCTCATAATGTTTAAGAACAAAAACATATCCATTCCTTGTGTCACTCCTTCCTTACAGGAGAGATCTGAACATATTTGGGGTTAAACGCAGGAGAAAAGCAACGATGTTATAAATAGAGGTGGCGGAAAGAGATCTTGGAGAAAAGGTCCAGAAATATAAAATATCCTTAAAAGTTACAGGAAAAAGAAAAAAAAAATTAATGTGATATTTTGAAATGTTGAAATCTTGTTGATACTATTTTAAGTGGAGGCATGCTGACGTCAGCCATTATGGTGTAATGAGGCAATTATTTCGCCGTATTGTAAGATAGCAATTTCATGTGACATTTTGTTTTTCAATTTTACAACAACGTATGTTGATGGAGAACAGGACTTTTGTGGAGAGGCATAGAAGTTGAGCAGAAAGTATGGTGAGTGTAGGAAGGCATTTATAATAAAGAAATGGAGAAAGTTACATGTTTAAATGTGAATATCGTAATAATGTGAATGTAATTTGAAAGCAACTAACCGAAACTAACGATTTTAGCGACATCCTTGTTTACCCGTATATCCACCGTCACTGACGTGCTTGCTCCTTATGAACGCGGTACCGTGTGGTCCCACCTGCTTCGCCCCCTTTGCTTACGGAAAAATAACATTCGTGCTTTTTAGTGGCAAGTTGTTTTTTCACTTTTTGTGTGTGTGTGTGTGTGTGTGTGTCCTGACGCAG
Source organism: Thermobia domestica (assembly GCF_964235325.1). Classification (NCBI taxonomy): domain Eukaryota; kingdom Metazoa; phylum Arthropoda; class Insecta; order Zygentoma; family Lepismatidae; genus Thermobia; species Thermobia domestica. The sequence goes on along the minus strand of NC_137454.1, from coordinate 325,302,885 downwards.
TATTTATTCGCAAAATTGTAAAGCTTTCCTAAGAGGAATCTGCACCGAGGAATGCAACTAGTTTCATGAAACACTCTTTCTAAGGTAATGAGAGAAAATTCCCTAATAAATGACAAGATCTTCGCGTTTTTTAAGCCTGAACATGTTGGACTTACTCCACGGCGTAAAGACCTATATTCCTATTACTTACACACTTATATATCAACATCATATTTCAATTTCGCCCCGTAAACACTAAAAGTATGCATACCCCTTTGTAAATTGGGGTAGTAACACTACCTAACCTAGAATAAACCATCAAAAAAACATAAAATGGGTTAACTCGAGCAGACGGTTCTACCGAAAACAAAGTAAAACACGATGTTAAACACTTTTCGTAAAAGAAGAAAAGTGTGAATATAAATAATTTCTGTCATTGGATATCATATTGAAGTACATTTTGAATGGTAGTGAACGTATTCTAAATGTAACTATTTACTGAAGCAGAAGGCGGAGGAATACAAGAATGCGAAGAAGTTGGAAATAAACGATGGGAATGTTCTGTTAATGTTAGCAATGCATACAGGGTTTGCCCAAGTGGGTCCAGCCCGAAAAAACCCACCTGGGTCTTTGACCTTTTTGTTAGTATTATTGGTACAACTAAGATGATTACATTGAAAGTTATTTTTATCAGATTTTGAAATTTCTTTGGGCGAATTATATGCTTTCACGTTAAGGTAGACAACATTCAATGTAAGACCTTTACAAAGTTCTGAATGCACTGAATGAATGAATAAAAGAAAAAACTCACCTTACCCTGAGATAACTATAAGACAAATTAATGCGTGGATTATGCTTATAGCCTATTTGAAGTAAAATATGCAATTTTATATTTTAGAAAATACTTTCCGTGAATAGTGTGCTAGCCGACTCGGCGCCGCCGAGGGACGTTATCCCTCATACGTGGACGGGTTTAATGTTATAGGTGCCGGTACTAACAGTAAATACATTAGTAAAACTATAGTATTATTACTTACCTTTGATGGTAACAAAAGTATTCAGTAAAATTTGGTTTTCCAACAACAGTTCAGTTCAGTCATTTGTTGCTATCCTTCAAATAAGCATTCTGTAGAATCAACACCAGGGATAGCGTAAATATTATTGTCAAAATTAAGAAGCTTAATGCTCGGAGCTCCCAAGACTACGTAACGCTTACTATTTTAAGTGCTGAATTCAAACTTCAGTATTAACGGAAGTTTCGAAGTACAGTATAGAAAGCTACATTTTCAAGGGGGTTAAAAAAAAAAAAAAAGTCGTGAAAGAAGTGTTAGGGAAATTCCCGCAATTGAACCCACAAGGCATCGGAAGTGAATACTTCGACAATAAAACTATTTATTTATCTCATTTATGACATTTTAAAACATTTACTTTATAAAATGTGAATTATAGGACCATCTTTGTTAATTGTTTTAAATTAATTTTCAGAAAAGAACTGCCTTGCAACAAGTGCTTGGGAAATTCCCGTAGTTGAACGCACAAAGCATCGAAAGTGAACTTCAAGAATAAAACCATTTATTTTAAGTTGAAAAATATTTATTTCATATAAGACATTTTGATGAATTATGTCTTTGTTTTAAATTAATTCATAATTGGCGAACGTCACTGAGGCTCCTGGAATGACTCGATCTACATTTGTTCGTTTGTCTGCCTGTACCACACAGTGTTCAACTTTCGGTGTTTTAAATTTTCACGATACAAGCTTGGGACACACTAAATTTTCTGTATAGATTTTGGCGGCATACCAACGTAAAATTAAAAAATGGCGCCGTTTTTTCTTTTCTCAAAATAGCGGATATCCACGCTACAAAGGGCAGTTTTTGGTCTTTCAAGTCGAAATTTTCAGAGTATAAGCACGAGAGACTAAATTGCCTGTATATATTTTGGCGACCATTATTCAAAATAGCAGGTATCCATGCTACAGGGTGCAATTTTCGGACTTTTTAAGTTAAAATTTTGAGGATAGAAGCGCAAGACATTCTAAATTTGCTGTATAGATTTTTTCGGCTACCCAATATAAAATTTCAAAATGGCGGCCACTTTTTCAAAACAGCAGTGAATAGAACAGTGTTGCAAGTTGTGACAATGACAATCTTGAAATGTAAATCATATTTTAACATTTTTACCCCAAAGACATTGAAATATTTCGAAGAAAAAACAATTAAACCCAAAAATACCCACATGGGCCCAGGTGGGTTGGTCTTTTTTTTTTTTTTTCAAAAATGTCCGGGTTTTTTAAAACCCTGAATGGATGTAATGCAAACATACAGTTTTATTACAAAGAATTGTGTGATAAAGAGCGTCATATAAAATTTATACACCGTCACAGTATGTTGAAATGAAATGAAATGAAAATGTCTTTATTGAAGCGGGCGAGGTTCAGCCATGGCTGCTCTACCACCTAACCCTTGAAACGTAAAATGAATCGTGCGAAGTGTGGGAAAGAAGTAAAAATTCAGAACAGACGAATTTCTCCTCGAAGCGGGCCATTTGTACCCGGGTAAGCAGTGAAGCCATTTTGAAGGTAAAAGTTATTACGATTATTTAAGTGTTTTTGAATGTAAAAATTATTTCCGGTATTTTATGTATTTTCCACTATCCTCGTTGTGCGGATGTCCCCCATCTCTGACGCGCCTGCTCCCTACGGACGCACCACCTCGCTCCGCTAGAACCCCCTGTTGCGCTCCTACCCTGACTCGGTTAGATAACATTCGCGCTTTTTAGTGGCTATCTAGCACAAGTTGCTTTGTGGTAATGCACTAGCTCCTCATTTAGTGCATATCTTGCAAAAAGAAACCATAAAATGTAATAACTGTGAAAATCTGGTAGAACCGTCTGCTCGAATATTGCCTATAAAATATCCGAAGAACGAATTTTAAGCAAAGAATTCTGGCCCCACAAATCTAATAATCTTAAACCATCAAAAAGTACAGAAAATATAGCAAGAAAGCACGAAATTTAACAAAAATATCCTGGCTCCCCAAATCCAAAAATATGTCTGTAAACCCTTACCCTAAAATGATTGTTCAAGATGTTTGTCGATGTCAACGTCCCAGAATATATATTCTCTTTCTTAACCCTATTTGTAAACTTGCTATGTTTATATATATAAATTTCAAAAAATTCTAAAAATTCATACCTGTTTCAAATTTAAAGCATTACGTGGAATTTTGCTCGCCATTCTTCATTTTTTGTTTGTCGGTATTACTCTGATAAATATTAGTACACAATGTACGTAAATAATATTACGTAATATATATATATATAATGTAACTTATGGAATATTTTTCACGTTCAGTAATTTATCATAAAATTTTTACAGCTACATTTTTATATAAGCCGCCCTATTTTCCCTATAATATACTCCGTAATGCAAACTCCATTCCTGTCGTCTGCATTGTGTCATAAACAGCCAATAACAAAAATTTGACGTGTTAACAACAAACTTCTAAGAAGCGCATCTGTTTACCAGATTTATTCCCTAATTTCCACTGTTAAATTTAACTTTAAATTATAATTCGAAAATATATATATAACGTTCTGTACGTATATAAAGAATCTGCGCGTAGCTCTCTTACTCAGCAGGATAGTTCGAATAATTTAACGTGTCAACTTTAATAATTACCTTCCGTATTTCTGCTTTCATTGATAACTATAATATAATTGTACCTGGTAATAATGATCATGAGACAACTGAATTTGTTGAGTGCGTGTGTTTTCTGGATGTCCGCAATTGGTTCTAGTGAGTATGGTTACAATACATTTGTGAAATAATCTTTCAACGGAAGTTGTACGTTATGGTAAGCAGATTGTAAGAGTAATGATAATAATTGTGTAGTACTAGCAATGAATGATGGTTGGTGAGCGGTTCATGCTTAAATTAATGTGATCACTGGTCATGTAATTTTGTTGTCGGCAAAATGTTTTGGCATTTCGAAACTGGCTACTAGTTAGTTTCTAACAATTTGTTTACGTCATATTTAAGTAGGGCTAGGTGATAACTATATTCTAGTTTTGAAACTATGACTATTTGTCTACTATTTCTTCTCAATTCTATGTTGTAATCTTCCGTTACTACTCCGAATAAGGGGAATTGGATTGTCTTTAGCCGAATAAAATTAATGGTTTTCTGGCATTTTGGTCACAGTGCTAGTTATTTTCTTGCAAATGTGTATTATTTTAATTGTAAAATTGACACGGATGATGGTAATTTAATATCACATTATAGTTCGCGCCTTCCCCACACATAATCATAACGTGGCTCTACATTTTTTAACTTCATGTTTTGTGTTTACGATGAGATTAAAAACTCATCCATTCCAGTTTCACCACGTAATGTTTTTTCATCAGCATAGTAATAGTAATAGTGGTGCTAATGAAGATACCAAACCTTACAAATCTTCTTGCCTTAAACTCGGAACTCGTCGCGTCAGTCCTGTAAAGTTCAGTCAGTCTCTCGAAAGAAGGTACAGATTTCTTATGGAAAAACAGTGTTTTGGTGGAAAATACAACGCAAACAATAGTGGTATTTTACATTTTTCTGACGTAAACTAAAAGTATTTTTCTCTCCCGCCAACGTTCAAATGAGCACACTACAGTAATACACTAACTTGAAATTGCGCCTAGCGGGTGAAGAGAGGGCTGCAGTGGACACCATGAGGTGCAGTTTTACTATACGGATCCACAGATAGTAAAATGTACCGAAAAAATTGGGCAAGTCTTAAATTTGCCCATTTTATGTCGAGAACGCAAACCAACCAATCCTTGCGGGGCTTGTAACCCGTTCCTACTCCTACTCCTGCTAGTACTACAACAATACTATGAATCCGTATAGTACAACTGCACGCAAAATGGACTGAACGGAACAAGAACTAACCAAGATTTATGTAGTATTAGAACTTTCATTGTGTCTGAGTAACGAAAGTGACTGTAGTTTTCCCGACAAGTAGTGTACGGTAAAAGTTAAAAGAACGGTTCACACTTCATCATAAAAAGATAAAGCTAAGTATGACGCTATAATATGTGATGTTAGTTGCATCTTAATGTGTTTTGTCTGCATCTCGAAATTAGTTATATACGCGTCACGCTCGTATATTCAATACAGGAGCTAATTCATTACGAAAAAAGCTAGCATATGTAGATCACAAATAATAATATGTGAAATTCGTAATACAAATATTTATAATTTTCGTGCAGTAGAAAACGTGCTGGTTTATTTTTGGCACACCACATTTTGGAAGATTTACTGATAAAATTGCAAGAAAAGACATGTTTATAACTGACAAATTTCTGCAGGTGGAAGAATTAAATGCAAAGTAATACAGCGCTATTTTAGGTTTACAAGTGTGATATTATTATTGTAAAATCATTACAAGTGCTTCATGACGGATAAAATAACTGAGTGCATATGAAAGATGACTGTTACAGCGTCTGCACACGTCCCGGGCAATGCCGGAACCGGGGCTGCTTTGCACACGCGGCCGGCAATGTCGGTGCTGCTTTGCACACATATCCCTGTAATGCCGGTGCCGAGAAGTAGTTTGTAGATTGAGGCATATGGCCTTCTTTTGATTTCTTTTTCTCTTTTTTTTCACTTTTGTTGCCATAATTTTAACATTTCTTTAAATTTCTTGAAATTGAAACAGGCTGAGATCACGGCATTGCGATTGCCTGTTCACTCAGTCCACAATCGTTCTATGGAACAAATGCCAGGCTAGACACAGAGTACATTAATATTTTTATTATGATCTATAGAGTAAAGCAGCATGCAACCACAAGACTGGAAATTTTCTTGTTCTGTTTGTGCTTTAGTTGTGTTTTAGTTTTTATTTACTTTAATTTTATATGCAATGCTTGGGAATGCCTACTTCTTCGATTATGATGGAGATTTAAACCCTTGTTTTCTTATTGTGAAGGTTATTCATACCCTGCATACTGGGTTGCATAGTTAACAGGATAAACACTGGGCAACTACCCTAGATTTATAATTCCTTCGTATGTCCATTTTGTTTACTTCCGCCATGTTGACTTTTTAAATTATGACTTCATATATGCTAAGACATAGTCTCTATCAAAACGAATCCAACGACAAGGGCGCCAATTTCTCTGTAAATTTAAGGGGCATTCAAATTATGCCAAATATTGTATATTCATAAATACAATGTTGGGGGGGGGCACATGAGCTTTAGGGGGTCCCAGGCCCCCTCGCCCCCCCCCTTCCAGGATCGGCGCCCTTGTCCAACGACCCCTTTGTTTAAATCGTTTAAGTGAGTTTCGGCTATAGAAGGTAATAAATTAATATACGTACATACATCTGTGCCGTATACATACATATACTTTCCACGGTGCCGTAGTTGGGTAATTCAAACAAGATCCGGATTTCCCTTGTTGAGAATTTATGCAAATATTAAGCCGTTATATTTGTGGTATCTCACAGCCATTTTGATTATTTCATTCTTCATTATACATGTGAAAAATAGAAAATAACAGAAAAAACTGAAGTAAACAAAAAATCCAAATACAGGAAAAGAAACAAGAATACACAACGCCTTGTCAGTCACTCGCTGTAGCTAGATTGAAGAAACCTATCAGCAAGCCGGGTCCGGCATTACCGGCTGCGTGTGCATACACGCATAAAAAACCATTGCCGCCGACAAAACCCGGAGTCGACACCGACATTGTCGGCGGCATTTGACCGTCCAGGGAGTTCCACCGACTTTTTTTCCGGGTCGGAAAGCGTGTGCAAGCTACCAGCGCCGGCATTGTCGGAACTGGAACCGGCATTACCGGGGACGTGTGCAAACGCTCTTAGATACTATTTTCCACCGGCGGTGTATTTCTTCACAGTGTACAGAAGTTGCATTTTATGTTTACAAGTGGAGCGTTACTAGTATGAAACCATGACAAGTGCTATTGAAATTCGTATCACTGTGTCAAAACCCACATGTTTTCACTATCTTGCTTATGGGCATACCTATCGTCGCTGATGCGCCTGCTCCCTTCGGACGCTCCCCACTCTATCGTGAGGCCCACCAGCTTCGCCCTGCCCGACTTACTAGATAGGTTGTCATAATGTTCTGGCTGATCAATGTGTAAGACATTTTGAAACATTTATTATATAAAACACAAATTATACCTCTGTTTTAAATTAATATATTTGGTATTCGTATTTGGTGAACGTCACTGAGGCTTTTGGTATAATTAGATCTACATTTGTTCGTTTGTCTACTTGTACCACACACACACTGCACGGTACAACTTTCGGTCTTTTAAGTTCAAATTTTCAGGGTACAAAAATGAGACGCTCTAAATTTTTTGTATAGATTTTGGGGTCATATCAACGTAAAATTTGAAAATGGCGGGCTTTTTTCAATAAAAAATAGGTGGTATCTACGCTACAAAGCGTAATTTTTGGTCTTTTGAGTTTAAATTTTCAGAGTAGAAGCACGAGAAACTGTAAATTAGCTGTATATGTTTTGGCGGCGATCCAACGTAAAATTTCAAAATAGTGGATATCCACGCTACAGGGTGCAATTTTCAGACTTTTATTTTGATATTTTTAGAGTAAAAGCACGAGACATTCTAAACTTCCTGTATAGATTTTCTTGGCGATCTATTGTAAAATTTCAAATTGGCGGTCATTTATTCAAAACACCAGTGATTAGAAAATTGTTGCTATTTTGGGCAAGAACGATCTTGAAATATAAATCACATTTTAACACATAAACATTGATATATTTCGAAAAAAGCAAACAATTAAACTCGAAAAAACTCATTAAACCCGAAAAAACCCATATGGGCCCAGGTGGATTTTTTTTTTTTTTTTTTTTTTTATTGTGTATTACTGTACGTATTTGTAATATAGAGGAAGAAAATGTGATTTTTGGTTTTGTCTCCTTTTTAGTCTTGTGTAGCTCTTATGATTACTACGTGAAAGTGATGCCATGCCACTGACGCAGCGAGAAGTATTACAAATAGGCCTTTTAATATTGTGTGTACCGGCGCAGTATCTTCTGTCAAGAAACTATGGAAGTAAAGAAGCAAGATCGCAGGCAGTTTTCAATCTTGTGAGTGAGATCCAACATTTTCATAGATCGTGGTTACAGTATGAACCATGGAAGAAACGCTGCCTGAGCCTTCTCTCCTGGTTTAAACGTGGTAAGTAAGCTTTTAGGTTTCTGGCACTGCCAGATTTTCAAATTATCAATATGGGACATAGCATGAAACGTTGATTGTCGAGAATTCCTTTGATATGATGTACATTTTGCCAGATCCCTAATCATAACTAACTTCGTTACTCTTTAGGAAGAATCTTAAAAGTCTTAGTGGTGGTATAGAAAATTGGCCTATTAGCCTTCTCCTCCCACTACATGGTAGTGAAACAGATTTGTTCTCCGAAATTCGGTGTTGCCAACAAAATTCGAACTGGACGACAGCTCTCGGCGAGAATAGGAGGTGAGCAAAGGCTGATGTTTTCCGCCACATGAATAAAAAATGGAATGTCTCAAATGTTTTGGGGAAGAAAAAAGTAGTCTGGAAACTCCGAGTGCTTGATGTTGCTTTGTTATTTGACACTTTCAACCTGCTTTCAATATAATATTTCTTCTTCCATTGAGGACGAATGATCTATACATGCAGGCAAGTAGGTCAGTGTTTGTTCATTTCCCCCTTCTCTGTATAGAAAGAAAGAACCCACATGTGTAAGTCATTAATCACAGTGTAATGGGAACCAAAGCTATGGCAACGTCGTTGAACATAAGTTACACTGTCACTAATAAGAGGATATCACCACCCACTAAGGTTTTTAAGATTTTGCTAGTACTGTATGAGTAAAGGTACGAAAAATGGAAAGAGAAGAAAGTTGTAGCAAATGGGTAGTTTTAAATCTAAATAATGTAAAACGTAATGCTCACTACTCTCGCTCCAAGGCCTGACATCGTCACTAATTCGTAAGCTACATTGTCCAGACAATTTGCAGTCTGTTTCACCACCAACAATATAAGAATAATTTCACCTAGTGGAGAGTCACTTTGTCTTTCATTATTTCATGGTTAGGTGCGCTAGTCCACTCAACTCTTTTTACCGCCAACGAGTTCTCTTTCTTACGATTGGCTGATAGCTCTCCGCAAAATACAAATCATTAATAATTCATTCCGTTGATTGGTTCCCTCTTTTCCTCATTCTGAGATAAAGGAAAGTTACATAAGCTTTCTTATTCCTTTAAACTCGCTCTCTGTCCCCATTTTTTCGCTATACGTAGGTTACTCACAGCTAGTCAGCCCCTCAGTAAACTGGATGAAGGGAAAGACTTGCACAACAGCCGTTTCAGCTTTATTATAGGGAAAACAAGTAGTAACTGGAAAATACGTTTTAGTGTGATGGAAAAGAGCCCGTTACATAGTTAATGCACTAACATTAGACTGCATACATATATTGTTATATAGAAAGATAACAATAGCAATCTAGAACTATTGGGAAAGGTAGGCGATCATAAGTATCGATAAAATTTTACGCCATATTCATAAATTTACTACTGTTGAGGCATAAAACTAATGTGAAGATCGTATTTTGAAGAAAGGAGAAAAAAAAAAAGCCATTGTGTGCCCCTAAATACAAAATGGAAACTGGATCATCTAGTTGGCCAATGACAGAACTCGATGGAAGGTTTTTATGAATTGCAGTATTGAACGTTGTAGTTCGATAGTCCATAATAGAGTTAGTTAGATCCCCTGAAGATATGAGACCGAGGGTCATTCGAAAAAGTAACGAGGAACATTACTAGATTGAAGTCACAAGAAAATCTCTGTCGTGGGTTGAAAGTTTGGTGAATAATCAAGAACTTAGTTGTTTAATTTATTTTGCTTTTCCTTTCGTAACTATTTTCCACCCGAGAATGAAATATTGGCTTATAATTTGCACTGTTGTATGTAATACTGCTTTTGGTTTCGATTGTTTAAGTACTTACATTAGGTAGAATTTTTCTATTTTAATGGACTTCCTCGTACGTTGCACATCAACAGTTTATTTTCGTTTCTTTTTCCAGATTCTCCAAGTCCCACGGAACCTTTCAAAAAGTTTTATTTAAAAGAAGAATCACCCGCTCGTGAAATTTACCAGTTTAGGGAAAAGAAAGGGTATTTCGCAACGTCTGCTGAAGTAAGAAAAGTCCGTCCTCCGCATCTTCGTTTTCGTGTAGGGCAAGTCGTTAGACATCGTACTTTGGGATATCGCGGTGTTATTATTGGATGGGATTTAGAAGCTAAGGTAAGTTCATTTTTAATTTATTTACTTACTTTTAATATTTAAAATAATATATCATCAGTATAATTCTTAACTGGATTGAGTGAATGTCACAGCACTTTCGAAAAATTTTGAAAGTATGGAAAATCTATGCTTAAGCTTTTTAGAAATATTTGAAAATTAGTGGTGCCTGCAGCTCCATAGTTTTGCACTAATTTCACCTTATATTTGACGTAGGAAGGACAGAAATGAGATAAAAGTGATATAAGAAAGACAAAATACAAGGTGAAAAGCTATAATAAGGGCCAGTGAACTCAAACCAAGGGTGTTACGATAAATTTAGTACTTACAAAGAATGTTCCGAGGTAGTGGTCGGAACTAATATCGTTCATATTTTTAACAATTCTTTCAGCGTCGTAACTGGGAACTATTCTTAAGGGAAGGAGGAAGCATTAATATTTGTCCCTTCCTAGGAAAATATCAAGTGGTGCTCTCTGGAAAAAATTTGAAATTTGGGCCCCTTGAATTCAAAACTTTTATAAACATTTTTGTTACTTCTAAGAGCTCCAGTTGGAGTTTTACTGAAGTAGGGTTTAGACACTTATGCTTCATCTCAGAGAAATATGTTTTGTTTAAATGAGGAGCTAGCAACAGCATCTTAAATTATTTTTGGTTATTTTGAAAATGGTACAATAGGCCCATTTCAGGCTTAACTAGTTAAATTGATTGAACAATATTTGACACAACTTAAAATCTTAAGAAATGTATATTATTTTTGGGAGGCCTTAATAGTAGACATTTTACTGAAATGGACCCAGATCTTTTAAAATTTTATTTTGTAAATCTGTTGAGATTATTCCATGCTTCGTTTATACATTCATGTTCGTAGCGTATCGTATGAAGAAAGAAAGTTTTGCCTTGAAGTTGGCTCTCTCGAATGGCGTGGAGCTTAAATGGGGGGAAGTTGCCCTAACAAACACAAGTTACAACACTGAATTCCTTGTTCTTTTTCCGGACCTCTTGGGTTTGCGAAATTATTCCTACACTTTTTTCTAGTGCTTGATTAAATAACACAAGTTTATAAAATTGAAAAGCATGATTTTGTTAGTTTATAAGAATAGCTGCTAGCAGGTAGCTTTAACTTAGAAAGTTTAATAAAATTATCAGTGTTGTTAGTAATTAACATTCATAATAATACACGAACACTAACAGTGTACAGTAAACAGTAAAATAATACAAATAAATTGGTAAAAATAATATTAGCAAATGTGTATACTCATAATCACGCAAAATTCCTGGCTGCAAAAGATTGCTTATCCACCACGACAGGTAGATTTTCCTTTGAATGTAATTTCCAACTACCATTGAAGAAAATACGCGCACTGACAAAATTTGTGTTGTGATAAAATTTTTGAAGTAATTTGTAAAAAAAAAAAAAATATCCTTCGTGCATATAATTATTGTTCATAAATTTTGTATACATAATATTCCAGTCCATATCCAGATTTCCTTTCCCGTATTCAACTTTAGATTTTTAGTCCTTACATAAGATGTTTCATATAAACTTCTGTCGATCAACGATAAATATCTGTACAAAACATGTGCATCTCGACTATTGTGTTTCAAAGAGTTTACCTCGATAACCTTGACAGCAGCATTGTAATTCTATATTTTGCGAACAAAATAATTTTTGCATTATTTATATATATATATATATATATATATATATATATATATATATATATAAAATATAGCCTGTAATAAAACATGGAAATAGCCCTCCCTCTAGTGGCTAGCGCACACGCTTACGTGCACGTTGTCCCCGAGTTCGATTGCCAGTAGGAGTGCATTAAATATTTTAATTAGCTTGCGCATGTTCAGCGTGGGAGATCCGGGTTCAGTTCCCAGTGGGAACTCACGTGGTTCGAATTCCATGTGTGCATGCATCATATAGTCTCAGTGCTGAAAGAGACACTGAACTCCAACCAACCAAAACATAGGAATAGAGAGAACTTATGAAGAATTAAATTGGTAGCGGTAGCAACTGGCTCTTAATTCATGTTTTTTTCCCATGTTCTTCATGATTTTGAAACAGATTTAATTGCGGTCTACAAATATTCTATGTTTTAGTCTTCTCAATTTTAGAATACCAGAGACGCCGGTGCACCCGTTTCTATTTGTAACTGCAAGATTACATAATGACAACTTTGCCTAGCAATAGAATTGTTTTTCTATTCTCGCTGCCAAACTATTACTACAGAAATTATTCTTGGTACAGCATAAGAAACTGTTGCTGATAATTCGTAGAAAAAAAAATTAAGTTCATCTTATACATACTAGAGAATATAAGGAGCTTTTCTTCCCAGTGCTAGATCATTTTCCATTCAATTTTTTGTCTTAGTGGAAACAGGTTTCCAAAATACTTTTTTTTTTAATGTGTAAATGACGGAAAAGCAATTAAATATCAGGATTTATTTTTGTACTTTAAAATTGTTCTCCATGGCTATGACCGGTATTGTGATATAGAACATCAGTCAGTAAGTAATGACTGTTTTCAAATAAGACGCTAACATAGAGATACCCAAGTTTATTTTGTCTTTAAATTGTGATCTCTCGATATACCCACCTTCATTTTTAATGCATTTTCCCACCTTTCTTTTCACACCTGAAAAAATTGGATGCCTTGGAATAAAGCAAAATTTGTATAGTTGTTCTGAATTCAAGAGCTGAGCTGAATCGCTTGCCTCGAAGAGGTCTCTTATGGTTTGCAAACACAACCAAAATTGGAAGAAGCTATGTCTGGATTGTATGGTAGGTGAGGTATGATTGTCCACCTGAGTTTAGCAATTTTGGTCTATGTAAGGTGGGCAATGTGGGATCCGACGTTATCTTTCTGTAATTTCTTTTCTTTTTCGCTGCTTTATTCAGTTTATAGTGTTAAATAATTTCGTTTTTTAATGTCATACCTTTCTCTGTGTAATCTACAAAAACATTCCATTTTAGTACAGACGTGGTGATCATAATTGTTGCGCTTCATCTGGGATGTCTGGGTTTCTTTGCTGCTAGGGACGATTCATAGACTCTTGTTTAGAGTAATGATCGTAGAAATATATTCACGTTTCATCTGTAACAATACCGTTAAAGAAGTCATCCTTGTAATTTGCAACTGCCTTCAGAAGGTTCTGGCAAGTTTTTTCGTGGAATCATCATATCATTTGTAAAGAGCTTGGAAACCTATTTGGCGAATATCCTTCTGTAAACATATGAATTTGGAACAATGTAACTCCCTTCGGAACAATGTAACTTCCAATTAGGGATGGCCAGACGGATCCTATAAGATCCGGATCCGAAATTTAGTATCTTGGATCCGGATATCCGGTTCCTGGATCCAGGTCCGAAATTTCGAAGTTCGAATTCGGACTCTTGTTTTGAATATTTTAGGCCTTAGATTCAGACCCAGAACTAAAATATTTATATGTATAAAATAAACCGTTGCAGAGCTGTCCATTTGCTTAAAAACAATGTTTATTAGATGGCGTTGTCCTGTGTTCGTTATTCATGGTAATTATCCGTTACTTCTGTTGTATGTCTGCTCTTAACTGACAATAAACTTAATGAAATGTACACTCCTGGAGAGAAGTGCCTTAAAATCTTCGAACAATAGTGCTTCATTTTTTAAAAACATTTAAGCCTATATAAGTAACGAACTAACGTGAATGGCAATGTTTAAGCGAACATCCTACAATCCATTCAAGAAAGTACTAATTAAAATCATTAAAGAAGAAAGTATTCTTGAAAGTGGGTCGGTGAGAAAATAATATCACGTTTATTTTTTATTTTATTTATTTATTTATTTTGTTTAATACTGAGTAGGTTCTAAATTAAAATTTCAAAGCTGTGTTAAATTCCAACATTTTGTGGATGTCTCGTCTCGTTTCGGGTGCAACACTATTCGTTGACTTTTTTTTTTGTGTATATGTATTAAATTACATACGAGTTTTCGGGAAAGGTAAGTAATCATTAAATTTTTGTTTGTCGGCGTTGCTCTCCTTGGGTTGGCCACTCTTGTTTGCTAACTTACTGTTTTGTGACATGCGACTTACGTCATTTCAAAAAAAAAAAAAAAAATGTTTACTAATCTTAGAAGAAACACACAGTAGGTACTTTCCCGTTTCTATAAAACTACGTGGGTCGTACGTAACAGAAAGGGTCTTTCCTAGTAAGATACTGAAGTCGGCCCTTGATCCAAATTGGGTCGCTATTGACCCAAAAGGTTACCCTTGACCTAAAACTACCTGAAAAAAAAAATGATCCCTCCTCACTCCGCTTACCGAATTATCGTATCATACATGCTCAACATTTTTTTTTAATTTTAGTGGGGGGTGCTCGAAAAATTTTGAAAGTTTCACAGATTGTAGATACTATATAGATGTAAATGTGCAATTTTTTTCAAAACCATCGATGCGTATTTTCTTTATTTTTTTTTGCGTGTTGAAAATTTCAAAAAAATATAGAAAACTTTTTGGGAGGGACACGTTCCCGATTTTTTGGTTAAAAAATTTGTTATACTCTTAGGTACAACATGTATTTTTTCGGGGCCTGAAAGTAATGGCAACATTGTCAAAAAGAAATAAACTGAAAACAAATGTTTTCGCACAGTTTTTCCACCATTTTTAGGGCCTTCAAGGTGAGGGCCCCTTCAAACAATCCTTTGCCAAAGTTCACAATTTTCCTTTCTCGTGTGTCCCTTCCGCTTCTGTTGTTTTTCGGCTGCTTCGATTGTGTCCATTTCGGAACAGAAACACCAAATATATCTCCGTAACATTGCTTCCACTTCAAACGACTCTTGGACAACAAAGTTGCACACAGCTCGCGGTAGAGAGCGCCACTGTGTGCGGCCAGTGAAGATACGAGGAGACGGCGCGAGGTATGTGTAACTTTGTTGTGCAAGAGTCGGTTGAAGTGTAAGCACTGTTATGGAGATATATTTGGTGTTTCTATTCCGAAATGGACACAATCGAAGCAGCCGAAGAACGACAGAAGCGGAAGGGACGCAAGAGAAAGGAAAATTGTGATCCCTGGCAAAGGATTGTTTGAAGAGGCTGTCTCCTTGAGGGCCCTAAATGGTGGGGAAACTGTGCGAAAACCATGTTAGTTTTCAGTTTTGTTTCTTTTTGACACCTTGTCATCACTTTCAGGCCCCGAAAAAATATATATTGTACTTAAGGGATAATAAATTTTTTTAAACCAAAAAAATCAGGGACGTATCCCCCCAAAAATTTTCTACAATTTCTTGAAATTTTCAACACTCAAAAATAAATAAATAAAATAAAGAAAATACGCATCGATGGTTCTAAAAAAAATGCACGTTTACATCTAGATAGTATCTACAATCTGTGAAACTTTCAAAATTTTTCGACCACCCCCACCAAAATTTAAAAAAATATTCAATTTTGAGCATGTGTGATACGATATTTCGGTAAGGGGAGGGGCTAGCGGGTCAATTTTTTTTCAGGTAGTTTTAGGTCAAGGTCAACCTTTTGGGTCAATAGCAACCCAATTTGAATCAAGGGCCGATTTCACTATCTTACTAGGAAAGACCCTTTGAACTTTGTGTTGGTAGCAATGTTAATGCGAAGCTGATCTATACTTAATCGTCATTTGTTTGTCTTGCACTGCCGGATGGTTTTTCATTTGACTGTCTGGATTAACAACGGCAACTCTAAACTGAACTGTATTCTACGGCATTTTATTTTACGTCCTGGTGCTATGTGGTTGTGTTCGACGATAGAGATAATCCATAATGGGCAAGAGTGCTATTTGGAAACTTTCAAAGTGAAAAATCAAAAGCAACTGCCACCTGCAAATATTGCAGAATCGAAATACGAAATATAAGAAGTACCAGCGCGTTGTGAAAACACATAAAAGGACGACATCCAACAATAATAATGGAGCCTGAAGTGTTGCTCTCCGTAGATGAGCATGAGGTGCAGATTGAAGAAACGACGGAGATACGAGGCAGTAAGCCGATCAAATGAGATATCAGAGGGTCTGAGCGCGAATCCCTCAAACATTTCTTTTTAAATTGAATATGATTAGAGGCTTTTGTGGTGCGAGATCGTAGGCCGAGCAGTAACGGGGGTCTGGTGGCGAAGCCCCCACTAGTCGCAGGCGAGTAAGTATATAAATGTATTTGCGTAATGACTGGAAATTGCATGTATACCTGTGGACAAAATTGCATAAGTAGCCATGAGAAATGACAACCCTTTAAAATTAAAATTAAAAAAAAAAGCCAACAAAATGTACTCTTGAATGAGTTGTATATTATCTTTGCGCAGGGGTGGATCCAGGAAGAACTGGAGGGGCGGATGGACTTTTAGGGGAGCGGTTGGAGATGCTAGCAGTGAAGAATTAATTAGATGATCTGAAATTGCCACAAATTAGTACTACAGTCTATCTCAGACAAGTTGATAGGAATTTATATCCCCACCATTCATCTTCTAGCTGTCTACTGTGTCTACTGTTTCAGACGGGGCCTGGGTTGCTGTTGCCTTTACTAATACAAGCCCCCATTCGTTGATATGTAGATATTTTTGTAACAACAGGTGTAAACAACGGATTGAAACTTTCATGTTATCGTGTATGTACTTCTTGGTTCTTAATACATTAAACAGAGTAATCAAAACGGGTTAACATATAACTGTCAACTCAATTTAAGTATGCTCATTAATTTAAACAGCGGGGTGTGCAGAAACATTGGAATAGCGGACTTTGTCTGTTACGCGAGCGCGCATGACAACTGATAGCAGGGTTGGACCCTGTACACAATTTATTGTGTCGGCACGATAATTTTATCAGGTTTCTTTTTTGTTAATACAGCCACATATGCATGAAAAATTAAAAGGACATCTTTAGTTAGCGTCTCGCACGCATGCCATAGATTGAAGGAGACTATGATTATTGAAAATGAATTACAAGGAAGAACTGGTGAAAGAAGAAAGTGGCAGCAAAGGGAGAACCCCGAGAAAACTCACTGACACGATGTCGTTGGTTTTGAGTTTAACGTCTCTTTTAGCAGCGAGGCTATGTAAGACGGGACCTACTAATTAACGTGGAATCCAAACTACATGAGCTCCCGCTGGAAATCGAACCCGGATCTCCCAACGCTGTCGTTAGCCACGAACTTATATGACCAAGAATCGAACCGGAAGTAAGTAATTTACCACTGAGCCCGCGTTCCTCCGTAACATATGGCAACAAAAATATAACAACATATGACAAGAAAACTAAAAAGTGTGTCGACTACTTTTCCATGAAAACAGTTATCATACTGTATACACGAAAAGGAAAAATAATACGATTCAATTCCAAATAATCTAATAGGGGTTCAAATTAAAGCAACTGAAAACAATTTTTAATACTATTTTCCTATTAGTTATTTTTACTTGCCAAACTGGCGTTTCCTCTTTCTCCAGCAGTCCACTGCCTATGTTACTGCCCCTAGGAACTCTCATTTCGTCGTTGTGGGACTCACTTAATGTAACGAAGTGAGTTGAATAGAACAATGTTCTTTTTAATATATATATATATATATATATATATATATATTATTTCTAACATCAAATGAAAGAATCACCATAAATTTGATTTATATAAAAAAACTGTTATTATACCTTTTATTTAAAAGGTCCAATCAATATTTATTAGGCTTATAAAATACATAAAACAATGCTATATCATTTTCATAAAATAACCATATTAATTGCAATTGTGAATGATTGGTGGGTTAAGAGTAGCTAAAAGGAACAGCGAACTCCCTCACATTGACATAAAACGTGCGCGTAGTGGAGTCGAAAATTTAGATTTTAAATAATACTGAATGTCTCAAACGTTTCCTTCCGTCAGGGGTGGTATACCTGCCTTCCCCTCTTGCAGCGAGAAAGAGGAAGAGAGTAGAGGAGTTTTCTTAATTTCCTATCAACTAGTCTGAGATAGAGTTTAAGTACACTGTTAATGATGCCGCTAGAGTAGGGGCAAACGCCCCTTCGCCCTCCCCCTGGATCCGCCTATGTGTTTGCGTCAATGATCAAGCCCCTTATACAACCTATTCAGATTAAATATTGGTGGATTACTAATTATAAAGATACATGTTACTGCTCGAGGCTGCATATGGTATTTTGTATACACATACAGCTACATTAATACGTTAATTTTAATACATTAATTGACATTTAGAACTTTTCTCTCTGCTACAGTTCTTAATACTAACTGGGGTGGTACGGTCACAGACAAACGTATTTTTAAAGAAAGAAAGAAAAAAAGCCCATCAAGAGCAAGAAAAGGAAGTTGCTCCTTAATTTGATTTGATCTATATTTTATGGACAATTCTATTAGCTATGGCCTAGCCCATCACGAGTAGGAAATGGCGTCATTCAGTGACCGCAATAACTCAGAAAGGATTAGGAAAGGAAGCAGCCTGGGCTTGCGACTAAGGTTTCATCCCAGCATTTGACTAGTGTTTCAAAAGGACAAACTTCGATCAAGACAACTGCTTTAAAAAAATTTTACTACCTTCTCGAAATTTACTACGTTTCCACTAGAATCAAATCTAACAGTGAGATTGCTCTCATCAAAGTCGACAGTGTTAGTCAATCTAATTTGGAGTAACTATGACATATTAAGGCACGAAAATCCAATATCGAAAGAATAAAAAGAACATAAGGCCATCACACGATCATATGCCACAAGTGTCTTAAAATCTTATTTTAAGCGTAGGATTGAAAATCATTTTGTCAATGATTTCGAAAACTTTGCTGATTCGGAACACCCAAATTTTCTGACACGGAATTTCGGATCTGGATCCAAGATCCGAAATTTCGGATCCGGATTCAAAAAGATTCGGATCTGGCCATCCCTACTTCCAATCGTAGCTTAGGTACCTAGGTAGCTTAGATAGCGTAGGAGATACCTTTATCGTTTCGAATCACTTCATCAAACCTGACCAAATTTGAGTCCATTACCGCTGGTTGAGTTTTTCCTTTTTTAGGTTAGTCATGAATGGTTATTCCGCCGGACGTTAATTATCGAAACAATTTATGGATGCTACTGACATCAATGCAACCATCCCTGTACATATCCTTTAACTTCACGTGAATTACCACAGCGCTTCCTTCACCATGTCATAAAAAAAAAGTTAAAAAAGAAAGAAATCGGTCTCGGCATGGTCCTAAAAATTGACTTTCTGCCCATTAGGCATTACTGTGCAGCTACTGCAATAATAATAATAATAATAATAATAATAATAATAATAATAATAATAATAATAATAAATTTTAGTGTTTATATGTTAAGAACTATACTACATATGGGAAAAATTGATTTCACACTATTAGAAAATGTGGCATTTGTGATTCAATAGGCAGGAGCTGTTGACCGGCCTTTTGTATACCATAGCACTCTACCAGCAGCTATAACATTATAAATACTATAGGTCTGAGAATTTTTTTTATTCCGATACAAAACTTTTATTTTTTTCTTTTGTCTTGCAGGCGTCGGAGTCATGGATTCTTCGTACACACAAAAATGATAGGGTAAGTTCGAAAATCCTGTGGCTGATTTAATTACATGAATAGTGAGAGGGCCTAATGGAAATGTCCGCATGAAGCTATTTGCCCCTGTTATTTTGAAACAACGTACAGCAGTAGCATATTGTTTATTAATATTTGAGTGCTGTTGCAGCTTGTAAGGGAAGCTATATCGCTACAAATTAGTCTTTTCGCTTCAAATGAAGGGAATAAACTTACCTAATCTTTTAATTCTTGTATACTGATGCGACTTTCCTCAAAGAACCGCCACTAGTTAAGTGTAGTGAATTCCACTTCTTAATTATCTGTGAAAAATGAGTGGCAATTCCAAAATTCCAGTTATGTATAAGTCTTACTAGTTAAAATGTCCGTTCTTCGTACGGGAAGAATAGGTTTGTGGCTAGTATTTGAAACCTATTTTCCCCTAGGGTGCGCATTTCGACGAGAGTGCAGTGATAGTTATCCAGTTTTCCTCTTGAGCGATGTCAGTTTGAGGCAAAATTTGTATTTTCCTTTATGTTTCTTTTGACTCTTCAAAATATAACGTTAATTGTGATATCTTATTCTGTAGATGAGAGAATAAAGAATTTAAAATATTCAAGGCTCATCCAAAGAGGATGCTACAAGAGGAAACCCATAAAAATTTCTTAAATTCACACTGTATAGAACTGCATTGTGAGTTTCATTTTTTTAATAAATAAATAAATAAATAACATACATCGTTCGAAATGTATTTTCTGAGTTCGGCCTTGATAGCTTCAGGTACACTGCTTGATTTACAACTTATAGTAGATACATTATTGCGAAAACAGTATTTATTCATTCGTTATAAAATATCAAAATATAATATGTAGGCTATCGAGAAATGTTGCATTGTAAACATTTTATCCTATATAAGCTGCCATAAACACGTTCAGATTTTTTCAGAATATGCCACTGATCACAATAGATAAGTTTCTAAACAACTGCGAAATCAGATCAGTTGGTACTGCAGTATTGTCTTTCCTTCTGTCAAAACCGACTGAATGACTCATGAACAAATACTGTTACAACTACATCTAATAGAATAACAAAGAAGTATGTTTCTGCATGTATTATTTCTACGTAGGACAATGAGTGCACTCAATACAGCTGCAGTTCAGACAATTGATCAGTTATCTAATTGCGTCAGTACAACTACTCTATACTTCCAGGAATTCATCTTTTAACTTTTTACTCTATTGTGAACTAAGACCATTGTAATTTAAGCTGCTTAAAGAACAACAATCCTATTAATTAACTCAAAATGTACTGATTTTGCTCCTCAAATTATTATAGATGTTTTAAAAAAATTATGTCAAATGTCGAATTTCCGCTGACAACTGTCAGTATTGTCAGGTAAGTAGTATAATAAGAGTAACTTGTAATATATTGGGAAAGGCAACTAACCATAAGTATAAAAAAAATTACGTAATTACCACTGTTGATACTTTTATTTTTTTTAAAAAAAAATGTATTGAGTAAAAGGATTTAAGCCATTGTGTGCCCTTGAGTATGAATATCTAAGTGTTACTCGAAATATTGACTGAGGAACGTTACAAGGTGAGTAATTTGGAATGTACATAATTTCGAAAGAATGCCTCGCTAAATATATTATTTTGTTGATCCCCAACAGTAAGAAAATCGAAACTTGTTATTGATACAAGTATAGTTTTAAGTACTTATTGCCATATCAGTGAAAATAGTAAGAATGAAATAAGATATAGCTAATCGGTGTAGTTGCAGAGTCTTGGTTGAAGATACCTATTGTACGTAAGTTTTGCAATGATTTTAAGTAACATTTATAAAGATTGAAAAAAAGAGGATAAAAGTTTCCACTCTCTACTTAATTCTTTCGAGTATTTCGCTGGTTTTGAAGTTATAGGTTTTCTTTAAGAAAATGTTACATGTTACAGACACTAGAGTTCCATAACATTCAAATGAGAATGGTATTTCACCGTATCCTTGATTATGTTATAAGCAACAAGCAATTATGCTAATTAGATTTCCTTATTTTTTTAGGTTTCCGCAAAATGGCCCCATTACGCAATTCTAGTTGATGTACGAGATTATTTGGAGCCTTTTACTGCCTATGTTGTTCAGGAAGATTTAGAGTTACAAAAAAATACACAGGTATGTAGTGAGTTGCAGTTATGTAGTCTACTTCCAAATAGTAATGATTAATTAATTAATAAAATAGAAAACTGAGTGTGTTCTTTCAAGACTGTTTCCAGAACTTTTCTTCAGAACGGATCGCTTAAAAATTTTCCAATGAACGGTCTAGTTCCTTTTGAAAATTACCATTTCGGGAAGTTTACTTATTTGTTGCAGTTTGTTTATCTATATTATAAAAGAGAACGTACAAAACCTTTGTTCCCTCATCACGCTAATACGGCTGAACCAATTTCTTTTATTTTTGGGGGGTTATTAGGATTTGGACCCTAGATGGTTTTTATCATATCACTTTAATTTTTAATTACCAGTGTCTTGAGATAATTGACCATTCAAGTGTCCATACGTACAAATCCTTTGCTATTGTTTCATCATAGGTAAAAATAAACGTATTTATATGCAACCCGCATGACCGTGTCACTCGGCGGGTTAACATAAATGACAGGCGATATAATGTTAACATTTACTGCAATTTGAAAGCGAAAAAGTAAAAATTATCTAAGTAACAAAGTTTATTGCGTTCCGGGGTGACCGCAGCGAAGCGGGGTGAACGCTGCTAGTTTGCTATAAAGAAACAACCTCAAAGTAAGAGTTATACTAACCTCAGAGTATATGTAGTAGAAAGTGTTTTTCTGTAACTTACTCAAAAATTACAAAGGATACCTTTGAATACAAAGAGGAAAAAAAAAAAAGAAATGAAAGATTGAATAAGATTAGAAGAAAATGTTTTCCAAATAGAGTAGTAAAATTAACATTTTGGGTATCATTATTACATGATATCTTCATTCCTCAATCTCTCCAAAATTTCTCTTACATAATATACCACTGATGAAGTCTGTATATCGACAAACTAAAATATTGAGCATAATAATATGTTTCTACAGAGTGGGGCAGGCAAACCCTGCTTTTTTAAGTTATAAAAACAAACTGGATTTTTTCTTAATTCATTACTACAGAACACAAGTGAAAATTAGTGTATTATCTGTCAGGAAAGTAAATGTACACCTATTTTTCGATTCTGGCATTTCTGCGCTCCATCCGTGGAGAGTATGAGAATTAAATCAATCAAATGTTTACTGAGGGGCAAAATGAAAAGTTTAATCTGAATAAGACATTGCAGAGGGGCACAAGCTGTGAATACGAATAGTGCATAGTGTACATAAAGGACGACACCGAAAGAGAAAGCCAGAAACAGCTGTTAAACTTAGAAAAAAGAGTAAAAATTGTCGAAGTGGGAAACATAAAACACAAATACAACAAATACGCCGACAACCAAACATTCCCCATGCCATGATCTTGGTGTAGTGGTCAAGGTGCTGGCCTAAAAATTGCGAAGGTCGCCAGTTCGAGTCCCCGTCAAGGACATTTTTAAAAATTTTTGTTAATAATACATACAGCTCATGAGAGGGTAAAAGAGGTTGTATTTAGTTTTTCGTAGCAATTATTATTGGTAATGTTTAGTACTGATAATACTTTTTGTCTTTGCGTATTGCTTTTATTCTTTTCTTCATTTCGAAAGAGAAGAATATCCGAACAAATACCACCAAAATTTCTCTTATTTTGAATGTAAATGCCATTTGCAATTAGTGAAGAATAAAAATTGACCGTTCCGAAGTAGCTGCAAAAAGTAAAAAGAAAAACATGGAAGTGGACCATACTCATGGTTACTAAAAATACAATTTCTACATGCCTTACACCTCCCAACCACGTTTCTACGTTAGCAAGTAAGAGGCTTGTGTTTAGGTTAGGCTGGTCAATACGTTTTGCAAAGGGGCCCGGTTTAGCTCTGACGCACCACAGGTGCGAGAAGGGAGAAAAACACTTTTCCTCTCTCCCTCTGTGTGTCTATTTATCTATCTATCTGTATATATAACGCTATTTGTGAATGCCATAACCACCCTAGTTTTCAGTGGATTGAGACGAAACTTGGCACAAACATTAATTTTTGAAATATCTTGATGAGTTCGTTAACCAGAATAATCAG
The DNA here is from genome assembly GCF_964235325.1 of Thermobia domestica. Taxonomy (NCBI): domain Eukaryota; kingdom Metazoa; phylum Arthropoda; class Insecta; order Zygentoma; family Lepismatidae; genus Thermobia; species Thermobia domestica. The sequence continues at coordinate 325,278,852 of NC_137454.1, read as the reverse complement.
ATGAAAATGTTCAAAATGGCGGCCCTTCAAACTCTAAAAAGTTCCAAGAGAACCAAATTTCGCCCATAAATAGGTATTCAGAAAGTTTGAATAACTTTTCCTCTTTTACTGAAATTTTTGTGTGCAGGGACTTATTGAAATATTGGACCCGATTAATCGCCTAAAGAAGGTTCACGGCCTTTCGCAAACGGTCAGGCTTTTTTTTTTTTTTTTTTTTTTGCAGGAGGGGGTTATTTTCCTATCGGAACAAGATGTTTATTAGTGATGATATGGAAATACACATTGAAAGTGAAGTAACTTGTGAAACGTGTTATTTGCAAAAATAATATAATAAATGTGTTTTCTCCTAACACAGAGAACTGTAAATCATGTATTTCGAGTTCGGGAGCCTGAATGGCGAGGAGTGTTATTTGATTTGTTTTTTAGTAACACATTGCATTGCAAATAAAGGTAGGCAACATTAGTGGTAAGCAAAATAATAATAATAATAATAATAATAATAATAATAGGTGTTGTTTGTGGCAAGGCAATATCTTCCTCAATTCTTCTTCAAACGTAGTGATTCTAACGCCATATCTCCCTTAACAAACAAAATATTGGCAATTTATATCGAGAGAACGGGAAACTGTAGAGTGATGGGACAGTATGCACTCATAGTACTCAGAAAAATAAGCGATTTCAATGCAAAATGAACGAACAGTCATTGTCATGGGGAGTCATGAGGCCACGGCAGAGCCCTCTTTAGGCAAAATGTCGATAACTTATATCGAGAGAACAGGAGGTGATAGTGGGATGGGACCAACGTTGGACACCATGGACCCATAAGGCGCATCGAAAAAATAGGGGGGGGGGCCGCCAGCCAGCCTTACTTATTTCCACATAATAATATAAAATTACATTGTCGAAATACACACGAGTTAGCTACTAATATTTCATATTATTATTATTATTATTATTATTATTATTATTATTATTATTATTAGTAGTAGTAGTAGTAGTAGTAGTAGTAGTAGTAGTAGTAGTAGTAATAGTAGAAGAAGAAGAAGAAGAATATTCGACAGCGTCTTTTCATTACGCCAAAGAGAAGATCCATCATTCGTAGAAAGAATAAGAATAGTCACTTACTTTAACTGTGAGCGACAGCAAAAAATACGAAAAACGTGATTACCTGTAGCGAAAAGAAACAATACTTTCTCTCAAATGGATAAAAAATCTAGCCGAGATAGATTCGAACTCGCATAGACAGCGTGAAAGCCAGTGCTTTGTCCACTTTTTTTTTAACTGACTCACCGAATGTGTTTCAGTAACTTACTTATTGCTAATTTTACTTGCTTCACTCCTTTAATTTGCTTTTTCTAATAACTTATAACGACAGGGACACGAACACAGAAACATCGAGGACAGTTAAAAATCACAGATGCTCTCCCGCCGGGAATCGAACCCGGTACACCATACACCAAACGCGCACGTGCTAGCCAATAGACCAGCGGGGAGGGCACCACTCACTACCTGTGTCGTTAGGGGTCACGACCACTGTATTGCCAGCTATCACTTCTATGGGTTGTATACTATGATCACATGTTTCATCTTTGCTGGAAGAGTTAAACCTGCATTCTATGTAATACATGAGGTATTTAGACCTACATGCTCTTCATATAATGTAATAAAAGGGTCATGCTGGGAATAACAAAAAGAACATTCCTTGCACAAAACGGAAACTATTGGCATCAGAAATATTTATCTACGAGGCATGCGCAGTAGTATATTTCAGAATAGTTACTGTTTAGTTCAGTAAACGAAGAAAGGGGTATAAAAAAGCAAATATGTCGCGTCAATGAGATCGACCAGAGTTGACAGAGGCGGAAGCAGATGTGTAGTAATACAACAACTTGGTTAAATTGATAATTGGTTCTTTATTCTGTAGTAGATCGTATCACAACTTTACGGGAGAGCAGAGGAAGAGTTACTAACGCTATCATATAGTAAGCTTTAGTGACACGATAATATAGACACAAATGAATGTAACTGTGAGTACTACAACTTGGATTTAACGAAAGCCGTTTAGATATTCAGTGGTTTGCAGGGTTGTATAAGACACAATACAATTCTTCATACTTCAGCTTCCATTAGCTAGATACATGCAATTTCTGGTTAGATACTGAAACTGCTGTTGGATTTTGATACATGACGTATTGCAGGATACAAAATGCTTTGCATTACTTGTTTGTTTGTAGACAGCTACTAGTTTAATGTTCTGAAAGGTTGTGTAGTATATAAACTAGGGATAGCCAATTCCGGAATTATTACTCCCGGAAGTAAAACCGGACAAATTCCGGAATTCGGAAAATTCCGATTTTGGAATAATTCCGCAATTCGGAAAAATCCTGAATTTAGACATTTCTGATTTCGTTAATATTCCGGAATTCGAAAAAATCCGGATTTTTTCCCAATTCGGGAATTTTCTAAATTCCGGATTCTTTCCGAGTTCCGAAATTCTTCTGAATTCCGGAGTTTAACTGAATTCCATAATTTTCCGAAATCCGGAAAGTGAAAGTTCCGCTTCCGCAAAATATTTTGGTTAATATGAATCGTGGCGGAAATAAGTCTTTGACCAGGTAATGGCGACTGCTTTGAAAGACTTAGAGAGTATGAGAATTCAATCTGTCATATTTGTAGTTTCGTGTGGAGAAAAAAACAAACTTGTGAACCAACGGTTTAAGAACAACTCAAGTTATTAATGTAAACTTTGCCGACTTCATAAAAGAAATACGAAAGACATTTGGAATCGAAGAAATATAACATACAAGTTTGTAAGCGGAGAGAAAGAAACCTAACGTAACCAGACTAAAAACGAATCGTTTACCGCGTAGCGATCGCGGTTCAGTGGTCGAGGTGCTTGTGCAAATGCACGTTGCAATTATTATTTTTTTTTTTTTTTTTTTTTACTTTGCAAACCGGGTCCGTTTGCAAAACGTATTGACCAGCCTAACCTAAACACAAGCCTCTTACTTGCTAACGTAGAAACTTGGTCGGGAGATGTAAGGCACGTAGAAATTGTATTTTTAGTAACCATGAGTATGGTCCACTTCCATGTTTTTCTTTTTACTTTTTGCAGCTACTTCGGAACGTTCAATTTTTATTCTTCACTAATTGCAAATGGCGTTTACATTCAAAATAAGAGAAATTTTGGTGGCATTTGTTCGGATATTCTTCTCTTTCGAAATAAAGAAAAGAATAAAAGCAATATGCAAAGACAAAAAGTATTATCAGTACTAAGCATTACCAATAATAATTGCTACGAAAAACTAAATACAACCTCTTTTACCCTCTCATGAGCTGTATGTATTATTAACAAAAATTTTTAAAAATGTCCTTGACGGGGATTCGAACTGGCGACCTTTGCATTTTTGAGGCAGCACCTTAACCACTACACCAAGATCATTGCATGGGGAATGTTTAGTTGTCGGCGTATTTGTTGTATTTGTGTTTTATGTTCCCCACTTCGACAATTTTTACTCTTTTTTTCTAAGTTTAACAGCTGTTTCTGGCTTTCTCTTTCGGTGTCGTCCTTTATTTACACTATGCAGTATTCGTATCCACACCTTGTGCCCCTCTGCAATGTCTTATTCAGATTAAATTTTCTTTTTGCCCCTCAGTAAACGTTTGATTGATTTAATTCTCATACTGTCCACGGATGGAGCGCAGGAATGCCAGACTCGAAAAATAGGTGTACATTTACTTTCCTGACAGATTATACAAGCAAAAAAAGCAGTTAACTTTTTAATTCGCTTTTGAGTGACTCCAGAAAAAAAAAATTCTGAATATGACCATCACTTTCAACATATTATCTCAAGTCTCTTAAGGATTTTTTTACTGATACGCCTAGAATTCAGGCGTATAAAGATACGCCTAGAATGTATCTAAAAACCAATGACAGGTAAAAATTCTTTAGATATTCATTGATGCCAACATTGTGATTACTTTTATTGGGTAATTATTCATTAAATACATCATATCAATAAAATTGAACCGAGAACTTAAAAAAATCCTGGCAGGTGTAAAATATGGCTTGATGATCTTAAATGTTTCCATAGACTGACACATTGTTTTATTATTATTACACTGCTCCGCAAAACTTAAGCAACCCGAGAGAACGTGGGATAAGTGACGTGTAGGGCCCACTAAACACTCGTAGGAGGCATGCACATACGAAGTGACGCACAGGCAAGGCGAGGGCCCGCTATAGCACGTGCGTAGCACCATCGCAACCGCGGTGAACAGATTTGGCCACAAAGCGCATACGACAGCCCAATTGTGTCTGCTGCAAGCAGTGAGTTGGTGGTTCCTGTGTGGGATATTAAGCGTCGACACCTTGCAATGGTTGACGGACAACATTTGAGTGACGTTGACCGCGGGCAATTAATTGGACGATAAGAACTAGGCTGATCCGTAGACGTGACGCAGAAATTCAATGTGAACGAAAGTGTTGTGTCAAGGCTGTGGAGTTGCTTCCAAAATGGACATACAGTCAGTAGACGTCAGGAGGAGGTCGTCCGAGGAAGACGTCGGCCGCCTATGACCGGTTTCTCACAATTGCTGATAGACGTGACCGTCAAGTGTCATTCTCTCAACTGGCAAATGATTTTCAGGCGACGGGGCAACGTGTTAGTCGTGAACTGTTCGTCGGCGGCTCAATAGACCAAGACTGTATGCCAGGAAACCTGTTCTGTGTGTGCGATTAAAACGGGAGCACAAACGTACGCGTTAAAAATGGTGTCAGGAACATGTTGCATGGGGAAACACAAGTGGGCGCGTGTTATGTTCTCCGATGAGTCTCGATACAGCCTATCGTCTGATTCTGGTCGGACACAGTGTGGAGAGAACCAGGAACACGCTGTCGCCGAAACTTCATTGCTGAACGGCCGTCCGTTGGCAGTGGTTCCATCATAGTGTGGGATGGGATCATGCTGGATGGGAAAACGGATCTCCATATTATGGCACTTTGACTGCACAACGGTATCGGGATGAAATTCTCCATACACATTTGCTCAGTTTCCGAGAAGCATCTGGTCTGGACTTCTTGTTTATGGATGGCAATGCCCGGCCATACCGTGCACATCTGGTATCCAAATATCTGGAAAGCGAAGACATTGCGCGCATTGCATGGCTTGCATACACGCCGGACTTGAATCCCATCGAGCATGTGTGGAATGGTCTTGTGCGGCGAATAGCGCAGCGTAAGCCACCACCACGCACTCTTCCTGAACTGCTATAAGCTCTCCTCAAAGAATGGCGCCATCTGCCGCAAGACTTGGTCAACACTGATATGGAGCATGGAGGCCAGATATCGTGCCTGTGTATCTGTTCGTGATGATCATACGCCACATTGACAGCCTATGCCCTCGCACAGTCCAGTTTTACATGTAGAGGTATCATGGTTCTGAACTTTCTGGCTACCCTGTGCATCCTAACTGTATTGTTGCCCTTCATTTGTGTTGCATTGTGCGTATGTACCGTCTTTGTCTTGATTATACTTGATGCAGTGATCTTGTTTTATTTTCTGCTATTTACTTCGAGTTGCGTAAGTTTTGTGGAGTAGTGTATTGTATTATTATTATTTGTTTGTTTTCTCATAATGGTTCCTTATTTTTGGATTTAATAATACGTTTTGTATACGCTAAATGATGATGAAACATGGGTATAATACCTTTCGCAAACCGTTAAGGATTTTGTTTGTTCTGAAAAATTAGTGTTGTTTCAATTAATATCGTATCTGACTTTTCCCACTTTAGACTCCATATCCTTTAAAACCTCATCTTTAGGTTGTGAACAATGTTGTCAAATAGGTGAAATATTAGAAAAATAATTTCTATAAACCGATAATACAATTAGGATAGATTTCTTGTACTTTGCATCGTCACTAGGTTTATCGAACATGTTTCTTATACTTTTTCTAAATTTCAGATTGAACATCCACTTATTCAAGACTTCTTTGAATACTATGACGGAGCCCAGTATATTCCTCGCTCACATATAAAGGCTCGCTATCCCAAAGATTAAGTCTGTATTTATTTATTTTTTACTCAGGCATAACCCTCCAATTAATACGATAGTAAAACTCGATGACAACAAGATATTAACTTATTCTTGTAAGAAGCTGTGATACGTGAGTCTCTCTCATACTTGAATTACGAGTATTAACTATGTTCTTAAAGTATTGGACATTAATTGATACATATTGGCAGGTTACTGAGTATGAGATCAGATGCGATTTTTTCTCAAGGTTGCTTTTGTAAAGAATAATGAAATATTTATAGAATATGAATAAAGGTACATTCCAAATAAAAACAAAATAAAACATAAATTCGCTAATGTACATACATAAATTTTTATTTAGAATAAATTTTGAGTATGCGTATTTATAATGTAAATACTGTGAGGTTTGAGAAGTACAACAAAGTTATTTGTTTGAAGCATGTTTGTGTTGAGTAAAATAAAGATGTGTGAATTGCAATGCATTTTTAATTAACACGAACGAAATTTTAACCTTATACTACTATAATAGTTGAATGGTATTTATTGAAGTGAAGAAATGGATTAAAAGTACACATTATTGCGTGATAACGTAGATCTGAGGCTGTGAAAAAACAATCGATATCATCGCTTGGAAATGTTTATTGAATGAGAATAAATCGTTTTAATACAATGGGGTCAGGGGGCTGTAAAAAGGTTCTTGTAAATGCTTTTTCCTTGTCCAAAACCCAGTTTCAAATGAAAAGCTACTACAAATATGTTAATTAATGTATCGGGAGGTGCAGGGAAACGGGAAATTTTGACGACATTCGTTCGCTACTGATGCGAACATCATGAGAAAGCTTTATACAATTTAGTAATGATGGAGTATTGGAGTAGTAGGGGCAAGCGAGTGATATTCCATGGCCTCTCAAGATCTCCTTCCTGAACAGTATTTCCAATTTCTTTATGTGGTGAATCGGTGGAAATATCTCCGAAGTGTACAACACACGTCCTGCTACCATCGCTGAACTGACACAGAAGATTGAAGAAGAAATTCTGACTTTTCCTTAAGCCGTGATACACTGAGCATTCCAAAGGTTTCCGTATGCCAAGATGGAACATATGTTCCCGTTTCTCTGCGCCACCCTGTATTCACTCTTAATATTAGTAGGTATGGGACAGTGTTTGAATACAGAAAACATGACTGGCTGGAACTTGAATTCCGCTTCCCGGTAGATGCTAAATAATTGAGCTTCTATGTTGTTCTAATATTGCTTCATACTTAGTATTAAATGAAAACATAATTAGAATGAGTGTATAAGGCACATGAAATCTTCCTCAAATTAAAATATCTACCATAGTGGACTGTCTCGAAAGCTTACTTAAAGCTTAAGACTATAAGGATCAAAAACAGAGAACTAATCGTGTCGCATACAGTTTAATTGGTAATGCACCGGAAAGCGGGAGGTCGGGATTTGACCCCCCAGTGAGGTGATTTTTCTATATTGGTCCAAGAAAATGCTATTCATAGTTAATGTTTTGTTATTTGTTTGTAATATGAGACCACAATCACTGCAAGAAGTCCAGCAAGCTGATAATTCTAATGCGAAATGTACATGTATTGATAGTATTAAACATACACTGCATGTTATTATACAGGTGTATCAAAAGCCCTGGGCCATGGACCAACTTCTTCATGAATAAAGATATGAAAAAAAATGGAAAGTTGTTGGAAATAGGTGGTTTTCAATAAATCAATTTATTATTTGATACAATGTAACACAAAATTCTGCTATATAAGCTTGAGGAATGTAGCTCTTTAGGTAACATAAAATATACTATACAAAATTGGAAACTTTCGAAGTGAATGCCACAAAGAACGGTCCTAGGGCCAATTACATTTTAAATATATGAAAATGGTTGATTCTTCGTCTAGTAGCAATTGCGAGAGTTTGGTGAGAGGAGAGTGATTACAAAAGGAAGATATCATCCAAAGCTTTTCCCGGGGGGAGAGTTCCTAGCATCGCTGCTACGTTCCCTCTTTGCACAGCCATACTTATTCTTTGTATAAGATAGGATGAAGCTCGGGTGTCGCCTGTGTTAAGAGTTATGCGGTATCCAACTTCATAATGAAGTTCCTGACACCAGGAGCCACAAGTTCCAATGGCTATGGTGACGAAGTGGTATTTGTCCAAGAGGTTATATTTTCGTCTCTTTTCATATTCTCTGCGAGATGCAACAGTCCCAGCTTTTGTGGAAGATTAGAGGGAGCTAGGGTATCGGTACAAGTGAAATCCCATATTAAAGCCTTCCCTCGTTTCCAAGGCACCAAAGACATTCCGTCAGGTTTCTTGCCATCAGAGCGACTACACCCCATTGAGGCTCTCACGGAAGGCGTTCCAGAGATGAGGGCTCTCATAATGAGATCGTTAACAGTGGAGTGTCGAGAGTATCTGTCAGCACTATGAACACATGATAGGCCATGTATACCTTTCTTATCCACTAAACTTCCGCAAGCAGGGCACTGGTGTTGTTCACAGACATCTGCTCCCAAACGTAACGCACAAGCGATTCGAAAACTTTCGTTGGGAAGATGCAGCCCTAGGGATGAAGATGGGATAGCTTGTAACGCTGCTATTCATTTCTATGGGGCTACTTAAAGCAAGAGATATACAGGAACAATCCTCGAATTATACAAGACCTGGAAACGAACATTCGCAGTACCATTGAGAACATTAACACTTCTACTCGTCGTAAAGTTGCTGCCAACATGGTGAAACGTGTGAACCTGTGTTTGAATCAAAACAGGGGGTACTTCCAGCATCTGTTGTAGAGCAGATAACTCATTGCGTGGTAGTAGCAGTGTTGCCGGGTGCATGTAAGTAACAGTTTTATCATCATAATTTCAGTTTTTTTTTTTTCGTTGTTTTCAGGAATTGCATAGACAGAGCCTTAACACACCTTTTGATGCACTGAAACGTCAGCAAAATTGCAAATTCAGTGTGTCAATTCATGAAAAGTACGATTTTCCTAGTTCACCTTACAGAGGCCCCATCTGATTAGTTATCGCTGGAAATGAAAAATTCTTTTTTTCTGCTCCATAGTTCCCAAGCTACTCCAACTAAACAAACTGAAAATTAATGACAGAACATCCATACGTATGCGTTATGTGTCAATTTAAGTGTTTTGCAAAAAAAAAAAAAAAAAAAAAAAAAAAAAAAAAAAAAAAAACTGGTTACACCGTGGTTCATAATGTACTTCAATCGCTGCTTCCTAGTTCAAAAATATATGCATGAACAAAGCTTCATTTTGGTATAACCATTATTTGTGTATCGCTTCAGGTTCAAAAGTTCTATCCCAACTCCGGGTTGCATTATATATTGGACACCCTGTATCTTGTTCATTATAGTTTTGGAAGTATTCCCAGTTGGAGTTTTGTTTTTATTAATACTGTGAATATTTCCAAATCTATAATGAACAGAAGTCTTTCTTTCAGTTTAACGTCCCACGTTTATGCCCGTTAGGCTACGGTAGACGAATGATTAAAGCAAGTGAACGATGAAAGAATTAGTGGAATGAGAATGTGGAAATACCCCGTGAAAACCTACGGACATAATGATGTCCACAACGATCGAACTAGGGACCCTATGTACCAGAAGTAAGCGCTCTATCACTGAGTTATTGGCCCCCTCTGGTTCTATCCCTGACCATGTTTGTGGTAGACAATATCGTGTCTGTAGGTTCTCTCTCCCACATCTTCATTCCCACTCCACCAATACTTTCGTAATCGTTTACTTTGATTACCAATCCATCTCCTCCTGTTTACAGGGCATAAAGGTCGAAAGTACCACCACAAAGAACTAAGGCTGCGTTTACTTTGGAGGCACGCTTGCGCAAGCTTGCCCATACAAACAAAATTTTTATAAGGGCGTTTGAAACAGGTGGTGATTTGACGGAACCAGTTACACTGCTCACCACTCGCAAGGGCGCGCTTGCACAAGCTTGCCCCGCCGCCATCGGGAAACAAAACCATTTGTTTTTACAGGCAAGCTGCTCTTCAAAGTTGGGCTCTTTCAAGTGACTGAGACTTTCAAGCAATATTTCGTCTTCACTGTCCGATGACTCCATCTTGATTGATGAAATGGGAGCGCGATCAGTTGATGTTGCTTGCCTGTAGTATATAAACACCCCCATCGGAGCAAGCTTGCGCTTCCATTTTACTTGGCCAAGCGTGCCTCCAAAGTAAACGCAGCCTAATGTTCATGCTACTAGTTTAAAAAGCCAACGCTTGAATATATTTTTGCGTTTGTTATACTAATTTGAGAATACCGAGTCCAATTAAACTACAGTAAACCCTCGTTAACACGAATATCAAGGGACTGAAAAATCAGGAGTTCGTGTTAAAAGAATTCGTGTTAACCGGGGACACAAATTTTATTATTCGAATACATTTTCTCCATACATACACACTACAGTATACAGACTATACATACCACTACAGTATATTATGTATGTCATAGAACACACTAGAGATGGTATCGAGACGAGACTGAGTAGTCTCGGTCTCGTCTCGGTTCCAAATTCGTGACGAGACCAAGACTATTCTCTGTCTTGATACCATCTACAGAATTGTATCGAGACGAGACTGAGAGTTTCGGTCTCGTCTCGATTTCGGAAAGCACTCCTCGGTCTCAAATTCGAGTTAAAATCGAGATCGAGACTAGTGTAGGTCTCGGTACCATCCTCTGAAAAGTGAAAACACTACAGTAAGTTTATTAGCCTATCTTCGAAGATTTAAAAAAAAAAAAAGCTTCCACGCAGAAAATCCAGGTCAAGTTATAAAATTGATAACTTCGCTAGCAGGGTGAGTACCGCTTGTAACGGAAAGGTATTTATGATTGCTGTCACCAGTTTGGAGTTACAGGGGAGAGAAGATGTTTTGTCTCGAGCTGTCGCCAGCTCGTCTGCCAAGCACCTGCATGTTCAGCGCTTGACAGAGGACAGAATCAACACCTCATAAGAGGAAAGATATCTGTTTCTGGTTTTTCTCTTATTTACAAGGCAATTTTCGTCTGTATAAATACTGTATGACAAAAACTGATCTGGAGTGAAATCTGAAATAAGAAAAATGATGTTTAAAAAAATCAAAGGATTGGAAGTTCGTGTTAAATCAAAACCTTTACTGACTCAAGGGACTAAAAATTAGTTCGTAATTCGTGCTAACCGAAATTCGTGTTAACCGATAAAACTTCCTATAAGATAACGTACAGCGATGCCGGGACCGAAATTTTGTTCGTCCTAACCGAGTGTTCGGCTTAAGCGAGTTCGTGTTAACGAGGTTATACTGTACTTTTAAACATATCCGTCCATTGACTCACAAGAAAAAAATACTCAAATTTGAGATTTTTGAACTACCGCTTATGCCAATGGTAAAAGTTCCCACGCTTAGATACATTTTTAATTGCGCTTTTCATACTAATTTGCGAATCCAGATATGTTTGAACGTAGTTCTATTTGATTCAGTATTCTCAAATTACTATAAAATGCACAGTTAGAAGAAATTTATACAAGCGTGGGCACCCTTTAACAGTAGTATGAGCGTTAGTTCTTCCATTCCATGTGACAGTATATAAGAATCATACATGCTACAGCTTAAACCTATAATCTCAAACATTATACATTTTAGTACATATGTTTTCGCTTCCGAACACTACAAAAACAAATTAGAATGTCCTGCACTGCATATCAGTGTGATTTGATACTTCTTTATGTATTTTCAAATAATCGACTTGCTTTGTGTCAATTTTTATTTATTGTAACTATTATATGTAGGTCAGTGGCATTTCTTAAGGTCTACAAGAGGGAAACAGCAAAACGCTGTTCACGCGGATTGTTTCCTGTAATGGAAGAATTAGAATATCAATTTATGCGAGCCGTTTGATCTGTAATGTTCATATTGTGTTTACGTTGCAATTACTTACACGAGATAAGCTGCCACAGTCATCCGGCACGAAAATTTTATCTCGCCAACTGTTGCAATTTTCGTGCGCCCCAAGTAGTAACGGTAACTTCATTATATTAAAACCGAAATTTGTAAGCTTGACTCAAAACTAATCGTAAATATAAATACATCACCTAACACAGGTACTCAAGTATAACAGGGATTGTTGATTGGTTGCGATAACGTGATACGAGCACATTTGTATCTGAAGAGGGCGGTACGAATATAGTTCAGCGCTTAGTTAGTTTCTAAAGTTTTATCGCAGACCAGAAGAAGAAAAAGGAGCACTTTACTTCCCTTCACCTTAAATATTTCGTAAGATAAACCGTGTCCTCCCTATCTGATATTCTAAAACAAGCAACTCTTGATTGAATGTATAACGTTATAAATTTTACCTATGAAAATAGCTCCAAAATCATGAAACTTATAAAACCAGTTTTCAGATCGAGAAAACGAATTAGTCAGTCTCATTTCGCAGACAATTAATGATTCACATGAAATTTGATAATAATCAGTTTTTAGTAAAATACGATAAAATTAGAGTTTTCTGCTTGAGAAAGTGATTTGTTTGTTTGTTTGATACCGTCTCAGATTCTTGATCTTGCAGTGAGGTTTCTGTATGCTTTGATTCTTGAAAGGTTTCTTGTTTCTTCATACGAAGAAAGGAATAAAACATATTCACGAAAAATAGGTCTTTTATTTGTTTTTTCTGTATCAATGGATACGTATTTGAAACTCAAAATAAATGCAATTTATAAAATAAATACTTATATAAATTATTCTAGTTTTTAACAATTCCAAAATAAAAATTGATGGTACCACATTATCTACTTTCAATTGTAGATAATTACAAAATTCGTAAAACAAAAGCAATTACGTAATAGTAAGTGGTCACACTCATCTGCTATTCTATTCATTCTTCTTTAAAAATAACTAAAGCAAACTGCGTGGAAATAAAAGATCACACTCTTCCATCAAAAGATCTGCAATACATTCGTTGATGCATAAGCTAGTTTTCTGTATTCTCTTCCAGCGTTACCTTGGAGAAGCAACACACCATGCTTACGTGTTCAGTGCGGCAAACGGTCGGCACGATGTCTGGTGAATTTCCACCAGCCATATGGCACTTTAAACTTGTAATTACCAAAGTAGGTTTCCAGTGTAAATCATCCAGCAACTTTATCCTGAATCAATTGTTCAGCTTTGTAAACTTTCCAACAAATAAGATAGTCTCTCGCTAGTTTAAACAACGTGTAATAGTTTGTAAATAAAAGAAGAGCAAGAGAAAATATATGATGCCACTCAGACGATCTTAAAAGAATAACTACTTGTATCAAGACTAATGAGAACTGCAATCCCAGTAGAGAGCACAGCAACATAGAAGGATTGTTGAATACAGCCTGAAAAATAAAATAAACAAGTGGTAAAACAACTATCAATTCTATATTAAAACTAAAAAGTTTCAATAATATTTAAGTCAATTATTTGAATCTACATATGAACTAACAAACACCGCAGAACAAATTCATGTTTCTGAATACCTTTCGTATACCACTCTTGTATCGTGTTGTTTCTGTGTACCACTCTTCGCTTTAAAAATATAAACACGTTAAGTGAATTCTATTTTTATTTTTTTTTTATTTTTAGTATTATTAATTACTCTTCAAAATCAATTGCTATAATATCTCCTGCAAGCAATGTCATATCTCCCAAAATATCTCGTAAACCCGTTTCTTTATTAATTCACCTCCTCCTCACAAATTTCACAAGGACTTAAGTACGGAACTACTTCGTTCCTCTATTCCAATATTTCAGATCGGAATTAAAGTTCAATTCCCTTCAACTACACCTGCCTTGGAAAAAAAAAAAAAAATACAAAACATCCTACATTACTTTGCACATATTAACTATCCTTGTGCTCCACAAGCAGGTGCCAACTATTATTGAACTTTTGACCACTCTGACCTGAACTCAATCCATCTCAACATTCTCTTTCCTTTACAAATATGACCGTTTACAATAAAACAAAACACCCCCGCTCTATTATATATATTTACAACAATTAATCCTTCTAATTACAGAATCCGCTAGCATTCTGTTCAACGCGGATAGAGCTTGTGCAATGTCAAGATTTGACTCAGATTTCTAAATTTCTGATTCTCAAGGAAGAGCGTCCATCTCTGCCTCCGTACTAAAATTTCCGATTCACCCTTCGTCACTTGTCAAAGTGTAAAATTTTGATGATATTCCTGCTCCTTCGTTTAATCATGGACAATACTCCTTTTATCATTTAACGTTAAGGTGTTCAATTGTATTAAATACCCAGTTTTGTAAATGGCTGGCTTCCAATATTTGCGATAACTATTCCTTCCGTTTTAAACTTTCCCGAGCTTCACTTGAAGTTAGTTGCCTTTCCTAATTTCCATGCAGCTTTCTTGTATCCTCCTCAAGCGTCTGATCCTCTAGTTTCTCCTCTTCATAAGCGTAACAGATTTTTTTTCCCATGCGGGGCATGAACCTTTTGGATGGTATAAATTACATCGTCTGCTTTTTGAAAATTGGTCTGTCCTCTTTACTTTGGAGGATGAAGTGTCAGAGGACATCGCTAAATGGAAAGATTATTTTCTGGATTTCGAAGAATGTACTACATCTTCGTATACCGAAGAATGTACTACATCTTCGTATACCGAAGAATGTACTACATCTTCGTATACCGAAGAATGTACTACATTTAACTCTGTCATTGGAGGCTGTAACACATTCAACTGTTTTTCCGTGTTCTTCACTGTCATTGCACAATCAATCGTTTGCTGAAATGCTATTATCTTCTGTGTCGGTAATTAGCTTTTAAACCAAATATTAATTGCTTCCTTAAATTATTGTTAAGGCAATACGTAAAGTTACAAAATGAAGCTTTCTTCCTCAAGTTCAGTACGAATGGCATATTATTCTGGTACGGCTTTTGTTTAAGCAAATGGAATTGGAATTGGAATTGATATCTTTCCGACAAGATGTTTGTTTTCTCTGCATAATGCTGTTTCAAGATCAATATTAACTGGACATACATCTTGGTTTCCTGTGATTCTGGCCAAGATATCAGTACGCTGATTATATGTTGTCTCTCCTATCACCGCTAACAAGGTTGGCACTTTTCTTTATTCCAGTTTCTGTGCTGTAATGCAAAGATTTTCAAACCTCTCAAAGTACGATTCTATTTAAACCTGTTCTACGTCGAAATGCTGAAACATTGCTAAATTCGACATCTTAAGCGTTAAATTATTTTTACTTC
The DNA here is from genome assembly GCF_964235325.1 of Thermobia domestica. Classification (NCBI taxonomy): domain Eukaryota; kingdom Metazoa; phylum Arthropoda; class Insecta; order Zygentoma; family Lepismatidae; genus Thermobia; species Thermobia domestica. The sequence goes on along the minus strand of NC_137454.1, from coordinate 325,263,547 downwards.
TGCATCAGTTGTAGTCTTCAAAATCAACTACGATCATATATAGTGCAAGCAATGTCACTCCTTCCAAAACAGTTTCTTTATTTTAACTCATCTCATTCTTACAAATTTCACATAGGACTTATCAATATGGAAACGTGGTCAGCACTTGCACAGATCAACTATCCTAGCCAGTGCACGAGCATTTGTCAACTATTATCGCACTTTCTGCCCATTCTTCTTACCCAAACTTAACCTATTCCAACAACCATATATTTAAAATATTTCATTTAGTGCGACTTCTGTTCACTGGAAACCATGCCGCGCTGCATGACCATTGCAACGAGCAAGACCTACAACTTCTGGGATAGGAGAAAACAGACTTAACATCCGCTCTAGTAGTCTGTGGTGATGAATCTAGTAGTTGGAAGTTCTTTGCAAAGCAATAGAAATAGTGACTTTGTAACGAATTATTTTCTCGTTTTTGTACAGTTTAAAAAAGTGCAAAACTATGTTACTTAAGGTATATATGAGTGTGACAGAAAGCAACATTCTTTACTTTGTTACTACTACTGCTAATAATAATTTTAGTTAAAAAGTGGTCGCTGCGCAACATTAATATTAGCCAATACAGACATGAATTAAGCCTCTTTGATCCTCGTAAAGGGATACTCGTTAACGTATCCGAAATTTCGGAAAGCTTTTTGCTGCTTTAAGGAATATAATTAGTTGAGTACTATTTTAACATATTAACATTTTACACATTAAGTGTTTAATTAATGTTGGCGAATAATATTGAATACATAAACTGATTGTTAGAATTTATATATTAAGGTAAATGATTACAAATTGTTTCGTTGAAACATTAAGGATAATAAAGATTATGGAAGAGCAGCTTAGAGCAGATGGCTAATGGTAAATAGAACTACTACTAACTAATTACTTAATCATATCGTAAAAGGAGATCATCTTCATAATATAACAACAACAACGTATTGATTACACCACAAAATTGTACATGTTTACTTATTGAACATATTGAGGTACACGTGCCATTTAACAATCAAACTAAAACCTTGAAATTAAAGTCTTAAAGTTGCGAAGATGTCATCCAACTGGTGTCTATTTCTCGTCACGCAGTACAGTGATCTTATAGTTTTCATTGGGGCCTAGCTATGCGAGTAAGCGTAGTGAGGAGGGGGTGGGGGAGCTTGATCACTAGCTGCCCATGTGAGCATCACGCATTTGCCGTGGAAACACTTTTTGAGAGCGGTAATTCTTGCCGTTACCTGTTAATGCTGGAATAGAAAGAAAGAAAGAAAGAAAAAAAAAAAAAAAACTGCAACCGAATGTGGTTCCAGCAACATGGGCAACTGTTCACACAGCAAGCATTGTGATTAATTTTTAAGGATAAGGTTCCCTGGCCGCCTAATTTTCCTGTCTACACTACAGCGAAATAAAATTACCGCTAATTTTAGAGTTTTTCTGTAATATCTTCAAAACAAGTACAAATATTCGAAAAACAGAAACGTAGTGAACTAGACAATACGATTTTGTATGTGGTACTTTGAGCACAATTCACCTATCTGTTTTTGGTATGCCGCTATTTACAGAACCCGCAAAAAATGCTAAATCTATCTACAGTTGCAAATCGAAAGCAGATGGATGACTTGTGATAACGGTATCACGTGCAAAATCGTATTGTCTAGTTTACTACGTTTCTGTTTTTCGAATATTTTTTATTTGTTCTGAAGATATTACAGAAAAGCTTTAAAATTAGCGGTAGTTTAATTTCGCTGTAGTGAACACCCTTAATGGTAACACTGCTTGCCCGCCCGTTCTCCAGACTCCCGTGTCCGTGGTAACAAACCACGCACTTAAAGGAACTATATGAAAGGTAATCGCTGCCATACCAAAACATATGTTGAGCGTGTTTTCCACAGCTTCGACAGGAAACCTCAAGTGTGTTCGACAAGAAATTTACACAACTTGGATTGTCATCTTTAAAACCTAATTTTTTTTTCAAGATTATTTTAAATTTTAAATGCCTGTTAAACAGCATATATACCTCGATATATTGAATAAACATGTATATATGTCGTGAAATAAGTGCATTATTTTAAATTACAAACCATCAAATCTTTTTGCCACACCTGATCCTAAACTTATAAAATCCGTCGAACTCTTGTCAAAATGAACACAATACATACGAAACTTACGTAAAATCTTGCGTGTGTAGGACTTCCAGGTTCTGCAGCATTTGAAATACCTTCAGCCTTATATAACTCTTTCATGTGTTTCACAAGGGCACCTTGGTGCCACAATGTTGCATCTGCCCATCTGAAAGAAGTACAAGATAATAGTTTGATAATTTTAAAATGTGACATAACTGAGCTCTTATTGAACTAGAATAGTGTAATATAATGCACATGCTTGAGTAATAATACTTGAAAGGTAAAAATCCACTGCATTTATTTTATTCTTCAAATACGATTGTTGTCAAAATCAAATCTGCCTCTTTTATTGTGTAATTTTCAAGTAAAAAATCTCTCTATTTTCCTATTTAGATAGATAAAACTAGAGATGCAAAAAATCCCGCTTTTTTGAATCGATGTTTTTTTTCACATAAAAAGCCGGCTTTTTTGGGAAAAAAACGAGAATTTTGGAAATTTTGGCTTTTTTCATTTTCATGATTTTTCTATCCAAATAGCTTTCTTATAGTATATTCTATAGTTAGAAAAGAATTCCATGACCTAAATGCGATATTTAGCTCTGTAATTCACCATCAAGATGGATGGAGCACATGTTTTACGAATTAAAGCTAAGATGAAGAATGTAGTATTTGAGGGCAATTTTACAGGCTATTTAACTTTATTTTAACTTTTGAGTTATAGGCATTTTTTTCTTCTCTAGATCATTTTAGTTTGTCATCCGCGTTTCATTTCTAAGAGCTTACTACTCTAGCTTCCAGCACAAAAGTTAAACTTACGTTTTTCTATATATCCGTCAAAGCATACATTTTTCAATATCTCCGTCAAACCGTACTTCCATATTTCTGTTATACTGTAGTTGTGCAATGATTTCGCAATAATTTTCCGGATACAACCTTGAATACCAATTTATACAAATAATCAGTAGCGGATTTAGAAAAGTACTTTGGGAGGGGTTTCTCTGATTGTTTCGTTTTCTAAAAAGTCCTAATTTTATTTGGGAGGTGCTTGAAGTTTATGAGTACGGGCATAACTAATATTTCGTTTCGTTTATATGTTTAGAATAATTTTCCGGATACAACCTTGAAAATTATTTTATACTGAGAATCAGTGGCGAATTTAGAAAAGTATTTTGGGAGGGGTTTTCTTACTACTAATGTTTAGTTTTTCGTGATTTTTATTTGACGGGAGCTTAAAGTTTATGAGTAAAGGCATAACTAATAGATATATCGTTCGTTTTAGACATTCCGCAACCTTGGGGAACAGGCTTCAGTCCGGAAGACCGGCCCCCTAACCTTCGCAAAACCGTCACTGCTGGTAATTAGTAATAATAACGATTTAAAAACAATAAGAAAGGAAGTCGGCCAACTCCTACACTCCTAGTCGGCCAGTACACGCACTATTTCTACATTCACAGATGGAATGAAGGAAAGCTTTGTCAGAATTGTCGAATGCTGGGTTGAATCCCGGACTTCCCGATAGAAGCGCAAAAGCCAACCACTCAGTCATGTTTGTTGTGCAGTTGTATTTACAACCCTACTTAAATATATTCCGTAGCCCTTTTTTTTGGGGGGGGGGGGGGTTCCGTAATATGTTGAATCCCTCTTGTTAAAAATTCAGAAAACTTGAGGACTGGGTAAACCGTGATGGTGGTCAAGGGCGCCCATGTTGTGGTTTCCAAGGGGGGGGGGAAGTATAAGCGACGTTTCAAAAATAGTTTCAAATTGTGCTGTAACTAATGTAAAAATTCTATTGGATTTTCTATATTCTGAAGTACATTTTCCTCTAGGGGGCAAGCGCCCCCTTGCTCCCCTGATGGGCGCCTTTGATGGCGGTTATAAAAAAAACTTAACTGTAGAATTTCAAGAATATACAGAACCAAAAGTTCCAGATGTGCAGTCTTTAATTGTATCATATAAATTTAAGTATTTCTCTTATGTTTTATTTTAATTTTATTTTGTTTCAAAAAGAGGGTATGGAATATTTTGAAGTAAAAATACTACATACAATTTTGCTAGTTATTTGTATATTATTTTAAAAGAAGTTTTTACTTTTAGGGTTGGCTCGTTTACACCAGCTTTTTTAAAAAAAAAAATAACTGGTTTAAACCAAAACAAAATAATAATAAAACCAAAAATGCGAATCGTGTGAACTTCATGGTGACGTTTCCACATGTCAAACCATCTGCATTAGTCTTATTTCCTTTTCACCTTTTAATCAAGGTGTCCCATGTTCAATTCTCGGTCGAACCACAACCCTACTTTCATGTGTAAACCAAGTAGCGGTTCGGATGTCACTTTAAGCGAAAGTCTTCTCATTGATAACCTCGGTATTACGTAAGGATGTTAAGCCTAAACATACGAAACGAAACCAAATTATATATTTCTGCATGCCTGTTGTTTTATAAAGAAGCCAAGGTTGCTTAAATATATTGATTGAAATTGATAAAATTTATCGATTGCCTACGTAGCTTCCAACATTAGCTTGGATTGGACTTTCAATGATATCTACATACTAAATTTGTAATTTAATACCTCAATTTAGCGTACTGATTATAATACGTTGACCTTTAAATGTTACATGGAAAGCAATAACAGGATTTTCCCGTTATTGTTTTACATTTAAAATAATGACGGGATTTTCCCGATGGTTAGGGCGGGAGTTTCTCAATTTAAGAAATTTGCTGACCGGACTTCTTTAAGCTTATGGGACCTCTTCCAGCATAACCCCGTTGTTGCATAATGACACCAAGGCGAAACAAGCTTATTTCTGTGAATATGTAATATAAATACATAAAGCAAAATATCTAAATTAAATAACCTGGTTTAAATTCCAAAAAAGCCGGGTTTAAACTGCCCCCAAAAAACAGGTTCTTGGCATTTTCAGAATCAACCATGATTCCTGCCAACTTTGCTTGCTTTTGTATATAGAAGGTTAATTTTTTTTATTATATACATTGGTTAATCCTTTGGAATTCATAATGTAAAAATGTTGAAGTAAAATTGTTTAAAATATCTTTTCGAAATTCATGATTTATTTTCGAGTTTTTATATTATTATCGGCATCAACCACTAATTAAATGACTTTTTGTGTTATAGAGAAGCGAAACAAAGTCTGCTTTATCAATTTAAAGCAGAAGTTTGAAAAAAGCTCAAAATTTCCCAAGCAAAAAAGCGAAGCAGAAAAAACCCGAGTTTTTTTTTCGAAAAAAGCCGGTTTTTTCCCGAGCCCTTGCATCTCTAGATAAAACTGTGAATAAAGTACCGTAATTGCGGGCTACTTGGACCCTTAAGGGGCTACTTGGACCCATACCAAAAACTCGTTTAAAGTCCCATATGCAATGCAACAATGAGTGAGTTCAGAGTTAGATCCGTTAGATGGGATCATAATGCAGGCGTACACACATTGAAACTAGTTCTGTGGTAGGCTACGATTGAGCAGCATTGGTGAGAAAGGTCGTTGACGAAAAGAGTGTATTTATTGAGCGCCAAACTTTCATGTGTGGACACTACTTGCAAGGAAGTGGAACCAATGCTAAGTAAACACATAAGTAGCTACATATAGGTTAATGAAACTGACATGGTAAACTTTCTTATATACAATAAGATGTGTGCGTAATTAGATTATACAGTATATGAAGTGTGTACATATGACCTGGAAAACATGGATATTTTGTCCCTCATCTTTTGTTATCTTTATCCCACCCCATCCTTTGTTATCTTTATCAATGAAAAATAAAGGTCTGTTGTCACGTGTCACACAAGTAAGGACTATTTATTGTTTCCTTAAGGATACCGGTACAAAATGGTACATCAATATAAAAGATTGCCTGCAGGTCGAAAATATGCTGATTTTTCATAACAGCTTGAAGAATGTTTACCAGCAATTCAGTCGGGGAAAATGTCGCGAAAAGAAACAGAAGCTCACTTCAAGATAAGTCGTTCCACCATAGAAAGAAAATTAAAGAATAGGTCAAGGCAGAATCCGGGCCATCTGAAAGTGTTCACTGAAGAAGAAGAATTAGCCTTCGCTAGTCATCTTGATAAAGTTTGTGATTTCGGATTCCTCGTTAATTAACTTGATTTCAGATTTATTGTGAAGTCCTATTTTGCCATGCATGGGAGAACTGCATCATTATATTTGATAGTACCTCTTAACATGTTCTCTTTGTGGTTTGCAGTAAATAAAAAGTGTTGTTCTTGGAACACCTACGTCCTACTTAGTCTCAGAGCAGATTTCAATGGTTTTCTGTAGGAAAATATGGGGGTGGGTTCAAGTAGCCCGAACGCGAGTCTTACTTGGACACATTTTTTACAATAATAGCCTGTGCTTTGTTTTCAATATATGTAACTAAAACTGTCCTCAATATATGCAATAAAGCCTGTAGTTCCACTTAATATGGGTTATGACAATAACTTTCGAGTTTTCGTGGATGAAAATAGGCCGAAAGAACGAATTTGTTGCAAAATTGGGTCCAAGTAGCCCGCATCTACGACGGTACTACAGTGGAAATAATATTAAACCGTGTTACAATTTAGGCATTATAATAATAAGGGGAGGCAAAAAGATACATTCATGTATTTTAAAACCACTAAGGGAATAAGTCAATGGCGCTGCATATGCTAGAATATAGAATCATCACAGTTTCCATCTTCGATTCCGGTTCACAATTTTATTTTATTTGAACACAACAGGAATACATCTAATGACAGTGTTCAGTTAAGTCCTCTAACATTACTGTTACAGAATTAATGATATGATAATAGTCAACAAGGAAGACTAACTATGTGATTGACTTATTTCAACATAAAAAAAGAAACTGATCTATAAAAAGTCATTACATTTTTTAAATTAGTTAATTTATTTACTATAATTTTTAACTACTACTAACTCTTCATTTATGCATTATTTCCCTCTGATAAATACGACATTCTATGTGAACAGAATATATCGACATTTGATTTTGCCGAAATTGCATTGTTATATAAAGTACGGTACACATTCTTCTAACGAGTGATATTTCCAATGCTTTTGCGCGATATTTCGTTAGATGAAAAGTTACCAGACGAGAACAGGTTCTATTGTTGGGGATGAGAAAGTAATTTCTGACAGCAGATTCTGTAGATGCAACAAAGTATGAATTTATATAGGAAACATACAAGTCAGTTCTCGTTTCAAACGACCCTTGTGTCTTGTGAAACGACTCTTGTCTTGTGTGTGATGGAATTTTGTTTGGTCCAGGGGAGGTTCTATGCTTAAGTTGTTTTATAGCATTTTCAGTGTCATGAAGTTCGATATAATCGATTGAAAATTGATCGAAAATGCTGCCGCTGACATGGTCAGATACAGATTTTAGGTTGTACTCAGATTTGTTACATGAGACGTGAATGTGCTGCATGAACGCATTCCGCCACACCCAGTTCATCTTGCAATTTTCTATCATAAATCAGGATATTGCATTCTGTCCGTTTTTCACTCGTTACGTAAGCCCAGAATTTAGAATCAGTTAGAATGCTAATTCACAGTTGCGAACATAATCTTTGTGCGCAACAGAAATTTCCCTCTTTGATATAGTCCGAACATCTTTCAATTTATTTAAATGGTAACTAAATGCCTTGCCAACATATTTTCCTGTGATATTGTTTACTTTAATTATAATGAAGGTTTGTTTTCCTATGCGGTACACATTTATCAAAATAAAATGAAATGAAATCTCTGAAGTTTTACGTCCTACGGTTATATCGGTTAGGCTAAAGGAGACTGTAATAATGAGAAATGAATGAAATGGTGGAATGAAGAGTGGGAGGAAACGGGAGACACCGAGAAAACTCTCAAGCACGGTGTTTGTCCATCACAAAGTCCACATGGCGCGAGCTGGGATCGAACCAGGGATCGGAGGTGAACACTCTACTACTCAGTCACCGCGTCCCCACATTTATCAAGAATAGTGTACATTATTTTATAAAAAATGTCCTTAGCACCTTCAACGCTAGAGTTATTAATTACAGTTGGCCAGTCGGCTGCAGACATTTCGTGATATAACTGTACAAAATTTCCTTTAAAGGAATTACAAGTTAATGAACAGGATTATACTAATCTTCAGGAACTACTGGCTGCGATTCATGCATCACTTTAATGTGTTACTATTCTTTACGACAAGGTCTAAGATTTTGTTACAATTTGTTTCTAACAATATTAAGTGACTTTAGATTATACAAACTTAGGAAGTTATGTAACTCATGTCACACACTTGTAGAGGTAAGAAAGTCAAAGTCAGTCCCGAATACTTGAGAAAGGCTTCAATCACTTCTCAGAAGAATGCTACTTTCTGGCTCTACTGTTTTGTACAGATAGTAAAAAGATACTAGTGGGTGGTGGAAAATACACAATACGTACAAAAATAGGTACAAAACTCTTTATAGTAATTTTTATGAAAATGGAATAGAAATTAGCAGTATCTGGTGGGGAGAATGTTTTTACCTTAAAATCATTCTTTGTTGCTGATTATATCCAATGAATGTTAAATTTTTGTCAGATAGTACAACTATGTATCTATTATCGAATAAATTCACTGTTCGTATGATTATCTGTTACCCATGTTTCAATTATACTAATTATTTGATAATCATTGTTCAGAACATTTTCAAAGAAAGTATTTAGTTTAGTTATCAGTCCACATGAGTTTTAGTAATATATCTATTAAAATGAACTTGTTTAAGTCCAAAGGTATTGCACTTGGAAATAATGTCTCATGGGTTTACTGTATTAGATTCTGCCTCTGAGCATTTTTCTCAAGAGCCAGCAATGGCTGACTCTTTTTCACGTCGCATTATTTTTAGCGTTGAGACAGGTGAGTTACGCTGACTTCTGAGGACCCCTTAATTCCGCCGATGAATGGCAGGTACCTGCGGGGATTCAGGTGGATGATGACTGAAGATGTTCTGTCCAGAAGCAGCAGTTCCATTCCCATCTGAAGTTTTGCAGTTCACTCCCTTCCTCTGTTCTTTTTCGAATAATCCTGAGGAAGCATGGTGGCTCAGTGGTAGAGTGCTTACCTCTGGTGTGTGGAGTGGCTGGTTCGATCTCGAATCTTTTTCTTCCCAAACTGCGGTATCTCTGTATTTCATAGTCTGCTAAATCCAATTGAAAACGATCCCGTAACAACTCTGCGCATTCTATTTTCGGTATCCCTCTAACTTTCACTAGCTTCCTCTTCAACACCGTTTAAAAAAAAAAGTCTATGACTAAAATTTCAAAGTCGTCAATTTTACTAATTAGAATGAGTTGCATTGTTGGAGACCATTTAAATAACTTTTTACCCGATCAAGTTCACTTTCCACCATATATATATATATATATATATCGCACCTCGTTCTTTCACCCTCGAGGTCGCACCCATTTCCAGTATATCGTTCTTTCGTGAGCTGACGTCCAGGATTTTGCTCTGCACCTCCGGTTATTAACAATGTCATTACTACTATACCATAAATGAATAGCACGTTTGAGTTTGAATTAGTATGTGAAAATCCTCTTTCCTGCCATACAACCAAATAACCCTATCGTATATCTCCAGGTGCTTAAAGAGAGACCCTTATTTCGTGCCGGAGTTCACTTCGGAGGAAAAAATGTATGTCCGCATAAACGCCTCTGAGCACTTGTCGTAATGAGGAGTCGTGTGATACTTTGCTTTCAGGTAGCTTTTCACCACAAAGAAATCTGCAGTTATTTCCGAGTTAACTTATTTATGTAAGAATACCTGTAAAAGATAGGAAATGCAACAGTTTAGTGCTCGGTTGTTCTATCTTTCAGGTGACCCAGTACGACATTGTCACTGCACGAATGCATTGGAGCTGTATAAAGTGCCAGTTCCATCACCCGAATAACTGCAGCGAAGCTCACCAAACTGTCCCCAGCAAGACAATAAATCATACAGTACCACATATAAGGTACTGGAGACATTTCGAAAATAGGTTCTATGTTGGACTGGCCACACAATCGATGTCCGAAAACAGCCATTGACGAGGAAACTGCAACGGGCACATGTGGCATTATTTACGAAGCTCAAGAACACAGTAAGAGCCAGTTATCAAGGAAGACTAGTGTCACTCAATGTCAATTTACGGTTTATGTATACCACCAAATGATACCTACATGGGATTCAGTGCCGGGTACACTTCGTCCAATGCATTCTAAAAAAGTGCAACAGGAAACAACAGTACTGCCAAAAAGTTTGGTTTACTAACGAAGCTAATTTTTATACACAGAGAGTGATATATAAACAAAACTGCTACTGTTGAACTAAACTTTAGTAAAGGCATGGACGAGAAGTGGTGGTGGGGACACACGAATTGGATGATGACCAGTATATTGACATCTTACATAAGTGTATCCCTCTTTATTGAATCCTGAGAGTGAATTTCCCAATCTTTTCCAGCATAATAATGCGCCTCCATTCTACTATATAGGTCCGATACTCGTTTTTTGGTAAGCAGTTTATGGACCACCGCCACACCATTACAGTTATGTAATAGTAGTAGTAGTAGTAGTAGTATAGTGAAATCTAATAAATCAAGAAACATTATCACTTCTTGATTGCTGTTATCTTTGAGGAGAATTTTGTCAGCTAAACTTAAAAACAAATAAATAATAAGCTTGATGCCGCTGTTTCATTTCTAGTTGGAGTGCAGAATTTTCGGCACGGATATTGCATCGCGAGTCAACTGGAAAATTAACTGAACTACAATAAAATGACGAATTTCAAACTTGAAAACAAATAATGACAATGACAACAGTTAATAATTATACTTCAGTCAGTACAATCCGTTTAGCAGCACCATGGAAGTTAGTTTTTTGAGCAAAGAAGAGATGGAGCATATTAGGGCTTCTTGACATTACACAGAATGAACATACTCAGTTTTAAGTGATAATCTTTCATAACTTTAAATCGTATTATCGATAAACTTACTACACCGCAGAAAATTTATTTTCCATAATTACTATGGATTATTAGGATCAGTGGCGTATTTAGGGGGTGGCTATCGGGCTCAACCCCCGAAATAAATTTGTTAGTTTTTCGCATTCCATGTACAGTCCGCAGCAAAAAACCTGCAACACGAGCATGTAAGTTTATTGTGAAACTACGCCTAACAGCGCAGGGAATCAACATAACGTCTAAGTGGCACGAATCACGCCAGGAGAAACCTCAGCGTCCTCCCCTGCACACTTATTTTGGAGCAAAAGACTTCGTCGTTTCACAATAAACTTACATGCTCATGTTGCAGGTTTTTTGCTGCGGACTGTACAATAATCCTTCTTAGTATTTCTAAGAATTTCACTGACTTTCCATTTTCTTATGCTCTTTGTGCAGAAATAATACTGTATTTGTTAAATTTCATTCCATGTAAGAACTGCGTTCTTTTTTCTTTCTTTCGTCTATTCAATTCTTCTGTTTCTTCTTCTTAGTTGTTATTTTCTTTCATTTCTCCTATCAGGGCTCATAGTGGTCTGGTCTCTTGTAAATAGTTGAAAAGTGACCAAAATCTCATTAATGCCCCTTTTTTCCTTTGTCAATTTATCCATCACCTCTTTCTTTATTTGTTGTTTTGTTTCATCTTTTCTTCTTTTTGAGCTTCCTCCTCTCTCAGTTTATCTAAGTATGCGTTGTACTTACGTTAAGCAGACTTAGCAGATGTAAGAAGCTCCTGAGTAAGTGGAACCAGTTCTGGCCTATTTCCAAATTTCTTCATCCCAGACATTATATTTCACTTAGCATTGAGAGTTCTCAAAGCCATGAAATATTCAAATTCATCACCTACTCTCAAGAAGAACATATAAGAAGCATAACACAAGACGAACATGATGAACCATACAAACACACACACACAACGTTGAGCGGAGCGTTAACTATTACGAGAGAAAACTAAAAGACTATTATGATAGAAGAAAGAATAGACACAGAAGGGTTCTCATCAACCCCACCTTGAGAGCTTAAGCATCCACCAACCATCCACTGTGCTTTAGAAAGAATAAATGCTGAAGTGAGAATAAAGCTGACTGTTTCACATGTTGCAGGAAGTACTGAAGCTTTCAGAAAAGTAATGAGTAACAAGTTTCTGCCTTTTTCCATTTATTTTTATAATATTTTTCTTAGAAAACTGCCAATGCAAAACATAGATAACACGAAAAAGTCACTATAGCTCCCAAAAAAGTAACTTTTAGTGACAAATTTGAAAGAAAAAAAAAAAAGTAGCTTTTAGTGACCACCTTGAAAAAAAGTCACTTTTAGTTTAAAAAGTGACCCGCTATGAGCCCTGTCCTATCATACTTTCGACCATTGCTAGTTGTGATTGAAGTCGTTCGTCGTCAACAACACCAAAACTAAGAGGAGCTGATAAGCGAAACTGGTGTTCCACACCAACTTGCGCGGATATCAACATAACGGGACTTTAATTATTATAGCAAAGGAATATTTACATCGTTTAGTTATAAAGAAAGGTAAATGTTTGAATTAAAGAAAATCAACAGGGGGAAACAAGTAGCCCAGGAAATCAGGTAGGCCAAGAGATGCTTCCTTTTTCTTCTATGAATAGAACAAAAGGTTAGATTCACAGCTAAATGTTTGTGGTATCACATCGTATAACATTCACCAGTTTGCAGTTCTGGCCATTAAAACTGCAATCAGTATATTTCCGCTTCAACTTATCTCAACATTTTCTTCCAGGTAAAAATGTAAACAGATAGAACCGAATATTTCCATTTTTTCTAAAATGAATTAAGTTAAGTTGAAATGAGATTACAAGTATTCAACGTGTGTTCGCAGGAGCGTCATTTCAGATTTGCCTTGGGGGTTAGAGCCTCCACTGACATGCGAGTTTCACGTTTTTTCCAAGTATATTAGTACACAATCGATTAAAATATATTTAATTCTAAAACTCCTGCTTCCCCGTGTTGTGCATAGCCCTCCCCGAAACAAAATCCTAAATACGCCACTGATCAGGATCAAAAATTTTGCATAAACTGTCTTTTGGTAATTTTCCTCAGGCTCAATCGAAGTAAAAGAGGTAAGTAAAAAAGTAAGTAAGTTTGAGACGGTTGTTTTATGTCAGTAATGAGACAGTAATCAAAAATTGTGACACAATATTGAAACACTAGTTCTATATGTAGGTTTCGTCATCATAGCTTTTTTCGTTAAAAAAATCTTTTATAATCCACCGACATAAATCAAGACCTGCTACAAATCTTCTGCTTGTTTCCCTTTAATTTCTTTTCTGAGCCTAAAGAAAGGTGCAATAAAACTAAACTAATATAGCAATACAGTTGAATTAAAACACTATTTTGAGTTTAAATAACTGAATCGATTATTCATTATATTTTACACACTTTCGGGCTATTTTTCAAGTTCTGTCAGTGGAAGTACGTCTTAACATACTGTTTTATGTATATAATGTACTTACGACTGAGATGGAATGTGTGGCGTTCTCCCTTCAACTCTTGCCCATCGACCTAAGTGAAGAGCTGCTCGGTGAAGTACATCACAGTATCTAAAAATAAATAAATAAAAAGATGATAAATAATACCAATGCTAATCCTTATTCAGTTACTTCTTCATTTACTAACACTAATAATATTAATGTTTATCGTAGGTAGAAGTAAGAACTAGAAGATTATTGAATGCAGTTCAATTCTTCATATACATGCAGATTTATGGGGAAAAACCTTTCCAGTAAAGTAAATTATTATTGATCCATTACTAGGTTTATTTGTAGAATACCTACCAATATAAAATTTTGTTACTACAGAAAAATGTCTATTTGCCTTTAATAACAATATGTGCTTACTAGATCTTTTTAAAGGTCTGGGACAGTAAACAGGTAATGATAAATACGCTAGGCAATAATTCTCTCTCTTTTCAAATATTACAGAATTGTTCTTCCACACTGTTCAATAATGCCAAGGAGTTTGTTTTAACACTTTGCCTCTGCTTGTCAGCACATGCTGACATACGCGTTCTACGTCTTACCGACGTTTGTATGCATATGCATACACGGACCTTTATCACATGATAGATGACGTTAACATTATAGATATAAACACAAACAGCTGAATGGCTTTTAATCCTTTCTTTGACATTTGACCTTGAATTATGATGTAGGTGTCAAAGTCTCACATGATTATCAGAGATGGAAAGACATCACTGTCTAGTCTACCTCCATATACGCCTCTGAATGTTTTTTCTCGAAAAAAGAGCTTGGAAAGAACGTTCTCGTTTGCTCTGTTTTCCGCGTTGATTCAATGAAGGTGTTTCTGCATCGTGTATCGCACGTATTTTTCCTATTTTCGTTTCGTTTTTGGATGTCAGGAGAAAATGGACACTCCCAGCACGAACGGTACAACAACTTCAAGCCGCGCCGTCTTCTCCTTATAAGAAATCTCGGGAACTGATAACGATAGGGATTCTGATCTTTGTGTGTTAGGTTCAAAGGAGGAAATTTCATAGGTTTCTGAAACTGAAGAAAACATTGGGGGCAGAAGGATATTGAAAAAAGAACAAAGAATTAAAAATAATTACACCTAAAGGGGGTGGCGAACATCTGTTTAAGTATTTGAAAAACCTGTTCCCAGTAGTTCCCCGGTATCAGATTCAATTCTTTCAATACTTTATATTTGATGAGTGAATAAAAAATATAGTGACAGACTAATAAATATGCAAAATAAATACGGAAAAGGGAGCGAGAGGCGACTGTTTGTACTGTATCGGTGAAAAAAATCACTAAGTTTGCAACACTTCTAATTCTCTGTGCATAAAGATAAAATGCTAAAATTTTTACAGAAACTAGTTTTATCCCTTTTTTTTTTTTTTAACAATCTGTCAAATTTTGTTTAATTATCCTTCAAAACATAAGATCCATGGCTTTTTATCGAAACGCTTAAAAACCGACGTCATCAGAGATTTACAGAGTTAAATACCCTCCGGGTTCAGTGTTTTAAGGGCTATATAATACACAGACATATATTTAACGTGGGATTATTGCTTGCACTTTCATCGGAAACTAAACCCGGGTCTTTTATACCAAAGATGTAAACAAGTAATCTTTTGCCACGAAGAAGCTCAATATGCTCCATCACTTCATTTGCTCTATAAACTAAATTCCACGACGGTACACCTCATAAGAGGCAGAGGGTTGTACTGGGTGAAGCCCACCCACGATGCAATATCAGTGCCGAAAACTCCGTCATTCAACTAGAAATTAAACAAGAACAACGAGTTTACTATTTATTTGTTTTTAATTTTAACTGACAAAATTCTTCCCATAACGATAAAAGCAGTTATATAATTACAGTGTGAGAATTTTGCTAATCTTTTCTTAAAGTTAAGTGAAGTTCCTTAACTTTGTAGGCTAGTAGCAGCATTAAATGGATTTACTAAGTCTAACTCTTGTACCTTCCTTCTTCACCCGTAATCAAGAATTGGAGAAAGTTGTTTTGCGTCCAACTCAAGATATTATGATTTAACAGGGTGATGAGTTCCAGGAACTAAACGCAGAACTTCATGCATACTCAAACTTCAGGCTACTTGATACGACACAATTATTCAACCAACGGGAAAAAAGTGCTGCGCCACGTATTGACCAACGACGATTCTTTATACGTCGAAAAGTTCCGTAGGCAAGACACCTGGGTTTAGGGCTAGAAAACTCAAGAACTCCGTTGTTCAGTAGTAGAGTGATTACCGCCTGAAAATACAGTCCGAATTTCAGGTCTTACTATGTAAACCTCACTGTTTGCTTGGGTTTTGATTGGTTGAATTCGAATTTAGGGTATCTTTCAGGAGCGAGGTTATATGAGACGTGGGCCTACAGCTTAAATGTAGGATCCGAACCACATGAGCTCCGCCAAAAATTGAACCCAGGTCTTCCACGCAAGAGACTCGTACAATCTTTCCTTAGGTTTTCTCAGTATACGTCCGCCCTTCTCCCTTCTGTCTTTATCATTTCAGCCATCAACTCATTATTCACTTGCGTTTATCGTGCTGTCTATATCCTACAAGACACTATCTCTGAACGTTATCTTACAATTTTTTTTTTTAATTTTGTATTTTTTTTATAAGAACAGAATTATGTATTTAATAAACTCGTAATTGTTTAAGCTAAGAATTATCCACATAACATACTTCAATTTCATCTGCAGTTTAAACTATATGTTTTTACTGCTATGTTGGTGTGAATGAAATGCCCTCCAGCTGCGTCATTTTCAAAGGCCAAAAATATAAGTACAATACAATACCTAATTAATCAAAATAGATTCTGTCTGTAACCTTATACTTTCACAATTCCTCAGCCGACGATTGGGTTCCGCGGAGAAGTCCGGTGCCTACAAGGCAAAGAAGTCCTTAACCAGAAATTGCATTACCTAATAATCAAGTTTCCGTCCCAAGAAGTGATCTAAATGTTGGAAGAGGTGGTACGTCGGAGAGAGGAGACATCAGCAAAATATAGTGGGTGGAGAAGATTTCATATTGTTACTCACTACGAGTCTGCATCACCCTTTGAGGGACATGTGGGCATGAATTTCTGCAACATGAGGACACCACATCTGGTGACCATTGATGGATGATTGTAGACAAGTTTGAGATGCATTTCATAGAGTTGAGGACTATAACGATAAGCAGTAATAGGTATTGCATCGACGGACAAAGACATCATGGATCACACCTACCATAACAGCAACACCGGCTGGGAATAGAGGGGTGGTTTCATTGTTTTTGACCCAACCACTGTCCTGACTATTTACGATTATTGTAGGAGATCCATATTTCATCAAATGTGAAAATTTGATGCAGAAAATCTTCCAACTTATACCATACACTCACAGAACTGCACACCTCCAAATGGCGTTTCTTGTTCTGTGTTAACACATCTGGCAGCCATGAGTCCAACTGTTTCACTTTACCGATTGATTTGATTCTCAGTTTAGTGTCCTTTTCAGTAGCGGGGCTATATGAGACGTGGCATAAGCTTAACATGGGATCCGAATCACATGAGCTCTCGCCAGAAATCAAACCAGAGTCTCTCACGCCAAAGGCGCGTATGCCAGCAGCTTAGCCACGAGGGAAAAAATGAAATCTTTAAGTTTTACGTCCCAC
Organism: Thermobia domestica; assembly: GCF_964235325.1. Classification (NCBI taxonomy): domain Eukaryota; kingdom Metazoa; phylum Arthropoda; class Insecta; order Zygentoma; family Lepismatidae; genus Thermobia; species Thermobia domestica. Next base: position 325,246,219 of record NC_137454.1, on the reverse strand, counting down.
GGTTATGCCGGTTGGGCTAAAGGAGACTGTGAAGATGAGAAATGAATGAAATGGTGGAATGAAGAAAGTGGGAGAAAACGGGAGAACCCAGAGAAAACCCACGAGCACGATGTTTGTCCACCACAAAGTTCACACGGCGCGAGCTGGGATCGAACCAGGGACCCCAAGCACCGGAGGTGAACGCTCTACCACTGAGTCCTCCCTTAGGACATTCCCCAGCTTAGTTCTTTATTAGTCAAAGTAAAAAAACTGTCCGAGTCGGCTAAACGATTACTGTTAACGCAAAATAAAAGTTACGAATACGTTTTCTTTCCTAACTTGTACCTGATTCACTGACTTCTTGACATATCAGGCAAATTTTGTCATCAAACAATGTTTTGCTTTAAAGAAACGACTTCGCGAACATCCTGCAAGTCCCGTACACAAAAAGATTAGGTCTGACTTAGAAAAGCAACATGTATCGTGGACCTCAGAATGAAATAAAGCATCTAACGATGAGAAGAATTTCAGTTAGGATGAACTAGACAGATTTCAGTATTATTGGCAAGAGAACAGAGGATCAATTAAGAATACGCAGAAACTTTAGTGGTGGAATTATTGTGAGCTGGGCAGCGTTTTGCGCAGAAGCTGGGTCAAACATTGGAAGAATGTACACTAATGTACACTAGAATGAATTCTGGCAGGTATACCGAGACGCTAATAGGATTTACTAGAATGCCATAAGGTTTAGTCACAAAAACCTAAATTTTCAACATCATAGTGGGTTTATTTATGTGTACCTGCGTTAACAAAAAAGTGGTTTCACAATCAAGATATGAAACTTCAGATATAAACGTAGTCCAGATCTAAAGTCAGGAGGAATACTTGTGAGGCGTATTTACCACAATGGCCAACTGATAAGAGTAGCCGAGCTGCAACGAACGATACAAGAAGAATAGACATGGATTTCAAAGCAACGACTAGAAACCCTCGTTGCAACAATGTCTGAGGGTTTACGAATTAGGTAGGTAATTAGGAAGAAAGGAGGTTATAGCATGTATTAGTAATTACATTTTGTGAGATTCTACTGGTTTTGTGCATACATTGTGTAAGCACAACATATGCCGTTATACCAATTTTCACCATTGTATTATTATTATTATTATTATTATTAAGTATTCAAATAACGATGTATTACAAAAGAAGTAACTTACTTGACTGGATAACAATGTACAACATACATTGTGAAGCAGCCAACCCACACAAATCCTAGATGCTGGGTTGCCCAATACACATCGTAGTATAAAAAGCCCTGTAAATAAAAAATAAACAATGAAACACTTCTTGCTCTTAGAAGACAATACTCGTGCAATTTAATGCATCTTGTATTACAAAATTGTTCTTGAATTTTATCTGTGCTTTACTTTTCATCTAATGCTTCATCTTTTATGTAAGAAATAATACTACACAAATAAAACTTGCTTAATTATAATGAAATATTTCGCCTGAATAATGCAACGTATTTTCTACAGAACCTACGTAATGTAGAAAAATTTCTAACCTCATTTTCTGTGTACGACATTCAACTAATATTAAAAAGTAGGTACTTTTCTCTTATTCTGCTTTTCGTTCTAGCATGTCACATAAAGGCTACACATACGAAGGCTAATAAAGACTGGCCAAATACTTCCATATTGTACGGAAAAGCAGTATCTAGTTTGTTAAGCAACAAGACAGATAATTATACTTCAATACATGTCAATTAAAAATACTACCCAAAGAAATTTATTTCTACGTATATTCCATAGTCTTCTTCCTTTATAATAAATATCTATTACGAGATTTAAAAACATCGTATATGAACAAACCTAAAGATAATTTACTACGTAACACTGTAGTTTTATTTGAAACGTTATCATATATTTGTATTAATTAGACACGAAACTAAAGGACAGAACGAAAGAACGACTTATTTGTCTTAAATGTAAACATCGCAACTTCAAAGCATTAAAAAGAAAGAAAAAAAAAAAAAAAAAAAGAACAGTTTGCGAAACGTGCACATTTTTTCACAGAAGAAAATAGTACAAATAATAGTTTTATTTGTGTATGTTAAATGAATATTTAACAGTTTGGATTATTAAAATTTTTAATACAATTTAAACTTCCTAGTAAATGTTATGGTAAAAATACATTTACTATGAGAAACAATTAAGGTACAATATCTTTACTTTGTATGTGATATTTAGAAAATAAAAATCAGCTCCGAAATTCGAATTCTGGACCTCCAGATTATAAGAACAACATACCAGCATTAATCAAACCCGTTACCTCCTATTAGCAACTTTAGTTACTAAATGAAATGAAAAAGAAAAAAAATCTAGTTATTGAGTCTTGGGTACTCTTCGGTTGTTAAATTTGGCTGGGTATTCATTCTTTGCTCCGAAAAGCTTTGTTTTTTCAACATCGGTAACCGAATTTTACACGTTTTGACAACACAGTTTACACGTTTCTTTCAATGTCGAAACCTTAGCAAAACTTAGTTTTCTTCCTCCCATCAGATTGACGCTCATGCTATTTAAGAAACGTGTTTCATATTTTACTTTCATTGTTGACCTGTTCTTTCAGTTTAACACGTTAGGCTAAGGGAGATGATAATTAAGGCAAATGAATGATAAGAGAAGAATTGGTAGAATGAGAATATGGGAGGAAACGGGAGTACCTCGAGAAAACCCAAGAACACTATGTTGTCCACCACAAACTTATTTGAAACCAGGGATCTCTCGCGCATTTAATAATGTATATAATACTTTGGTGAACGAACAAATAATCTAAATAGTTTATTTTTTTTTTCCTTTTCGAGTACATATAGTAGGGATATTAGCAACAATTGTATCACCAGCTGATTTAACAATGTGTATTTCTACAACACTTAATTTTATTATTATTATTAAATCGTTCTTCTGTCATTTTTATTAAACGAAAAGATCAACACAATTGTGTTTAGTTTTAAGGTAAGAAATTGAATTATTTGTGGAATTTTGGTATTAAGTTTATTTGTTAATAGATATTTAAAATGTGGGTCCCATAGGAAAGTGAAAGTATACAGCTGATTATTGACTTTCGTTGGCGCTCTGACTACTATCCCCCCCCCCCCTCAACGTTCTAAGGACTATGAGTTCGGTTCTTTTTGTGTTACCCTAATTTTTAAAATTTGACTATATTCTATTTAACCTCTCCAGTTGCGCTTTTCGATTAAATTTTACTTGATTACCATGTCTGTAAGTTTGTGTTGACAAACCCTAAACCATAGTTCTTCCATAATGTTCGTAAGAGTGAAGTATTTGGCTTATCAGTAATTTCAGATTATTAGAATTTTTTAAACAGATTTTGAACATTATTTTTATTTGTTTATGTTAAAGATTCTTTATTTTTTCTTGTAATTACTTTCAAAATTCTCTTTGTCCGTGCTAGTCACACTACTTTCTGGATTAGAGACTAGGCTATGGTTACATAATGGTAGAAAACGAACATTTATTATTATTAATAATATTATAAATTATTCGTTACATGTAATCTTATACCTTGTGATTTCTTCTTATGAGGTGTTGTGGAATCGCGGGTTACGGCAACAAGCCACGTATTATTTTGGAACTAAATAACTTACTTTATCGCCTATGGAACCAGAAGGTTCAATACCGCGTTCATAAACGCTCTTCATTGACTTCTATCCTTAGCCTACAAGATCCAGTTTCTACTTTGTATTCCAATTTCTGCGAGATCCATCTTAATATTGTCCTCCCACCTGCGCCTAGGCCTTTCTAATAGTCGTTTTTCGACTGGACTTCTAGTTACGACTTTAAAGCGTTCCTACTTTGTTCCATTCTGGCTACATGACCTGTCCACCTGAGCCTTCTTGATCTGATGACCCTAACAATGTTTGGTAAGTGGTATAAATTATGTAGTTCCTCGTTATGAAATTTCCGCCATTCCATATTTTTGTTTCTTTTAGGTCCGAATATTCTTGTTTCTCTCAGGATCTTATTCTCAAATATTTTCAGTCTACGTTCTTCCCTCAGAGTAAGCGTCCATGTTTCGCAACCATACAAAATAAGACATGATTATCGTTTTATATATTTTAACCTTCGAATTCCTTAACAAAATTCGCGAAACAAGAGATTTTCAACTGAATAATAACACGAATTATTTTGGAACTGAAGACGGAATTGCAGGTTTGGGTTGATCGATTTTAAGTTTAGCGTCCCTTTCAGCGGCGAGGCTATAGGAAACGTGGACTTACTCATTAACATGGAGTCCGAACCACATGAGCTTCCACCGGGAATCAAACCCGGATCTACCAAGCCAAAGGGGAACTGCGGGCATCGGGACAGATTTGCGAGAGTTATCAATAATGAAGTGAAATGTATAAATAATGCATGCAAACTAATTGGGCGTGGACATATGCCTAAGATGTATATTATGCGTAAATGGGAGATGTTACTGATTATATATACATAAAAGTACAATCATTTTCATGAGAAGCTTCGATTTTTTTTTTTATTTTTTTTTTTTTTTTTTAATGTAAAATTCGACGTCCTTTATGGAACACCTTATATAATCAAGAAATTCATGGTTCAATGCAGAAGGAGACATGCCAATTGAAGTGTTGCCCCTGGTTTCTTCCTGTCTGGCCGGATGTATGACGTAGGAGCGCGCTTTTTGCAATCTTAACAAACGCATGTGACCAATAGATGGAGGGAGGGAATGAGAGAGGAAAACTGAATCAGCAAGTGTGACAGTGTTCTAGTAATTATGGATCAACGATAGTATGCCTGCAAAACGATCCATTACGCTATCAATGTTCTTGTTTGTCTTGTAAACAATGTCTTCTATCAACACAAGATCTGCCTGCTTTTCTTCTCCGTGTGGTTCACTGACAAAGGCGTTACGAAACACTCAGTTGGAAATGACTGGTCTAAAGCATCCTTTCCCAAGATTACAGTATCCACTTTTACCTATGATGTCTACATTTGTTATATTTTACACGTGCAGTGTAGATAAGAAGAAACAAATAACATCGGTGAAATGATAGTGTAGCAATACTTTAAGAACCCATGCAACACACACACACACACACACAGTGTGTAGCTTCATTACACAGCCTACATTATGTACGTATCCTAAACATATAGTCAGTCTTGGGTAAGTTACTTGTAAAAATGTAACGCGTTTCTTTAGGTCCGAAACTTTGAATATGTTAAAAGAAATATTTCAATTCTCCGTACTACTACTACTACTACTATTATTATTATTTCACATTTTTCGTTCTCCATCTTTATAAAAACAACCAAAGTAAACTACACTACCAATGCATTCGCAGTACACTAATTGAATGTACTGATTAGAAGCTATCAAAATCTGACAAAATCTTCCATGTGCTTCTATCAGTACATGTGATTTCCATGAGACTGTACGCATCTTCCAAAAACAGCAAGTGGCACTACTAGAATCTAATCGGTTTCTCTGTGTGTCGGTGACTGATTGTCAGTCACTGGCATACTGTATACTTCATTGTGAGAAATTCACTTACAGGAAAGAAACACTGTTTCCGAAAAACATATACATATATTATAGTTACTCATCCAAAGTAAGACACTTAAAAAATTGTAACGCGTTACCATTTCAGTTACTTTGGATAAAGTGTAACGCGCTAATTAAAAAGTAACGCATTACTTCCGTTACGTTACTTCCCAAGACTGTATATAGCAAAGCTAAGTTAGTTATAAAGCGAATACTGTTAACACTACTAACCTGAGCAAAACACATTGGAACAAACCCTGCATAATATGCATTCAATACCGAACTAAAGAGAACTTGTTTCATTCTATTATTAAAATCAGTTTTCAGAGTTTCCACTTCATCTCGAATGCTTGGTGGAGACATCGAACAACTGTGATACAGTTTTCCTGAACAAGAAAAAAAGTATTTTTAAAATTTCACACAATCTACCTCTCATAAATTGTGCAGAAAATCATTATCAAGACAATCAAACATAATGAACAAGATTTTGGCAGTTACACCAAATTAATTTTATATCATACACACACACATGATGTACAAGTCTTGTTGTGTTTGACAACCCCCTGTCTACATTACGGAATATCTCTACGGTTGATTTATATACTATATATGATAAATGGAAAATAACCGATTTTATATTACACCAATTCATTTATAGGTGCGTATTCAATAAGTTGTGCCACAGTTCATGTGGTCTAAGTGGTTGAGCATGAACTGTGATGGACTGTACTGCTGTTCAGGGAGTACACTGGACACCATCGCTGTTAACGCATCGCGCGTCTTTCACTTTTTGTGTATTCTATTAAAGTACTTGAAACTATATTTTTAACTGTATAGGGAATTACTTAGTTGCTGTAACAGTACCTAAATACAAATTTTATGTACTGTTAACGCTTAGTGCTATAAAGGCTCATTACACACTATTAATACAGACAGACGCTTACTCTGTTCTACTCTACCTTACTCAAATAATCGTACAATGAATTATTTCTTTGAATTTTCTCATTTATTCTATCGCATTACTGTTTCCTATTTAACAAATATATTCAGTTACATTTTTGAAAAAAAAAAAAAAAAAAAGTTAAATATTCCGTTTTAGCTAGCGGAAAACACTGTGATGTCAGTTTTCAAGAGTTTCCTTTAAAAAAAAAAAAAATTAGATTATGCTTTGTATTCTAAGTTTTTTTTTCATTTTACTACTTTTAATATATGAAAAGCGTTTGGGACCTACTCGGTATGACCTTGTGACGAAACACGAGTCTCACTCAAAATTTGAATGTTGCTTTGCGAAATAATATTTCAAAATTATTATTGCATACAATTCACTACCTTTATCCAAACAAGTAACAGTCCTTATCAACAACATATATTTTATTAATTACTGCTCTAATAAAAATAGCGCTATGGCCCTCACTGTTATATTACTAACCACCACTCCCATCTAACAATTAGGTGTGTATGGACTTTCTTTACGTATGAATAAGATCAAGAATAAATTATGTTATATTATTCATATAAGAGGTGTTCGCAATTACTTTATTTGTTTGGGAATATAAGTGCTCTATAACAGCATTTTTTTGATTAGTAGCAGAGAAATATGAACAAGAGGGAGCCACGCAAATTTGTGAGAACGCCACACAAGAAAATGAGATAATGGCCAACGGTTCTATGTTTGGAGAATCATTCGTTCACAGGATTTCCATTTTGTAGCATCCGATATCCTAGGATTCACTGATGTTTATTTTGGAAATGACTTACGAGTAACTTTCAGTTATTGCGGTACGCTCTGCGAAGAAGTAGGATGCCATATTTCTTTCCCTTTGCATTCACGTTGCATCAGTAGAACAATTATGTGACGACAAAAGGCACATAATAATATAATTATAATGTAATTGCTTATACTGTATACTTTGGATGTTCAATGTTGCCGAACACATAGCTATATCCAAATTGGTGAATTTTGTGATTATATATATTGATAAATTTTTGTCCAAAAGTTAATCATGCATAAAAGAAAAAAGATATATTTTTAAACTATATACCAGGTCGTTAAAAAGTATTAGGTCTTTTGCGCACGAGACTGTGTTAATATCCCAAATCTCAAGAGTATATGAATCGCAGCGTGTCAAGTCTAACGTCATTTGGAATTAGACAGTTGAATCTAGTAATGTTCATAAAGTGCTGGAATTTATATAATTTTTATAATTAAATGTATCGTAATGTGCCATGAAGATGAGTGAACTTTCCAGAAAACTGAGCTTCATTTTACAATTTTATTTCGACAAAGGCGCAAATGCTGCGCAGGCCAGTAAAAAAAATTGTGGTGATTACGAGGAAGTTGTTACATAAAGCAACAGCCAAAAGATAGTTCAATCGCTGTCTTTCTAGATATTTCGACGTTCAAAATATTCCTCGCAGTAGGCAATCAATCACAGCAAAAGTGGATGAAATTCTGGCAAAAGCTAAGCAAGACCAACATGTAAGTAGTCATGACATCGCCAACAACCTGAACATACGTCACAAAACAGTTTAAACTATTCGGGGAAAGCTGGCTACAAAAAGAAGCTCGACGTTTGAATGTCACTTGATCTGACTCAAAAACATTTAGTCGATCGAATTTCTATCTGCGGATCTCCACAGAAACGTAACGAATTCGAATTATTTCTGAAGTTGATCATGTGCGACAAAGATCGTGGTTCAAGCGAAGAGAAGTCTAAACTGACGCCCAGGAAGGTTATGCTATGCATTTGATGAGATCGAAAGCGTATTGTGCATCACGAACTGCTGCCTCCGGGCAAAAGGATTCACTCGAGCCTGTATTATCTACAACTAGCGCAAGTGCATCTAACAATTCAAAAGAAACGACTAGAAGTGGTCAACAGGAAAAAGTCGTATATCACGCTGACAATCACAGGCTGCATATATCTTTAACGACCCGTGAGAAATTGAGAGAAATTGGTTAGAAGATTTTAATGCACCAACCGTATAGCCCAGATCTGGCATTGTCAAACTACCATTCGTTTCGATCGCTACAGAATATATAGTTTTAAAAGAGGCCTGTGAAAACTCACATCACAATTTCTTGATCAGACACCACAGAATATAGGGACAGGATTATGGTATTGCTGAAAAAATGGCAAAAGGCCAATGAACAAAATGGCGCATATGTGTTTCATAATGTTATTCTCAAATAACAATAAGTACCTCCCCAATCTTAAATCCAAAGGCTCAACACTTTTTAGCCAACCTGATATTAGTAATTTAATTTTGATGGTAAGATTATTAAGATCAATCGGATAACATTATTACAAATTGTATTAACAAACATTAAAATATTAATATATTCTATTATACATTATTAGCTTATACAAGAATGTATCGATATATACACGAATCTGGGCATAAATATGTATATGATAAAAATGCGTCTCCGAGGAACTTCCGAAATGGCTTCATACTGTTTTCAACATAGTGTCTGTGATTAGCTAAATGCTCTAGGAACCTCTTGAGTTTATTAATTTTAATATATGGTAATATACTTTAGAAACAAATTATTGGCCATGTAACAGTGCAATATTCGGTCACAAATAAACAATAATTGTAATAATTGTAGTGTGGAACAAGTGTATTTCAGATTCACTATAGAGGGTTTTCAGTTAATATAACTACGTACGTATTGGTAACATCTACAGTTGTTAGCATTACAGCATGTGATCAACTCGCTGCATTAACATGATACCAGTTTGCTACATTAAGGCTGAAGATGGGCACTCGGTAATTGTGCGTAAAATATTGAGGGTCATTTCAGGAATTATGGCCGTCACATGAATATTTCAATCTTAACAATCTTGATATAAAATTTCAAAATATGCTCCTTACGTTCTATTAGTAAAAGAGAAGTACTTTACCTACCTAATGTTTTCCCTCTCAAATCTTCTTTGGTCGTATTTGTCACAGCGCTTATGTCAAAAAAGGGCCCAATATTGAACCCAAAAAGAATGAAGTACACAGAAATCCTGTTACGAAGAAAGAAAAATATACGAACTAATAGTAAATATATTTAAAAACACTGCTTTCTTATCCAATGCTGATGAAATAATAATACAAAACTTCTAGTTTTAAAGGCTTATTTTAATTACTTAATCTAAATATCCTACCAGAGCCAGTCAAAAAGTAATACCCCTCACACGTTCAACATGCTGAAGTGTGATTTTTCTGTCCGACTGTGATGCTTCCTTAGTTTGTATGCTAAGTTTTACGTACAACTGACAGGTGCTAATACTGTAGCATTAAGTAAAGTTCGAGAGTAACGTGAGTAGTAATTGAATTTTTTGTGGTCGAGAATGAAAGTGTGATGAATACTCACGGATAATTCCGTACTGTCTATGCAACAAATGCATTGTGCCATTGGATGGTGGCTAAAATGAATTAAATCCTCATAAGGGGATGCAGTTGAACTGTGTTACCTTCTCTGTGAAATATTTGAAGACAGTGAGTGTGGTTAGTATTGTAAAAATATGGTTGAAGAAATCGCACGCTGACACAGGGACGGCATACACACTACTGTATCAAGGAGGTGTAATGCCGTAGCAGTAGAGGGAGATTATGTAGAAAAATAACATGTATAGCGGACACATATAATAATATTCTGTAATAATATCATTAGTTTCCTTTAAACATTAATTGAGAAAATAAATGTGGAACACTACCTTTTGAGCGTTCCTCGAACTTAAAATTAATTGCAGTTTAACGGTCCATGAAGACGAGAGAGAGAAAACAAAAGAAAAAATTGAGTTGAGTTGATTTTGAGTTTAACGTCCCGTTCAGCAGCGAGGCTATATGAGAAGTGGACCTACTGATTAACGTGGAATCCGAACCACACGAGCTCCCAAAGAAAAGAAAAAAAATTGCTGAAAACTATATGATGCTATTTGTTTCAACTTATTCTATATAATAAACAACCCTGCAGGACCAAACACATTATTATTGCTTCTAATTTTTATATTTAATTCGTTTTTGTCCTTCACGTACAGCCATGGAAAACCGAAGAAAACTGCATCTTATTTTCCGGCCAATCATTGTAATTATACTATAGTGACCGCGACGACTCGTGAAGCCTAGTCTCTACACCAATTATACAGCTGCTTTTCCTCACGTATAATGCATCGGCTGCCTTCCGGGTGTACACTTGAGAACATGTAAAACAGGTGAAGTGCATCAACAATGTTGCCAAACTTAAAAGAAATGGCGAACGAGTGACAAAAAAAGGGTCATCTAAAGAACTATAACACGAGCACTAACAATTATTCGAATTAAATGGTAACAATAATATCAGCAAAAATATGAAAACAACAACAACAAAACGAAACTTAGTGATAATCCGACAACTGTGTACCATAAGATGTTCTCCGTACAGCGCAGCGACACTGGCAAAATTTCATGGATGGGGTTTACGACTAGGACACACTCTCGCGTTCTATTGGATAGTGAAATCGGTAGACCTAGGTCAAGTTTCACGACTCATTGCGACTACTCTAGTTTGGATCAGATTGCAACAACCATTTTTTAATAAGTAATTTCTATAAATTTAACTTTTGTTTCAAAAACCTTACTAAATAGCTGCTCTTCCGGCTAAGAATCTAGAAATTTCACCGCCGTAGAAACAAATTAGCATGTCACCGAATTCTACCCAGTACCAAGCCAATGGAGTAGGAATGTTAATACGTATTGCCTGTTAGAACAAACCTCTTGGTTTAAGTAAAGGTATCCTTCCCATACATATCTCAACTAGAATTCCATACACCCATTGCATACTTGCCATGCCGATGGATTTAACCTATTTGAAACATACCGACCTCATCATTCATGAGTATTCGGCAATATACAACGATATTGTATATCTGACATCTATGAATTACTTTCATTTCTAATTGTAACTATTTTGGGCAACGATGCTTAAAAGTGCACAATATGTTATGAAGAAGAAGAAAAAATGTAGAATATATGTTGAGATAGATTGATATTCATGTAATGGTAATGGCTATAACTACAGATAATTGTTTGTTTCGTGTTGCTATGACAACAGAAAGGTTACTATTCATGGAATTTTGAAAATAAACGTTAGTTGTTCTATATATATTTGACGAGCCTAATTTCCAAGGTATGCAATTGTTAGTTTTTGCAATTAAGTGTAAAAATTAAGGTACTGAATCGTTAAAAAAAAATGAAATGAAATCTGAGTTTTACGTCCCACGGTTATGTCGGTTAGGCTAAAGAAGACGGTGATGATGAGTAATGAATGAAATGGTGGAATGAAGAAAGTGGGAGGAATGTTGACTTATCTAGTGATTCGAATTGTCGGCAATATATGTAACAAAAGCAATCATAAATAACGTAACATATAGTTTTAAATATACCGGTACTCACATTTGTAAAGCTTCGCATTATGTAAACTCCATTCACTCAATTGCTCGTCTTTCCATCTGCAAGTCAGCCCTACTATTAATATTATTATTACTATTATTTTATTTTTTCATTTCTTTTAATTTGTAAGTTCTCTACGGAAGCGTTTTTGGCAGTTTAAGCCTTGAAGAACTAGCGACTTTTATATGGCAAGTTGTGTGAAGATTAGGAAAAAAAAATACTCCTAATATTACGAGAATAAAGCTCCACATTCAACTTTCTGTCAATCGTACCAAAACAATATTAAAGAAGAAACAATCATTTCGACACAGTTCAGTTATTCCTTAGAAATTAGCACAGTGGCTATAGCTTTGTGTAGTTATACCAAGTTACTCAAAATCCAAACACATGTACTACAGTAATTAATTAATACTTACGGATAACACAAATAGAATATATTCACAACAGGATGATTCTGCATTATGAAGTACGTACACCAACTGAGGACTATCACAACCACAGTTAACAAAATTAATCTAAAAAGAAGAAAAAAGTGAATTAGCTTTAACCAGACAACACACTACGATCTTCATACTCAAAATGACAAGATTGGCTGACACATATTTTCAAACTTTAGTAAAAGGAGAAAAATATAAAGGTCAAATAAAGAATACTTAAACTTTCGTCAAACGAGGCATCCAGAATTACACGCATCCTGATCCACTCTCTTTTCGCTCCCTTGAAATATCCTAATACAAAACAACATTTATATATACACGACACATCAAAAAATATCTTACATTGCAAAACGGAAATACAATACAAGCAGATATCTTTTCATGAAATCTTTTCAGTTTTACGTCCCACGATTATGCCGGGTCGATAGATGTCATGCGAATTTTCGGTACGTATACGCTAGACACTTTTGAAAAATATAGCATATACCCAACCCGTAATACGCTCGTTCTTTCGTAAATTTAAAGTGAGTATGCGTTGAAATATAAAACCAGTTGAGAATGCTCCAAGAGCATTGCCAGAACGAACTTAAAAAGAATTCAATATCCTTATTAACTTCTACAGGCTTTATACTAACTGTTTTATATACTTTATTATTATACTCATTAAACAATTCTTGTAATATATCTATCTATTTATAATTTCCTTAAGTACTAAATTTTTCCCACATGTCTTGTTTAAGAATTCTGTTATAATGTTCTACGATATGTTGTTTTACGAAGACATATGTTCAAAATTGAATAATTCGCAAATTATCATCTCTCTACGACTTACGGTTTTCGAGATATGGCTTCTTAAATCTCCCGAAATCGGAATTTTTGGGCCAATATCTGGGGAACGGTGGCTAGTTGGTCAGTGACCACCGGTTACTATTTGATACCAAAATGTTCACCATCCTCTTAGGTATATCAACATGAAAGCTTTGTTTAACTGTGATATACTTATTTCCACCCTATCCTCACCACAAGCTTCTCAATTTTTTCTGGCACATCGGCAATGATTTCCTCTGTTTCTTCTCGCACTGGGTTGATTCCTTCTGTCTATCTACACCCATTTATGTTGATACTGAGTTTAACGTCCCGTTCAACAGCAAGGCTATATAAGACGTGGACCTACTGATTAACGTGGAATTCGAACCACATGAGCTTTCACCGGGAATCGAAGCCGGGTCTTCCACGCCCCATTTATGTTGTCAATGGAGTGATTTATCTAAGTAGTATCATTAACAAAATGATTTTATACTATAGAACAATGTCTCACCCTTCATATTTTAACTGAATTATTAATATGTGCGTTTTACATTGTTAATTTCAAAAAATGCCTTTTCTATGTCGTTCATATATATTATTTTATGCCAATCACAGATGTTCACAAAACAGCGTATACCCTGTACAGTACTGGGTATGCCCCCCCCCCCTTACATTCCTGTATAAGAGCTCTCTGACGCTCAGCCTACGCGTCTTCCGCGCGAAAGACCCAAGTTCATTCCCTGTAGGAGCCTGTGGTTCAGAATCCACGTTAAGCTGTAGGTCAGTTTCATAGAAACTTGGTGTTAAAAAGGGTGATAAACACCAATATAATCAATGAATCAACATACGTTACCAAAATAAAAATAAAAATAAAATAAAAATCGATACGCAGCAACGACGACAAAATAAATGTAACTAGAAACTGCTGATGTTATATATATATATATATATATTAGTAAAGACGAAAGTCTGGAAAGAACAATTAAATCAGTTTCAAACATATTACAATACAGTACAGTACAGTTTTGAAAGTGTTATCCCTTTTTGAGTGGAAAATTTCGTATAATATCGCTTTTCATATTTTACTTAAAAAATATAAAACTTGTGAAGTAGTTATAGAAATTCTAGTTTCAAGTTTGAGTTCGGTATTTTTAATCCTTATACAACACCGAACGTTCGTTAAGAATACGTAACTTTAAGTAGAAAAGAAAAAGCCAATAATCACACACTGATAAAATGCATTTGTATATACAAGAAATGTAACAAGATAATATAAAAGAACATGTAATATAGGCCTATAATATACTTGTATGTAAAGTAGAAAGAAAAGATGAAAATAGTTTTCTGCTTTAACAAGAGGAAATAAAAAATCATTCAGATATTGATCTGTATCGGTAAGCTCCAGTGTTTTCGGTATATCAATATTTCGGTATGAATAACAGCGAAATTCCAATATTCAAAAATATCTGATACCGGTTTGGCTATTTCGATATTTCTTTTTTATCCTAACGCAAGCACCTTCAAGCTACAACAGTTTAGACGAGACCAATAGTTAGTTGGAGTCTAGCGCTTCTTTTTAGTACCAAGGCTATCTGAGACGCGGACTTACAGTTTAAGGTGGAATCTGATCCACTCACAAGGCGCTCAAATTTAAAGATTCACCAGGAATCAAACCCAGAATCCCATACATAAAGGTGCACTTGCAACTAAACCAGCGGTGGGAGCAACGCAACTCATAGTTTGGGACAACGAAACAACTACTAAATAATTTTCCAAGGAAAATAAATGTCCTGACATTAACATCTCGGTACTAGCAAAAAATGGTAGTAAAATATTGGATTAAATTCATACTTAACAAAAATTTAAACATTTTTCCAAATTTCACACACAACGACACAACGATGTAAAACCAAGGTTTCATACAGCTTAGTTCCGCATCTAAAGTAACGGAACTATAAGTAGTATATAGGAAATAGTATTGTCTTTCACACAAAATGTATATCAGGTAGGTTTTCCGTCAGTGTCTGACCACATTACCAGACCCTCAATGAATGAAAATGAAAATGAAAAAAAAAAAAAAAAAAAAAAAAAAGCTTATCCTTCCTTCCTCTTCCTCCAAAAATGTATCTACTTTCACTCGTTTACTACGTGTGAAATGGTAGAACCGCAAATAAATAATATATTTATATATATAAATAGCATATCAACATGTATGCATTACAATTCAAGAGTATTTTCATACTTCTCTTTCACAACTACACTACTAACAATGAAATACAACCTCATGAATTATGGAGGGGAATAAGAAGCACGGTAAGTTACATCAATGTGTTTTCCTTCCTCGTCAAACTTCATTTATTTGCAAGTTAGCACAAATCATGAAGAAAATTGTGCACCGTTCATATAAGACTAGAAAAGCCGTATAAGTCAAGACATTTTTATTATATTCTAAAAGACACCTCTCAGACGTATGAGAAAACTATGGACCAAAAAATCGAAAGATCATTATTAGAAGTATATCTTTATAATATGTTGCTATTGCAAAGGCAGATTGGGAGCGAGGTGAAAAGTGAAAGAAGAAAAATGAAATGAAATCTTTAAGTTTAACGTCCCACGGTTATGCCGGTTAGGCTAAAGGAGACGGTGATAATGAGAGATGAGTGAAATGGTGGAATGAAGAAAGTGGGAGGAAACGGGAGAACCCCGAGAAAACCCACGAGCACGAAGAGAAAGAAAAGTTACGGTAAATTTCCTTATGATTCAACGCAACGTATCTCTATCCTAAAAGCAAGCGCGAATTTTCTTTCCACCTCTGAATCATAAAAGGTATACCTCTGTAAGAAATACAAGCATTACCATCTTACAAAGAAGGAATAAAACATATTGTACAACTGCAACACCCGGTACCAAGCGTTTACAGCTAAGTTGTAAAAATGATATATCCAGTGTTAAAGAAGTTATAAGGAAACTTACCTTAGTACTTGCAACATAAGTGGTCGAACAGACAAGGGGCAATATGCCTTTAGGATTCTTGACAGTATACAATACACAAACCGTCTTCCTTGAATTGTAATTATAAATCCAACCAAATACGGGTCAACAAGGTAAATATTCTGAAAAGCAACATAGAACTAATATGTGATATTCCATAAATTTAAACACTTCATATTCTATGAAGAACAAAATAAAAACGTATGCTTTTAATACACATTTACTTGTTTAATATCTTAATTTTAATATATGCCTTTTTGATTGCTACTGTTAGCACATTAACCCTTTCACACACGGCTATGCGTTTCAGGGAAATTTTAATATTTTACAAATGCTATGATATTTCACTTACTTATTTTAAAGTTTTCTGCACTCACGATCAACCTTTTTGTGATCAAGCTGTTATAGTATTCACCAATGTATGAAACGTGTCACTAACCATTTTTTTAAAAGAAAAAAGAAAAATGATGTTTCGCCCCCCACATGCGTTACAGAGGATTGTGCTTTTTTTTTTTTTTTAATCGACCTTTGTATTTTTGATCCGTTAAATTTCCCTACTGTGATGATTATTAGACAATTTTTACTACTATGACTAATATTAGAAGTATATAGATTTTGGTCATTTCGTTTCCTTCAATTTTAAGATAAAGATAGCATTTTGTGATAAAGAATCACTGACAACTCCATGTCACCGACTTAGATCATAAGTTCACACTTTCTTTTACACAAGACTATTAAATATTAGAACAACAAGTATTTACACTATGACCAAAAAATTTAAGAACATGTTAGGAAATTAGGTTGACCCTGAGAAGCATCTGTCTTCGAATTTTGTGTATGTCTTAGCAGACTCGATAGTGACTCGATTGGTGTCAAAAGTTAATGATAGCAAAGAACTACGTAAGTTAGAAGTAAAGTTGATAAATGTCATGTTACAAAAATATTTATACAGTAACCTGCCATAAAATCCTGTAATTAGTCACTTTCCATCAATTTGCTCTTCCCTTTTCCCCTACTTTTTTCAGATTTTTTCAAAACGTCCCTCTAATCTGATCACAAATTACTAAACTTTGTAATTGAATTTCATTAGTATTCAAACACTCAAGATACTAACTGTTCTGATTTAAATAATATATTTATCGAGAAACGATTACTTTATATTTCTTCATTTCACGCTGAGTGTGGTTTTCAAGGATAATCATTGTCCATGAGCACTATGAATTTAAACTGTGTATCTATTAAAATGCTACAATAGCAATTAAGAACGACTGAGCTCCAACCTATAACTTTAGCTTTCAAATCTTTGATTTACGGTTATTTGTGATTTTACGTTTATAACAAAGACATATTTTTCAAAAAGTGTACTTTAAATAAATTACTTAAAGAGATCTTTTTCACAAAGTTCATCCTTTTAAATTATTGTTCAAAGCCTTTGCATTTTAATAAGCCATCTCCGAAATAAATGCAAATGAATTGTGCTGCCTTGAGTTTTTGTGCTCTTTTGAGTTTTTTAAACTATACGTTTGAGGACATTTATATGTTTGTGGCAAATCCTTTCGACAGTGAGATCTCGGAAACTACAGGCTCTCTAGAAAGATGACGTTTTCACTGATCGATTGCAAATTTTGCGTAGATTGTCTAGTTCTAATTCAATATTTAAAAAATGGCCATTATTTATTTATTACATTTTTACGGGTACACTGGAAGTGTTGAAATTTAAAAAAAAAAAAAAAAAAAAAAAAAAAACTCAAGCATCATATCCTACCTATTATACATTCCAACACCATATAATTGTATATTGGGGCTGCATATCTCTCAGGTGTTTGTTTCATGGCCGAATTATAATGAAAAACGAAGGATAACCATTTCTCCATCTAAATTGAATATTTATTGTTTGGAGTGAACACCATATATCACTGACATTATAATTAATTGTATGTGTAATGTATTAGCTTATTTTAAAATGTATAAAACGATAATCATGCCTGTTGTTCTATATGGTTGCGAAATATGGTCTCTTACTCGGAAGGAAGAACATAGATTGAAAGTATTTGAGAACAAGTTCCTGAGACGAATATTCGGACCCAAGAGAAACGGGAATAGGGAATGGCTGAATCTTCATAACGAGGAACTACATAATTTATACGGTTTATCCAACATTGTTAAGGTTATCAAATCTAGGAGGCTCAGGTAGGCACGTCATGTAGCCAGGATGGAAGGAAGAATGAACGCTTTCAAAATCTTAACTGGAAGACCAGCCGGAAAACGATCATTAGGAAGACCTAGGTGCAGATGGGAGGACAATATTAAGATAAATTTCGCAGAAATAGAAATACAAAGTAGAAACTGGATCCAATTGGCTAAGGATAGAAGTCAGTGGAGAGCTTTTTGTGAACGCGGCATTGAACCTCCGGGTTCCATAGGCTATAGGGTTACTTAGTTTATGTATTTGCTTATTACATACTGCATGCAAGAAGAAAGAAAGCACTGATCATATATGAATTAAAAACTCCAACCAGAAGTAGACTCAAATCTTGCAAACGGTACGAGATACTGAAAAAGTAATCGGAAAAAATCTCCCCTTTACGGTATCTCTTCACGGTACGGTACGGTACGATTTTTACCAAGACTTCTTTCACTTGTGTCTGCAAAGGAACATGCACAGATGTGAGGAATAACAAGGAGATTCATGGTCATATATGAATGACGCGCTGTATAAAGAGCGCAGGTTCAGCTAGTTCTATACTAAAAAGTAAAGAATCTCCCTAATAAGTTCAACTCTGGCTAGTATAAGAAACTGCACCTAATAAAATGTATCTCATAATGGATACTGGTCAAACACGTTTTAATCTTGTTCGGAATCCTTTATTTTGTACGTATAATACAGAACAGAATGGTCTGGTTGTAATTTGTGCGGGTTAAGGTTACCCTTGAAAATTACAATGAACATGAACCAAAGGAATAAAAGTAATCAAACAAATATAACTACTTTTTCATTCGTCGAATTAAGGGACGGGTTGGCAAAGGCATTAAATGTATGTAAAGTATATACGTGTCACAATTACGGGTGCACTTCATTTACAATAGAAGGTTTACTTGTTGTGTACGTATATCTGTACAGAAACAAATTCCATATACATGGGATGAGGATGGAGAGTTTCCCATATGCAGATAGAACATATCGATCGTTGACACTGATTACGTACAAAAGATAAAATGAAAAGAAAAGCCTCTCAGTTATAGTAATTACTCATTCACCTAAATAATATTCCTTTCATGTGTTCTATAACTGGTTAATGAGCGTATGAATTCATCATCATCATAATAATAATTCATCTAATAATATCCCTTTAGTTATAGTTCGTTTTGAAAAAGAATATATCATAGCTTTCATAAATAATAATGACATGAATCAAAAATGATCCTTACTGAGATACGAGTTTTATAATAGTCCCAGAGAGTAGGAGAGTTTTAGGTAAAAAAATCGCAAGTGAAGGCACACATCCCCCTTTCCAGGATGCAATTGTGTAATTTATTCGCCAATGCTTACCTGAAGCAGTACCACTCTTTCTCTCCTGAGAAATCAATGATTTTGAACTGTGTCACTTTTCTATTAAAGGAACAATATATTTAATACTTTTCTAATTGTAAATAAAATGCGCCTAAAGGTGAAACCATATTAAATATATAGTCCCTAATATCAAATATAATTTATATTAGATATTTTTTCTCCTAGTTGTTCCTTTCACCTTTCACCAAAAACGTTTCACGCTTTTCCCCGCTGTTCGCTTTTATCAATGGTCAACAATATGCAAGTAACATCTGACTAATAAATGGACCTCAAGCCATCTTATTGTTCTAAGTGAAAAATCATCCATAATTCTACAATTTAAGCACGTTTACTTTCTTAATTAAACCGAAGATATATAAAATACATGTGTAAACTACTTAGGAACACCCCTACTTAGGTATTAATTAGATGAAAATATATAGTATTAGGGAGAACCTATTAACGTAAGCTCACATTTCACCTGATCTGGCGAAATAAATAACTCCCAGCTGAATTGTCTCACACTGAATCATCCATCCCTTTAATATTTTTCTGCTTCCCTTCTAGTACTTTCCAAGTTTCTGAAAACAGCTCAATGTTTCCACATTTGCCCTTCAATTTACCTACGTCCTAATTTAATTTACGATGTTAAATTGAGTATCTAGACCAACTTTATGTACTTAATTTAGCACACTGATTTGTACGGGGAAGTATTTTTCTTTCTTTAAAATGAAAAATTTGAATGGTTTGATTTCCCTGATTACTTCTTTAATCTATTTAAGTGTCACGTATTTAGTGAAAATCTAATTCTGCGATATATTAATTTTTATATAAACAATCGTGAACGTCCGTAACGAGAGCAGAAGCAATGTGGGATGTGGCCCCTCCATGGATTTTAAGTAGATCAATAATCTGAATAAATGTTCCGAGCATGATCAGTATATTCCTAATTTTGATTGTCCACAATGTGCGACTTCTTTGTAAAATGACCTGTTATATGATACTAGGTGATCAAGAAAATACAAAAACGTTTATCTTTCTACTGAAAACATGCCGTGAAAACCAGGATGGTATCATAAAAATCATACCCTGGGGGACACTTCTTCATTTTCTCGTTCTCCTATTCTCAGCAGGATATATTTTTCTTTGCCAAACGATGTAAATAATTAAAAAATTAATCAACTAAAAAAACAAACCACTACATACTTCGCCCTTTCTGAGAAAAATCCTACGAACGCCAATGTATACCTAGGTATAAAACTTAAGTTTAATGTACTGAATACTGCATTTATATATAATGTAAACTCACTTTCGACACAGCAAGAAACATTTAATTAAATAATTCGAAAATCACCATCAAAATTACAGTTCATTAAAAAAAGAAAGAGAAGAATCCTTCCCTATATAAATAAATGAATTAATAAACCAAGATAGTTTAAGTACTCAAATCCCTTCCGATATAGTGATAAAATACACTAATAATTTGCAACTGAACAACTAGTCTAGAAGTAACTTACGCCATCTACCAATTCAAACCATTTATGTTCTAGTCTTCAACAATGATTTGCTTAATGTAAATTCTTACCTTCCTGCTTATACGTACATACATGTATAAAGAATTCTTTTAACAAAGACCTGAAAGAATATAAGTGACATAGGACTTTACCTATCCATACTTCGTAGTATTACTACGCTTAAGTTTCCTTTCAACATTCACTTCGCTTACACTACTTTCGAAAGTATACTTATTCATAACACAACCTTAGTTTGAAATACAAGGAAGTTAATTTTCATATTATAAATTACATGCAAAAAAGGAAAGAAGGTACATACCATTGCGTATCTAGTATAAGATTGTGGTAGCCAAAACACAGTTCTGTATAGGTGGAGAAATTGGAGGAAAGATGCATTGAATGTATAAACAAACATGATTGTTTCGAACAGTAGCTCACTGTCTTGTGCAATCTTTGGAATAGGTATATGTTTCGGACACACTGCTTTAGGTGCTGACCCATCTGTTCCCTGACCAGACAACCTATTAACAAAGAGAAGTAAAACACTGTTTAAAAACACTTGATAAACTTATTATATTAATTCTACAGTTGGCCTGAAGAGAGTTTATTGTTGATTTACGTAATATTATGGTATGCAGGCTTTTGATTCCGGCGTTACTGGTCATCATCAAACTGGCTTTGGACTGAATGAAATAATATTGTACAACGTATACTATTGACAAAACTCATCCAATCATGAATAAAATTAATATATTTGTAGACTTTAACTTATTTAGTACAAATACTAAGTATTTATGATATGCAGGCTTTTGGTTCGCGAGTTTATTGACCACCAAATTTAGGTCCAAACATAGTGAAATCAAGAAATTTCACTAAAATCTGTTCAATTAAACTCATTCGATCTTGATCAAAGTTGGTAAAGCTGTAGACCTTTAACTTTGTATGCATGCGAGCTCAATATGACATATTATGGTGTGCAAACGTGTGATCCCGAGTTATTGGCCAAAGTTGGGTTTGCACTCAGTGTAACCAATAAATTTCAATAAAACGCAAGAGATGGAACTCATTCATATTTGACTAAACCTAGTATGTTGGAAGATCTCAATGACCTTTGTATCTATATGAAATGTTACAGAGTGCAGCATTTTGGATTCCGAATTATTTGCCATCAAAGCTGAGTTTGGACTTCATGAAATGATAGTGTATAACGCACACTATCGACGAAACGCATCCGATCATGAACAAATTAGTGAAACCTGTCTATGTTGGCTACCAACGGTTCCATTGAAAAGCGGCCAACTTACAGAAAATAAGTGTGATTGTTGTATTTTTAGAATAGGATATCTAGTATTGCTTGATTGTAAAATTTTAATAAGCAATAGCACAACAGCTACTTTTAATTAATATATATATAGAGTAGTCAGTGGCGTTATTTAGAATTTTGTTCCGAGGGTGGCTATGTACATTCTCCTGAGTGGCTGTACATATACTGGATCTGTGTAGGTATACAGTTATTATATATACTATATATAAATTTATCTATTTCGGGGGAGGGGCTTGAGCCCGATAGCCACCCCCCTAACAATATACATTACTAGAAAAAGTTACTACATTATGTTTGATGTATGTACTAGTCTGGTACACTGAATTATTCGTATTGAAAATACATTAACACAAACCACCACAAAATAGAAAGTGTACGCAGTTCATTGAAATTGATATTGTAGCACACTGAGTTACTCAGATTGAAAATAAGCAAAATTATAAATTGAACAATCTATGTGCAGTTCATATGACCTTTTTCCGAGAGTAACAAATATTTTCTGTAGACACCTTTCGAAAAAATAGCAAATCATTATTATACAAATTTATTCATGGTGGTTCATTCTAATCGTTTTTCTTTTATTCTTTTTGGCACATATGCACATTCTAAGTTTGTAGTTAACCCTCTTGTTAATGAGCTACAAGTGTTTTCCTCGAAGTAAAAGATGTTTTGAGAAGGATAGGAAGGAAATTCATATCTCAAAACCTTCGCTACCTTTCGACAAGCCTTCAGGTGCCAATACTTGACATGGTTAGATTTAACCTTGAGAATTTTCCAGAATTACTAAAGCTCCCCACTGATGAAAGGAGCCGATATAGCTAATGATTCAACAAAACACAGGGTAAACAAATACGTACAATCATTTCCTGAATTCCTGTATGTGCTTTTTCTTAGTCACATCTTCCTTTACCACCCCTTTATCAGGGTAGTGTTCTGGCCATTGACCTCTAAGAACAAATCGTGGAAATCCATGCTTCTTGTCTCCAGTAACAAATACAGAAAATCTGCCGCTCACATGGGAATACGAAAGAGAAGAAAAAAAACAAAACGGTATTTTGCGTGGCCAAGATACGCAGGTAAATTTATTATCATCATCATAGGGTAAACACTGCTTCAATGCGGCCAACTTCCAAGATAGACAGCTGGCCAACTTACAGAGTAATAAGTAACGAATGTCTTATGGAAAAATGCAGGTTCAAGACGAACCAGGCCAAGATAAGAAGGTGGCTAGGTTTTACTGTAGTAGGGTTGTAAGCCTCAACTTGCCTAGCATGTTTGTATATAATATATACACACATGCTAACTATATATATTATATATCGTATATAGACTTTCGGCTCCCGAGTTATTGGTCATTTTCACTAAAACGCCAGCGATGAAGTTTTTCCGATCATGACCGAACTTCGTATGACACTGAATAATCGGACGTTCCACAAGGATGAAACCTTAGACCTTTGTTATTTCTTATAACTATTAACGATATAACGGAATAAATTAAAAATTCTCATACGTTATTATTAGCAGATGATTTGAACTTATATGCTAAAATTAAGTCAATTGATGGCTGTATAAAACTACAAATGGAATTATAAAGTGTAAAGACATGGTGTGACATCAATAAATTTACGATACATTCACACAAATGCAAAAGCCTTTCATTTACTAGAAAAGAAAAATACGTCAGTTGCGATTACTCTATTGATAGGATAAACCTTCAGAAATCTAAAATAGATGAAGATTCAGAGGAGTGATTTTCGACTCAAAGCTAACATTTACTCGTCATATAGAAAACATTACGAACAGTTTCGTTTTTACTTTTAGTAAGGATTTTCAAAATCAATCGACACTTTTGAAGTTTTATTATCCTATGTTAAACTTCAGTTAGAACATGCTAGTGTCATTTGTAATATGTACGTTGAAAAGTATTGTAAAAATGACAACGTGTTCACTGTATTTTTTAAAAACTATCAATATACAAAGAAAAAAAAAGTATATACATCATATACAGA
Source organism: Thermobia domestica (assembly GCF_964235325.1). NCBI lineage: Eukaryota > Metazoa > Arthropoda > Insecta > Zygentoma > Lepismatidae > Thermobia > Thermobia domestica. Next base: position 325,221,608 of record NC_137454.1, on the reverse strand, counting down.
ATTAACCAGTTGAGAATGCTCCAAGAGCATTGCCAGAAGGAACTTAAAGAGACATTTCAACAAACTTGAAAAAGTTCGTTTCTGAATTCTCTATGTCTGTGTATGTGTGTGTCACTTGCGAATTTTTCAATTTTGAGCCATCCATTCGATAAAGCATTAAAGACTATCTCAAAGAAGTGGTGGAATTGTTGGCATCACTCTTACCGTTCCCGAGATATTGGCCCAAAAAATTCCGATTTCGGGAGATTTAAGAAACCATATCTCTGGAACCGGAAGTCATAGAGATCATATTGGTGTTGATCAATGCCTAAGAGGATGGTGAATATTTTGGTACCAAATTGTAACCGGTAGCCACTGGTCAACTGGAGATTTAAAGAACTATAAACACGTGGAAAAAAAATTAGTACTCAAGGACATTATAAATGGATAGATATATTACAAGAATTGTTTAATGAGTATAATAATAAAGTACATGGAACAATTGTTATAAAGCCTGTAGAAGTTAATAAGAAAAAATAATTCTTTTAAAGTCCGTTCTGGCAATCTCTTGGAGCATTCCCTACTGGTTCTTATTAACTTCTACATTCCCATTCCGTCTAATCATCAAAATCTGGCCCCAAGCAACTCTACTATAACGCCGACCCTCCCTATTTTACGCACAAGCATCACCCTGACTAATCGAGTGGCCTTGTGTCCGTCTGGCGAGAGGTTCTGCTATGTCCCGTGCCTCTAACGACTTCGTTCAAAAAGTAGCTGATCATAATGTTTTGGCAGGAGTGTGTATACATATATATGACAATGATAAGTCCTGTAGTAACATTTGGTGCGGAAGTAAGGACATTGACAAAGCAAAATGAGAATATGCTCAGAATATTCGAAAGAATTATAAGAAAGATCTATGGACCCGACAAAAATGGCAATGAACGGAGAAGCAGAAATAATGAGCGAGGCAATGATGGAGAAACTTTTTAAGGAGGGTGCCAAAGAAAAAGATTATAAACTTTAAGCGGGCCAATATAATTTACAATATAAAGCAAAGATTGAAAATTTTACAAAATTCATGTAATAGTAACCGCTATTAATGATTGTAGTTTCTCCTAATGCAGTTCGAATTAGGACACATATGTCAGTCTGTTCCTAATACAACACTTTCGAAATAATCATATTTTTCTTTCATTCATCAGATTAGAAATCATGTTGTGGACAGCATTTTGCCGGCGGGCTATAGTTTATCCATCACCGTACTAAGGAACCAGGATAAGGTCAAATTTACTCAAGTTCAATGGTTAAAATGCTCGGTCATGTGAAGTAAACCACAAAGTGTAGAATTGACATAAGTGAGGTTTTCCAGAATACCTGTGGCTATTTTCTTTTACACGACAAGGAGCTAACCATTAACAAGAAACAAAGAACATACCACGAGATGAAGACAACAGAGCTGGGCGAAATATTGTGTAGAATTCTAAACAAATGAGGAATGAATGGGGTACAAAGTATTTAATTTTAATATGTATATTATAGCATCAATTAGCAACTTACAGTTGAATATTTTGGCTGGATAGACTGATGCAGTAAAGAAAATGATCAGAATGCAAGATTTTCCTACAGTCACACATAACGTAGATATCTAAGCTGACGCTACGAAGGTGTAGCACAACTAACTGAATACTTGGTTTGTCTCCATATTCGACACTTGTTATTCGACATTTCACTTAAAAATATATTCTTTGCATTTTATTATTAAAAATTTCACCTCATACCATCGGTTATTTCCTGTATACAACCTCAATAAATATCTGGCAATTTTTCCGTCTGTATAACTGCAAGCTCAAAAGAAACACACGAGAGTCAATGACCAGAAGAATGAAAAAGGAGTACAATTGAATCTGTTAAAACAAAACGAGCGAAAAAATAAAGTAGGGCAGCAAAATTCTTTCACAGACTTACTTCATTTACGTTTGCATAATTTTACCTCTCTTCCGCATACTCTAATTACATTATCTCTATATAATTCCACCAAATCGATCGGTAGGTTGGATTAAAATTGAGCCCTCCTTTCAGCAGCAAGGGAATACAAGAGGTAGATCGTCAGCTTTACGTGGGATCCGAACCACAAGTTCCAACTGGGAATCGAACCTCGTGTACGCTACTCATATAGTCACAAGGAAGTTCTCCACCAAATTGAATACTTAGCAAATTTTAGTAGGATACTTACATCAGCATGCTTCATGTCTGACATCCATTCGAGACAACATAAAGTGAATTTCAATTACTTAAAAGTCTCGTACAGTTTCATCATCTATTAACGCAGTTATCATATACTACCTTGCAGTTAGTTTTTGGAAGCAATAACCCTATTAAGAAAACTAAATTAGTGCTAATACCATTAACACGTTCTCTCTATTAATAAGTTTAACGTCCCTCCTAAAAGCATCAGCAACGGGAGACAGAACCTATTGCTTAATGTGGAATCCGAACTTGTTTCATCTGGTCTACTATCGAAATTCAAGTGTCTCTACTAGCTATCAGGAAAACCTGGAATCATCCTGTTCTGCTGGTCTATATATAATTTATATATATATATATATATATATATATATATATATATATAAGGGTGTTTCAGATAAAACGTCCAGTGCTTATAAATTCGAAACGGCTGAGAACAAAAAGATGAAACAAAACTGAGATAGGAAAATGTCATAGGGCACATCACATGGTGTTGCTGTGGTGACCTCCAGGGCCCTCCTTCAAGGGGGCCCAGGGGCCAACTTCAAATTTTCAAATAGGAAAACGTATTGAATCATATCTCATTCAAAAGTACTTGAAAAACGAAACAACTTTTGTAGGAAACAATTTTCGATTTGGGCCACCGTTTTCAAAATGGCCGCAAAAAGTGGTTCCTGTATCAGATACAACGTCCAGTGCTTATAGGCCTAAATCAGAAACGGCTGAGAATAGAGAGATGAAACAAAAACTGAGATAGAAACGATGATAAAGCACATCAAGTGGTGGTGTTGTGGTGACCGTCAGGAAACTCCGTGAAGGGGGCCCAGGTGCCAACTTCAAACTGATACAGGACTTTTTGCGGTCATTTAAAAACGGTGGCCCAAATCGAAAATTGTTTCCTACAAAAGTAGTTTCGTTTTTCAAGTACTATTGAATGAGGTATGATTCAATACATGTTCCTATTTGAAAATTGAAGTTGGCCCCTGGGCCCCCTTGAAGGAGGGCCCTGGGGGTCACCACAATAACACCATGTGATGCGCCCTATGACATTTTCCTATCTCAGTTTTTGTTTCATCTTTTTATTCTCAGCCGTTTCGGATTTATAAGCACTGGACGTTTTATCTTAAACACCCTATATATATATATAATGCGTCCGTAAAGTTGCGCAACCCAAAGTTTGATTGCGTATATCTTTTGATCTAAGAATAATAGAGACCTGAGACTTGAAACAAATGTAAGCATGTTCTATGTAGATATTTTCGAGATCATAACTAATGCTGGAACTTGCAATGTTTTTGCGTAGTAACGAAAGAAATTACCGGAAGTGTAAAATAAAAAATGTGCAAAATAAAGAAAATCAACATTCAGTTGCAGACAACTGATTTCCTGCGGGTGAATTCCTGCGTATATGTACAGTATGCATCAATATTTATCCATTGGTGCGAAAATGTGACAAGATTGATGCAATGTTGCCATATAAAAAGGTTATTTAATGCAAGTCCGTAAAATGAGTTTTATATATATATATATATATATATATATATACAGAAACGCGGCTCCTGCCAACTCTGTTGTTGTAAAATTACTGCAATAGGTGTGTTTTAGGTTAACTAATGATAAGCAATAAGAATTTGCACATAATTCATAACATGAAATTTTATGGAAAAATTTGCAATATACATATATAAAAGTAAATACAGTGCAAACAGACTTTTCGACCACTGTAAATATAAATTATACATTTAATGCCATTCTAAATCTTCTAAAATATCTTGAAAATAAAAGAATACAAAGATATTCTCCTTAAATTTAAACAATACTATTTGACCTAAGTTATATTGTTAACTTTACTATTTTATTTTATGTATTGTAAGTCAACACTTACTTCAGTTTATGAGCATCTTCATTTGATGTTCCAGCTGAGCGACTAGGATTTGTTCGGCTAATATTACGTCTGCCGCCAGGCATATTTGTTGGTTCTGTGGTTATCACAAGTGTAGGTTTCTGCAATAGGAAGAGAAAAATAATAAAATATATGTTACTATGTATTAATGTCCTATTTTGGGCCTGAATTACATTTCAAAATCAAAGCAAAATTGCACTTATAAAACGAACAGTAATAATTAAATTATATGGTGTTTTCAGTTTAACACACATTTGATGAATTAAGGAAAAGTGAAACGAAACAGAGTAATTCCGAGAAAACGTAAATACATGAAAAATGCATGAGACAAAATTAAAAAGAACCAACTACAGAACTAAACATTAAGCTACCGTTCACATATAAATTACCGTCAACGAAAATCGATGACGGTACCTAGATATTCATCGAAGGAGTACTGTTTAACGTGGGATACAAATTTAAGTATCCATTTCGACTATCCTTTATCCCAGATATTATCTAGACAAAAATTAATAGAGTAACCTTGCAACAAGGCAAAACAAACTCTAAGATGTTTGATCCACGTATATAAACTTCAGAAATTTCACACTTCTACTTAGATAAAACTGTTTCAAATAACGAATGCATATTTAGGAACAGCTTTACGGGGCTCTTAGTCATATTCTTACTCTTAAACAGCATAACCACAATACCCTGGCTCCACATGCTGAGGGAGAACACCCCATAACATTTCTTTACATGTGTTGTATTAGTTGAATTATTCGCTTACATCAAAGGTTTCTGTGCAATTCACATTATTTCGACTAATTATGACAATTATAACGAATTTTTATTTATGATGAAGGAATATGCGATGCTTTTTTTTATATCTATACATAACTATCTATCAATCTATTGGGTCGATGCGTAAGTTCATGCGGTTTTCTTTTGGGTTGGCAACAATGCGGCGTGAAGCAATTGTTTATCGTTATTCCGTTGTTTTATAGTAGTTTGGAGTTTGTGTGTTGTGAAACACAGGTTTTCTCGATTGTGAACGTATTATTGTATATATTTCAGACAAACTAATATGGAATGTGAAGTTCAGAAGAGTGATCATTCCAGTTACATTTTACTCTTCGAGTTTAACCTAGGATCCAGTGCAGCAGTAGGCGCGAGAGCAATTTGTGCAGTGTGCAGGAATGAAGCAATTGCTGAAAGAACAGCACATATATAAGGGAATCTCAAAATAATGGATTTTGAAATGAAAAATACTCGATGAATTTCAAACTATGTGTATTCAAGACTATGAAAAGTACACGTACACCATTAATGAATTAATCACATACATTTACAAGATGACATCAGTAAAATGGCCACTGTTTTTACATTCTGAAGCCGTTCAGAAACGTAGTGCACTGCATGACATAAACATGTCCACAGGAATCTGATTGATTTCCTGGATGATTCGTATCTTCAGGTCCTCAATTGATGCCAGTCGATGTTCGTATATTTTTGTCTTTAAGTGATCTCACACAAAGAAATCACTGACTGTGATATCTCGAGAGCTTGGAAAGTTGTGTGTGACGTTACCCTGTCATGTTGAAACCACGCAGTTACGAATCTGTGGAAAGCGAATTAGAGCCCTTTCTCATTATCCGGCGAACTGCCGTGTACGGCGACGGCAAATTGCCCGACAGAGTAGAAAGACATTGCGCCAATGGAGCTCTTCACATATGCGCGGCGATCGTCGTCAATTTGTCCGGCGAGCAAAAACAGCCGGATCTCCTGCTAAAATCCAGCGCGGCAGATCGTCGTGTACAGCCAAGTAGCCAAGCGGGACATTGCAAGTAATGGAGTTCTTCACATATACGCGCGATCTGCCGGATGGGTGTTAGGGGAGGGAGTGTGTTGCCAGGAAAGAATAGAGAGTGGCTGCGATAATGTGGATGCGTGTGTTTTACGTATATATATACATGTGTGTGTGTGTGTGTGTGGTTATGTTCTAGCCCAGGACACCTAGAGTAATTTTAACCAAACTTGTTACGTATAATATATGGGAAAAGATATGTAAAAATAATCGAAAACGACCTATACTGCCGAAGTGTTGAATCCATAGATCGTTGATTAAAAATAGTCCAAAATATAAATCATTTTTTTCTATGTAATAGAAGATTGGGAGAAATAAATGTCCGGGCAGCACTAGACAAATATGCTTGTAATTCTAAAAGATTTGCCCCAAAATTGAAATATACAGTATCAAATATTTCAGCAATATCACATATTCAGTAATAATACCTTAATGTACTTTCGCAAAGCAAGAGAGAATTCATGACGTGATATTTGATAAATAAACCGTACTTTATATATTCTATAATTATCTTTAACACTTCTATGGTTGTAAATTCTTGGAAGTCCTTCGAATTCAGGGACTAGAGCAATGTTTTAAAGAGACTTGAATCAAGAGTCGGAACGCTTAAAACAAAACAATAAATCCGAAATACTATAATAATAATAATGCCTACACATCAGCCTTGGCTCAGTGGTTGAGTGTTGACTCGGGATTTTGCGATAGAACTCAACCAACGACTATCCTGAAAGGACTTTACCCTGATTTTCCCAGTCACAACAGGTGAATACTGGGATATTTTAAATATCCACAACCTGGCCGCTATTTTGCTCAAGTCTATCAATTGTGGAGACAGTATAGATAAATCTCCGTCAAGATACCACTTCTCTTAAAAAAAAAGTGAATCCATGACTGACTTTTTTTTTTCTGTCTTAACAAGACGAGTAGAAGACACTTTTTGCATCTGGCCATTGAAACCACCACAACACAAGAGTCACAAGGTTTTGCATTTTTGAGTTGCACAGCAACACTGCTCGCATATTTTTCATCCACGGCAAATTACCGGAAACGGCGACGCCAAGTCACCGCATCAATATGAAAGAAGCCTTAGTTCTTAGACAGGAAGTTGTTTACTATAGCAACATAACGTTCGGACCTGACGGTCACTGGCATTACCACCATCATCTTTAAAAAATAAAAGTCAGAGGATGACACTGTACACCACTGTCAATTTTTGACTGGGTAATGGCATTTCATGCAGTATTTACGAGCTTAATATCTGAAATCGAACTTATTCACGAAGTCGCTGAGATGAAAATGGGCCGACATCAATATCTTGTCAATCAACTATATGTCACATTGCAAGTTCGTCAGAATTATTGCACAGAAATTTCTGCGTTGCTCGTGATCATTTGGTTTCAACTAAAACTTGTATGTGTGGAACTTTACTAAGTCACGGGATAAGTTAGCACGTAATTTCTCTTTTGCTGTTTTCCGGAGATCGATGTAATAACTTTGTGTTAAAACTTTTCTGCATTGCAATATTTGCAATTAGTTCATTTCTTTATATATTCCATTTCTTTCTACTTTTAATATTCAAGATTTTCTTTGAGAAACATAAAACTGTTTGAAATTTATTTTAGCGGGATACCAACTACAAACTTTACCCAAAACATATCAATTGGATACTGGAACATTGGTATTTTAATTCTATTTTTGGAAGATCGATGGAAATGAAAGTAGGAAGCGTTACGTCATAGCCATGTTACAACCTTTTCCATTGCGCTACTTGGAGTTAATTCTTTTTTATCATTATTATTTTTACATCTTTTTCTTTTCGACTTTTAATTTTGGCTATTTTCTTCCACAAATATAATTAATAACTCACTGTTTCATTATTCAGATAACCGTATGAAATTTTATTTATTTCACCGGGATAGCAGCTAACGGCCATGTAATGGGAAATAATTTGTAAACAAAAAAGGCTACATTTGTATAATACAGAGTGTCCAATACACAATGCAGCCCGGAGTTTGGGACAGTAAAACTTTTGAACCTGAAGTGATACACAAATAATGGTTATACCAAAATGAAGCCTTCTTCATGCATATATTTTTAAACTAGGAAGCAACGATTGAAGTACACTAGAAACAACACAGTGTATATTGGACACCCTGTATTTATGAGCCAATATGGGTGTAAGATTATGAGGGTTCCAATCTATAACCGAATATGTTGTCTTTATGGTACTGGTTAAGTTTAGGCACATCACATTTTGAAAAATTTACAAGTAAAATTAAATACTCTGCTGGCAGCAGTATTAAATAGTGAGCAATACAGGTGCATTTTATGTTTACTAGCAGTGTTACTAGTGTGAAACCATCAGGTGATATAGGAACTGGTATAACTGCGAAACCTACGGATTTCCACTACTTTAACCTATCCATATACCCACCACCACTGACGCGCCTGCGCCCTCCCACGGCATAATCATGTGACCTCAATCTGAACAAACAAAATACAGAGGGAGAAAGCCGATCTCTACAAACTGTGAAGATAAGTACGGTAACTCTACTTTGGGTAAGGCAGTGATATTCTGTCACTGTTAATATTATTCACAGGTTTTCACTAATTCCTTGCTGTACCTTATTCACATAAATATTTTCTCACTAATGCCGTTGCCATTCCTGATGCACATAGTATTGCCGAGCGAGCGTCAGCGTGTGAAGGCTGATTAGAGCCCCGCATGGCACGTTATTTTCTATCTTTCGTTCTTGGGAACTGGAACTGCGGGAACGGGTTCAGATGAATCGCTTATTGTCACTGCCTTGCCTAAAGTAATGACTTGCCGGGGTGAATTCTGTATTCGGTATTTTTTTTTGGGGGGGGGAGCAAAATTTTTTGGTTAATCGTACTTTTTCGCTATGCCTAATATAGTTTCATTTTATTTTACCAATGTTCTCAATCTACACATTCAGTGTTACTTCCATAACTAAATAACGACTGTTTTTTAAGTGCTTTTAAATAAACAAGCCTACATAAGTTTCTATTCAAGATTTTAAGTGGTGGTTTCTGTTTTCATTGAAACTAACATTTAAGTCTCTCGAACACCAACACACACACACAAAATAAAAAACTATTTAGACCTTTATACTTGTTTTAAAAACTATATTATTTAATTAATTAGGCCTATACTAATAAAAGCCTCTCCTACCTATTTAAGGATTCATATCTAATTTGAAAGTCATCTCGTGACGTAATAACATCACTAACTCTCAATAGCCTTAAACTTTAACAATTATAATATCAATCATTATATATACTATTTTAATTTAGGTTTAAGATTACTTTCGTTAGATAACTTAATTTACTCAATTAAAATATAGTAAACACGTGCTTACAGACACCCACAGTACAGAACAGAATGAAAAATTCTGCTATTTACTTCAATGCGCAAGCGCACCTACATTTGTTGCCGCCTCATACATAAATAATACCTGTGTTTGTGACGTGATCCCAGACCAGGAAAAATCGGTGCAGATTATTTTAGTACAGTTCGTGCATTTCCTTTTTCATTCATTTCCTTCCGTATTATGCACTTCCTTGTTTTATTTTTTATTTATTTATTTCCTGCGTAATTCCTTCACACCAATTTTTCCCAAACAACTTTAAAAATTACTTTGGGTAAAGTTCGTTAGTTGGTATCAGGGATGAATGGAGGGTAGTACGGCGTATACCCACCTCTAATTTTCAGAAACTATCATATAACCACCTAAAATTTAGGAAGTACGCTGGTATACGCTACATTCGATCCATAGTATACTCGATTCATTGAACAAGCAACAATTTATTTTCATGTACTGTACTTCAAAACAAAAAATCTCACTAAACAGCTGGTCGTCAGGCTGTTTGCCGCAAATGATGACCCTGTAGAGGAAAAATGATGCTTATCAAATATCATGCGTTCTGGAAAACAAACTTTGAAAAATATCAAATGTAGGATCAGCATGTAACAGAAGTCAAAAAGTCAAAGAACACCAAAACCAACATTGCTAACTAATCCCGAATGCGACTTTTCCCTTCACAGCGTTATATGGAAAGTTATAAAGAGAATAAAATACAATTGCTTTACATGTTTTTAAGACATCTGTTAAACATCTGTTGGGATAATGTTTTGAAAAACAAATATGATCTTAAAGTACATCAACTCAGGGTCTAAGGCTTACCAGAATTTTTCCCTGATTGGCAACTCTTGTCAGAAGTAAAAGCAGGTGTGGTTGCTGGTTCAACGAATTTCGTGTATTCGGAAATTAAAGTGTCATTAGTAACTCTTTAAATATGATTCTATATAATGAGTTATTAATATTTGGTTCACAAGAAGCCTTCATTACCTATAATAGCGAAATATTAACTTGTAAATGCGGGTTAACTTTAATTTATTTTCTGTTCTACTAATAAATATTTTTCTTTCTCATTTTGTAATTATGCGATCACTTTTTTAAAAAAATGTTTCATAATATTGATTTGTTTCAGTACAGTCTCGTAATTTAAATACATGAATGCATAATAAATTCCATTTGTCAATTGAAGACTACATGGGAAGAAGTAGGTAAGTCAGTGGTAAACAGGCCAATCTGAAATTTGAAGAATGAAGCTCTCTAATTTTATACGTATCCACAGAATACAAGCTAATACATATAATCACAAAACCAAAGTATATTGAAGTAATTTTAAAGTTACATTAATTCAACTAATGTATTGTTCAAGTACTCTTCCAGTAATTTAAAGATTTATTAAGTGCTCTGGGTATCCAAATTGCTGAGCCTGGGTATCCATTTGGATACAAAAGGGTAGCTTAAAAAATGCCTTGATTTATTGGTAATTAAAACATAAAATACCCACTAAAATACCCATTTTGGGTAAATACCCGGGTATTTACTCGCTGAAATAAATACTCAGGTATTTTCCATCCCTACCCCTGACTAACTGGTTAGCGTATATGTTTTCGGGGTGGGAGACCCGGGTTCGATTCCCGGCGAGAGCTCATGTATTTTGGATCCATAAGTTGTTCCATGAGTAGCTCCATATATAGAATTGCTGCTGAAAGTAGAGGTCTGCTCGGGTCGAGTTCGGGCCGTACATTTTTAAATAGACAACCATATTTCTCGGGCCTTTTCGGGCCTAACTTTGTAAATATACTGTACAACGATATATATATATATATATATATATATATATATATATATATATATATATATATATATATATATATATATATATATATATATATAGACCATTCTTTCTGGAGAACTTTTAAAGTACATCTAAATTTGTAACTTGAGACGCCCATACTAAAAATCTGCTTATCATTGTGCAATTGAGAATAGGCCTAAAGCTAACTTTGTAGTGGAGAGAAAAACTAAAAGTAACAGAAATGAACTTGCTTAGCTTATCTGTAAGTGAAAATTTGAGCAGCCAGAGTGTAGATTCCATTGTTTTTGTTCGACAATGACTGCTTTGAGGACTATCTGATTGAGTTCAGTACACATCCATTTGCATAAGAATTTGCACACATTGACATAAGTTGGGTATTTCATAAAAATTTATATAAATGAAATTAAATGGAATAATTAGTTTAACGTCCCATAATTACGCACCGAGGCTAAAGGAGACGGAATTTATATGGTAGACTATTTTCTTTAGAGAATTCATAGAGTTAGTACGTGTAAATAAATGATAACCTTTATTTCGTTATTGTCTGTGAATCATGTAAGCTTTTAAAATGCAAAATTAGATCTCTAATTATTGTAAATAACAATTTTACGTTAATTATTAAGTTTCTGTAATTCGGGCTCATTTGACTTTCATACGAGCTCGGGCCTAAAAGCTAAAACATATTTCGGACTCGGGTCGGGCCTCACATTATAAATTCACAGGCCAGGCAGGGCCCGGGCTAAAAATTCCGGCCTGTGCAGACATCTAGCTGAAACGGACACAAAATTGAAAATCAAATAAAAAAGTATTTTTGAGACACAATTCAAGAGACTTATTTCGGCCAACAAATGCTCCAGGACTACATCAGTAAAAATTTAATTAAAAGAGAAAAAACAGAAAACGTATCCAAAAATAGAATTTACTCGTTTGTTTCTGTTCATTTTATTATATCACAATTATGTGTAATAGGCCTATTTTCTTTCAGGATGTTCACTTTCTTTCTTCAAAAGTTTCTCGATCTAACCAATACTTAGCTGTGATCGCCTGTTGGTCCAGTTTTGATGTAGGCTGAAGACGATGAAATGCCAATGAATAAGTATGGAAAAAAAATAATGGAATGAGAAAATGGGATGACTGGGGGGGGGAATATGTTGGAACTTACAAATGCAACAACGAACTAGAGTTGCCAACTGGCCGGAAATATTGCTGTTATTTTGATTAAAGCCGGTGACCCGTACAAACTTCTTACCCAGGCACGTACGCAGGAATTTATTTCGGGAGGGGTCAAATTCAATTTGAGGATAAATTATATTAAAATTTGTAAAATTGTCCTTAGAATTAGACTAAATTTGAAGAAAAATCGGGATTTCGGGGCGGGGGTCCGGACCTAAAAAAAACCTGCGTACATCCCTGTTCTTACCAGCCCCTTTATAACAGTTTTTTTTTTTTTTAATTTATATCTAGTTCGAAGTATAGATTTAAAAAGTAACTTTCATTCTGTAAATCCAAAACTGTCACCTTTCACCATCTATCAAAGATTAACAAATATATTTTGTTCATCTGTTTAGATAATTTTAAAGAGATAACAGGGACCGTATCAGGGAAAATCTGAAATGTATTTGTAAGAAATTTTATACATTTCTTGAGTGAAAAAGGACTCCTTAACCTTTTCAGGGCGAACGGCTCAACTCTTGAGCCAGCAATTCAAACCTCTCTAGCTCAGCTCCTAATTAACCTAGAGATATGATTTTGGTATGTATCTCTTCAGAAAGGATGGAACTTTCTAATCCTGTGTATATCATTCATGTAATGGGTCCCTCCGTGAAGGGGGAGGGGGGCAAAGTTGGGTGTTTATAGTGTTCCCACTCTCCCTTCAGAATTTGGGGGGAGGTACCCCCCTGATGGAGCTACAAGGATAAAAAATGGCATCCATAGAGACAAATGAACATACTAACTAGCCATACCCAGTCCATGACTTTTGGGCTTGAGAGGGGTGAATAGGAGGGGTATTGAATTTATCCTTTTTCTTATTGTATATTTTCTTATAAAGACAAAAAAAGTATATTTCAAATTTGAGGAACTCTGGCAACATTGTTATTGATCGTACGCAAGAAAAAAATCTCACATCTACGACAGATATTTGGGACAATGATACACAAAAGTCAAACCCATCGGTTCAATACAAATGGAAAAAAAATTCAGAACTCCACACCTACGTGACACATCCTGTATATTATTCAATATCCACTGTAATGTACTCTAACGTTGACAGCCCTAGCGACATTCGTAATTATCACAGACACACAAACCATACCTCGTTGAAAACCTTATAGATTAGCCATTCCAACAATGTAACTTTTGTGTGTCTCGGGCTAAACCAGTAAAAGAAGAAGAAGACGAAAGTCAAAATTTTGGGTGGAAAATCAAATTTTTCGAAATTTGTCGGACTATGGCAACTCTGTTATTTTTCGTACGCAAGGAAAAAAATCTCACATTTAGGCCAGACATTGGTAACAACGATATAAAAAAATGAATGGTGTAAGTGCAATAGGAGTGAAGAAAAAAATTCGGAACCTCGAACCTACGTGAATCATCCTCTATTTTTTTCGATAGATTGTGGTATACGCTAATATCGGCAGGCTTGGCTACGCTCCTAATTGTCACAAGCATATCAGCTATACCTCGTTGGAAAGCTTATGGAACAAACATTTGAACAAGGTAACTTTTGTGTGTCTCGGGCCAAACCAGTAAAAGAAGAAGACGACGAAAGTCAAAATTTTGGGGGGAAATTAAAATGTTTCGAAATTTGTCGGACTATGGCAACACTGTTACTTGTCCTACGCAAGGAAAATAATTCTCACATTTGCGCCAGACATTGGAAACATCGATGTAGAAAAATGAAGGGTTTAGGTAGAATAGGAGTGAAGAAAAAAATTCGGAACGCCGACCCTACGTGAATCATCCTGTATGTTTTCGAGAGATTGTGGTATAAGCTAACATTGGCAGACTTGGCCACGCTCCTAATTGTCAAAAACATATCAGCTATACCTCGTTGGAAAGCTTATAGAACAGACATTCCAACAAGATAACTTATTGAACAGATATACACACACACACAGAGAGAGAGAGAGAGAGAGCGAAAGGAAAACAGTTATCACCTCAGAACGCACCGTTCTATTTTTAGCCTGGTCAGAGTCAGCTGTAGCTATCAGTTGAATCTAAGGGTCGTAAATTAAATATGCATTTCTTTCAACTCCCTCCTTTGACAAGTTATTTAGTTTTAGAAAAAATCTTCCTGACGAAGCAAAAGGAAAGAAAAGCAATGATCTTGCGACGAAGAATATTAGGTGAACCAATGCGAGTTTATTCTCTGCCGTTAGTAATAGTGCATTCCTACTGCACTTACACGGTTTATTTTTTGCACAATTGTTCACAATAACGGGAGTAAATGTGAGAATTATTTTTCTTGCATACGACAAACAACAGTGTTGCCATAGTCCGACAAATTTCGAAAAACTTGATTTTCCACCCAAAATTTTCATTTTTGTCTTCTTTTTCCTTTACTAGTTTGGCCCGACAGACACGAAAGTTTTCTTGTTGGAATGTTTGTTCCATAAGCTTTCCAACGAGGTACAGCTGATATGTTTGTGACAATTAGGAGAGTGGCCAAGCCTGCCGATATTAGCGTATACCACAATCTATCGAAAAAAAATATAAGATGATCCACGCAGATTCGGTGCTCCGAATTTTTTCCTCCATTTCTATTACACCTACACCATTCATTTTTTTATATCATTGTCCCCAATGTCTGGCGTAAATGTGAGATTTTTTTTCTTGCGTACGAGAAATAACAGCGTTGCCACAGTACGACAAATTTTAAAAAAATGGATTTTCCAACCAAAATTTTGATTTTCGTCTTCTTCTTCTTTTACTAATTTAGCCCAAGAGACACAAAACTTGCCTTGTTGGAATGTGTGTGTTATACGGATTCCAACGAGGTGTAGCTGATATGTTTGTAACAATTAGGAGCATGGCCAAGCCTGCCAATGTTAGCGTATACCACAATCTCTCGAACAAAATACAGGATGATTCACGTAGGTTCGGGGTTCCGAATTTTTTCCTCCATTCCTATTGTACCTAAACTCTTCATTTTTTAATATCATTGTTCCCTATGTCTGGCGTAAATGTAAGAATTTTTTTCCTTGCGTACGACAGATACCAGTGTTGCCACAGTCGGACAAATTTGGAAAAAATAGATTTTTTCGCAAAAATTTTGACTTTCGTCTTCTTCTTCTTTTACGTTTGGTCCGAGAGACACGAAAGTTACCCTGTTGAAATGGGTGTCTCATAAGGTTTCCAACGAGGTATAGATGATATGCTTGTGACAATTAGGGGCATCACCAGACTTGCCAATGTTAGCGTATACCACAATCTATCGAAAAAATACAGGATGATTCACGTAGGCTCGGTGTTCAGAATTTTTCCCTCCATTCCTATTGAATCTAAACCCTTCATTTTTTGATATCATTGTTTCCAGTGTCTGGCGTAAATCTGAGATTTTTTTGCTTGCGTACGGCATATATTAGCGTTGCCACAGTCTGACAAAATCTGAAGAATTGTATTTTTGAAGAAAAAAATGATTTTCGTCTTCTTCTTTTACTAATTTGGTCCGAGAGACACGAAAGTTACTTTGCTGAAATGTCTGTTCTATAAGGTTTCCAAAGAGGTATGGTTTGTTTATGTGTGACATTTAGGGGCGTCGCCAAGCCTGCCAATGTAAGATTAGACGAAAATTTATCGGGAAAATATTAACAGGATGATTCACCTAGATTCTATCTTCCGATTTATTTTTTTTACCTAGCTATTGTACCTTTGCCCTTCATTTTTTGGTATAATTATTACCAATGTCTGGCCTACAGGTCAGAATATTTTTTCTAGCGTACGACTAGAAACAGTGTTGCCAGACTCTCGCAAATTTCGAAAAAATATTTTTTTCACTTTTTCTCTTTCTTTCTTCTTCTTCTTCTTCTTCTTCTACGGGTTAGGAACGGTAGCCTCAAAGGTTATCTTACTAGAATCTTTGTTTCATAAGCTTTCCAACAAGGTATAATTCATACCCATGGAAGAATTAGGAGGGGTGCTAGGGCCGCCAAAGTAAAGGTCTACGATTTTCTTGAAATCCCTGCCCGTCCTGAAAAGGTTAAAGCAATTTCCTGTAGTTTAAGAATAAATTTCATTTTTCAAATCCAAAATTGTCACGTAAAGATTAATATACTTTTGTTCATTTGTTTCAGTAATCTTAAAGTAGCAGCAGTTACTGGTAAACAGAATAAAATGATCAATACCGACTTTAGTTTATAATTTTTAGCACAATGTATCTATTAAGCTTACTAGTGAATGTACTAAGGATATGGATGGGTCCGAACAGAGACACTTCACACTTAGACCTATATTGTAGGGAATTTTGTGGTGTTGCCGTTTTTTTTTAATTTTTTTTTCCAGAGTTGGCAACTCTACAACACACCTTATACTATTTAGCTTACCAAAAAAAAAAAAAGCCCTACCGTTGGCTTACCGTTTGTCTCTATCATGGTATTTCTTGTTAAATAATTCGCGAAGAAACTTGCAGAAAACCACTATCTCTTTCTCCTTAGGCCCTAAATTTCATTGACATGTAGGTACATTTTTCTTAATTCTTGCCAAGACCAGAAGCCGAGTTTCGAGACTTGTTGCTATTGTAGAATATGAATCATGGGAAAAGAATCTTGTGAGTCATTATTTGTGTGCTGTTAATAAACAGAAGGAAGTGCAAGGGAATAAACAAATGCGTGCAGCATGCCGTCATGTCCAAAGCTGTACAGATTACGGAGTTGAGTCAAAATAAAGGAATAATGTAATAAATCGAGTTCTAAATGAACTTGTATATTTTGTGCATATATTATTTTGTAAAGTATACATGATCTTGCCTCACATAGTACAGTAAAACCTGCCTTGAACGGACCCTTTATTAAACGGAAAACTGTCTTAAAGGGAAATATTTCATGGATTTTGGAGTAAAAGACATGTAAAAGTCCCTTCATTAAGCGGAAACTGTGTTATGCGGACAACGGAAAACAAAATAAACCTGGAAAACGGAATGCGGACAACGGAAAATTCTGAGTTTCAGACTACATCGTTTAGAAAATGTTTTAACATCCTTGTGAGAGGGTAAACATATATTGTCTGCGATAAATACTTCGTTCTTTTGTTAAATCTTTATGGGCAGTGTTGACCTTCATCAATCACTACTCATATTCAGCCAGTGTTGCCACAGTCGTAGCTGTGGAGTGGGCTGAAAATAGTACCAAATTGAAACAAAAAGGGCTGAATTCATTACTTTAAACTAGTTGTAATACATGGCTCTCAAAGAGTAAAGTTCTAGAACACTCCTCCCCTCTTCCAAGAGTCTACATAAAGAAAGTGCTTTTTTAAAAGTTACTTAAAAAAAACATCCAAATAGGAGGATCCCGAACAACCATGGAAGTATATGAAGCTTTTCTCATACGTAGTTAGAAGGGGAGAGGGGGGCATTGGTACACGGGGCACATAGGTACGGGGTAGATATTTTTCCACTGTGAAGTGGTATATGGACAACAGTTTGGTGTTGACAACATTGGTGACAAACCATCATCGTGAGGCATAATGATGGATGGACGCAGCGTTCTTTTCTCTGTGCAGAAAAAAAACTTAATTTCTTACAGCAAGAATAAGTTTTCACTTAGGTCTTTGTATAATTATATTTGTAATAAGCACTGAATTTTTGAAAACTTATGTATGTTGCATGAAAGTGTAATTATTTACAAATAATTTCATTTATGTTCAATTGCCCTGCTTGGAGTAATTTTTCAGTTATAGGAATTAATGGTCCTGAAGTTCGGTTGTGGCACATTAGTACACACGCATTTGGGGTGAATTGGTACGGACCAATGTGCCTCCACTGCTCTGTACCAATATACCCTTTCCATTTATAATTATAAGGGTAGACTACTCTTTGTGCATAATGTATCACAGTTTTCGTTCTGATTAACATCAAGTAGATAAAGTTACTAATAATATGGGCTATCTCATGTGCGATAGCTTCATTTCCGTAATCAAAGCATAAGAATAAATTAATCAAAATAATACGGAAAACTTTCCTATTATCATATTTCCGACTTTCCTGAACTATAGGTATAGCCAATAGCTACACAAACTTTCGAATGGAAAATTGTTTAACTATTTAGGAGCCATGGTAGTAAAAATGTAAATATTCTTTCCCCCAGGTCATAACATGCGAGTGATTTTAATAGGCACACGTCTAACAAAATCAACCTCAAATATATATTTGTATGGACGCTAAAAGCCAGCATGTAGTAAGCGTCATATTTATTCGACTTTCAGCAATCTACAGTGACTAGCAGAATTATTCGGACAGATCCAATGAAATACATATAACGGGCTATGGCTCCGAAATGAAAACATATTTTGTACACAACAATACATAAGAAAAAAGAGCTATATACGCATACCTGAAAAACACAATGAAGCGTGTAGTTGCTCTCAACAGAACGGATATAATTAATCGCAATGAAAATCATACCCAAATTTTCCCCAGCAAAATTATTCGGACAGTACGACATTTGTGAAATAATGTGAGCACTATGAGACGTGGCGCTAGTGCTGAGGGTTGTGTTAAGTACTGTAGTCGTTATCGTGGCAGTTAGATACAACAATTCGTTGTCAACACGAAGAATGGGTCAAAGAGGAAAGAACACGACGTTTGAAAAGCGGCAATTAGCAATTTTTCATTATGAAAAAGATAAAAGCTGCAGAAAAATTGCAGAGATGTCGCAAATGAAAAAAGTACAGTATGTGATATTATCAAGCGATAGAAGGTTGAGGATAGAGTTGATTTCCTCCCCAACACGGGACGTCCAAAGACATTTTCGGAGAGACGGGAATCCGCAATAGTCCGAAAAAAAGGATCAACGAATCAAGGATCAACGAAAGGATCAGTAAAAAAGAATCAATCAGCTTCAAAAATCGCTGCCGAGGTTGGAGAATAAATGGGGATCGACGTGAGTCCCGATACAATTAGAAGAGTCCTGAGAAGAACTAGTTTTCATGGCCGTGTAGCATGCAGAAAGCCTCATATCAATAAAACAAAGAGGAAGAAATGACTAGTTTTGCGAAATAATACCAGTATATGGGTGCCAACTGGTGGAACTACGTGATTTTTTCTGATAAAAGTAAGTTCAATATCTTCTGTTCTGATGGGAAGGTAATGGTGTGGAGAAGAAACAATACCGAGCTGGAGGAACAAAATTTGCAGCCGTCAGTAAAATACAAAGGAGGGAGCGTAATGGTATAGGGCTGCATGTCAGCGTCTGGAGTAGATGAGTTGGTGTTCATTGAACATCAATGAACAAACACTTCTACCTGCAAATTCTCACAGATAGTTTAAAGAAGAAGGCAGAAAAATGTAGATACTAGATACATTCAAATTCTACCCGAAACACAGCTCATATTCTAAATCTGTGATTACTATACAATTGCCCAAAGACATTCCGTCCCCCTCTCCAGTCTCCCGATATGAACCCCATTGAACATTTGTGGGATAAACTAGAGAAACAAGTTCGAAATGTGTTATAAACTAGAGAAACAAGTTAGAAATGTGTTATAAACTAGACAAGCAAGTTCGAAATGTGTGATAAACTTCGAACGCGCATCTGAAGGACTGCTTCGTCAAGAATGGGCCAAGATTATTGTTGCATACACTCGCAAACTTGTGAATTGTATGCCAAATAGACTACGTGCAGTTCTTAAGGAGAAAGGACTGCCTACTAGATATTGAGTTTTATATTTTTTACTCGATAAGTGTCATATCTGGTGAGGTGTCCGAATAATTTTGCAATACCCAAATTCGTATTGTGTTTGTTTTGATCTCGCTACTTTACATTGTTTGTTAAGTTATTTTATTTTCGAAGTGTAAAATTATTTATGTATGTTGGATGTCAGAGAAAATGATAGCATATTATTTGCATTTGCTTTTTCTTTGAAATAAATCCCATCTTTTGTTCAAACACTATAGTGTCCGAATAATTCTGCTAGTCACTGTATTTGAAAGTTATTCGGCGAAGTTTTTGAAACTTTAATATTATAAAGCTAACCAAGAAAGTTCTGTCGCTTTTTGTTGAGATCTGTGTTCAATTGGCCCTCACACCTGTGAGTTGAATGCGAATGGAGATAAGACAAAGGTCAATTGTTGGAGTGGATATACAAACATACTACCTGATTGTGCCAATTCAGTTACACAGGGAACTTGCATAAGGACAGAGTAAACATGGGACCTCCACAGAGACCTCTAAGGGCGAGTATGGTGTACGAGTTCAAACTGGGGTCAAACTGGGGAAGCTCGAACCAAAATTATAACATCTTTTCCAGTTAGTAGTTGAGGTATGAAAGATTTCAAAATTTTGTAAATTGTAGGTATCCCTTGGATAATTTACTTCTATTTTTCCTTATAGTGACAGAACCTCGTTTATAGTACGTTTCCATGTTCGTAAATAGCTTGCGGTACTTTTAAATTTTGATGAGAACACAAGCAAGCATTGGACTTTTTATTTTATTTTATTTTATTTATTTATTTTTGTAACAAGTTGAACTAGATCTATTGAATTACTAAAGATTCTGACAAATCTTCATATTCTTTTTATGAAACATGTTTTTATTTTGCATTTTTGCTGCTGTAGGTCCTTAAATCTATTGTTAAAATACTTGAATTTGTGGAACTTTAATAGACTAATATATTTCAAAATATTTCATGGAAAAATAAAACAAAAAATCGCGTTATCTCTATTATCAAAAAGTATGTGTGATATTTCACTTTGTTCGTACCAATCTGCCCCAAACCAGTATCAATCTGCCCCCACATGGGGAAGATTGGTAGAGATTGCAGACCTTTCGTAAAATGTAATTTACTCTAGGTAGGACATTAGTAGAAACAATATTGTACATTGTAAATGTAGCTAAAGAATCACAGTTTAAATAAGTAAAAAAAAAGTCATGTTTCTCAAGCTGACGATATGTTCTAAAATCTCGGGTAAGTAAAAATCGTACCAATGTCCCCTCTCTCCCCTATAACAGAGAGCGCAAATTAAAAGGGAAAACAGTTATCAAATCATCTTCGATATGTATTGTAAGGCAATAAAATGCGCCTCTATTTCAAAGTGACCAATAAGATATATATGGCTATATATGAAAAAACATATAAAACGAGGAACACATCAGTCATCTCTGAGTTCGCGTGTAAACAGTAGACTACGTTATAATAAAATATTAAAATGCAAATTATCAGGATGCGCCCATCTAGCGTCATTTGTTTCCCTGTATAGTTCGAATTACTAATTTTCCACACAAAGTTTATGGCATTATGCGACGCAACGTCACAAAATAAATGTCCAACATCATTTTTTTAGAGTCCAACACACAGTATAAGTAACGTGAGATGTAGGAAAAGTCTTAACTGACACTTTTGAAAATGTGAATTTGTACTTGTTAAATAGTGCTGAATTGGGTAAAATTGTGCCAACTTTTTCAAAAAAGGGGCTGAAAATGCCAGCGTGGTACCAACGGGCCGATGAATGAGAAAAAGGGCTGAATTTGGTACAATTGTACCAAGTGTGGCAACAGTGTATTCAGCTCCCACAATTTTTCGCTAGTCCTACGTATCATGTCAGCTGTCAGTCTTCTTTGTAGGCGTACTTCTGTTCCGCTTGTGTAGCAACTGGCGACAGCCAACAAAAATGAGAAGAAAACTGACAAAACAAAGTTCTGGAAAAAAGGAATTGAGGTAAAGCAGAAGTTATATATCTCCATCACGTGTCGTGAAAACAAGGAGGAAAGAGTTCAGAGGACTTTCAAAATTTCAGAGAAAGCTTTTCTGTGTCCTGAAGTATACCGCAGCCAAGTAGTAGCAATGTATGCAAAAAATCCTGCTTGACTATTGGGAAAAATAAAGGAAAGTGTCCACAGCATATTTTGTGTTTAAGTTTTTTTGGGTATTAATCCGTAGAAGGAAAAAGTACTGTAATTGAACAAGTTGCGTACATCAATATATTTTCTCATTATGTCCGTTATAAGCATATATTTTTTTTAACGCAAAAGGTCTATCTCCATTAAGCGGAAACCTGTCTTTAACGGAAATTTTTGCGAGTCCCACTCGATTCCGCTGAAGACAGGTTTCACTGTATAATATCTGCATTCACTACGAAAAGAATATTTTGACTAGGGATGGCCTTTTTCGAAAAATCTGTTTTTCGATTTTCGGAAATTTAACTTTTTGTTGTTTTTTTTTTTTTCGTTTTTCGCTATCGTTAACGAAATTTTCGTTTTCGAAAAAGTATTTTTCGAAAAAAATGTGGCCATCCCTAATTTTGACGGAAAAAGAATAACTGATCCCGCAAAAATTCATAAAGCCTTTTAAATTATGAGGATAATCATTTATACTAATGACTATTCGCTTATATTAACAATCTTAAGACACAATTTAGTTATATATATATATATATATATATATATATATATATATATATATATATATATATATATATATATATATATATATATATATATACAGCATGATTCAAAATGATGTGAACGATTACAACTCCTTATAACTTTTTATTAATCATCCAAATAGCTTCAAATCTTACAGTTAAATGCTAAAACTCTCCAAGTTTTTGTGATAAAATATAAAATTAAAATAGTACATCACAGATGTTCTATGTGGGCCCCTTTTGTTATCCTGCATACATCTATTCGGTATTCCAATTCCGCCCAGACCCGTTTCAACATGTTTGCATCAACATTTTGCACTGCAGCAGTGATGCGCTCTTTCAGTTCATTCACATCTTAGGGTAGAGGGGGTTTGTAGACAATGTCTTTTAGATGTCTCCACAGAAAGAAATCAAAGGAGGTTAAGTCCTGCGATCTTGGTTGCCAACGAAGAAGCTGATGATCATTTTTACTTGACCACCCAATCCAGCGGTGTGGCAGTCTGTTCAGGAAATTTCTGTCATTGTAATTAAAGTGACATGGAGCTCCGTCCAATTGGTAGATGAAGTTTGCACTGTTATGTTCGAGTTGTGGCTAGGGATGGCCAAAAATTTTCGGATCCGGATATCCCGGATCCAGTGAGATCCGGATCCGGATCTTGCCGGATCCGGACCTAGATCCGGATCTCGGATCCGAATCTCAGATCCGGATCCGAAATTCGGATCTCGGATCTGGGTCCGGATCTCGGATCTGGATCCGAAATTCGGCTCTCGGATCTGGGTCCGGATCTTGGATCTGGATCCGAAACTCGGATCTCGGATCTGGGTCCGGATCTCGGATCTGGGTCCGGATCTCGGATATTGATTCGTATCCAAACCTACATCTGAAATTGTGATGATAAAATTGAATATCTAAAATTCGTCAAACTTTTTTCAGATTCACTAATATAGTAGGATGCTGTGCTTTTAAATGTTTCCATAACACGTTTGTGCTACCTTTGTTCTTTATGTTATTTTAACCTTGCAATATTTAATTTCTTATATAAACTTTCTTATTTTCTCATATACAAATGAAATATCTTTTAGATAAGACCCATCTAAACCCAGGAATACTGGACAAAACAAACTCTTTATTAATAGTAGTTTCTGACTCACTAGAGTCCAACCATCAACAAATCTTTCACTTCGAAGGTACAACAAAAAATATAGACTGGTTGGCGTGGAACAACAGTAGATCTTTAAACATACACACGAGAATTTCAGGAGAGCGATATGGTTGTGTAGTATTATTAGTATTAATAAAAGTGTTCGTTGTATGACTTTATTACCTAACTTATGGCTTGCCCTTCTGAGGTCAGGAGTTTGTTGAAGGAGTAAATATAAAAGAGATTTCTGTTATTTCTTCTTCACCCTCCAGGTTTCTTTAATCATACATTGCAGGACGTAACCAAAACATATCCATGCATCGTATCATTGAAGCGTTTTGTGTTTTGTATATTAAAGTGTTCAAAAATATTTAACATATTCGCATTTGTTCATGTGATCTCAGGTTCAATTCTCGGTGGAACATACATGAGAAAATTGAAAGCTGAAACAATATGAAAATAGTATTTAAAAGTCAGGAAATTAATATTAAAACTTTAGCTATCTATTGAGACTGTAAGGCTATAGTTAAATTAACCCACACGTTTCGTGAAGATATATTAAGTCGTTATTGTTTATTTACTATAAGCTACCAGATACATCCTCAGAGGCCACTTTAGACTGTAATAATCAACAGATGAAAACATTGGGAAAGGAATGGAAGGAAGGTCTCCAGAGTCTTAGATCAAGGTACTAACCTAGCATTTGCCCAGTATAACTGAGGAACAACCCTGGAAAACCCTCAGTCAGGATAGCTGGTCTCCGAATTCGAACCCGGTATAATCCAATTGCGAAGCAAGAATCCTAACAAGTAGCCTGAGCTCACTCCGTATTATTATTATTATTATTTAATTAACGTAATGTTCTAAAATTAGTGCAAATTAAACCCTACTTTCTTTATTGCTGATGATATAGTTAATAACCCTACATGAGACATCAGTCTCCCATTCAATAGGCCTTGCTTAAGAAAGAATACCAGAACTGGAATTCAGGAAGCGGGGGTGAAGAGATTAATGAGGATGAGGAAACTATGTGCGATGCAAAAACTGAGAAATTATGACTTCATCACAGATATATTCACTTACATACGTCAATTAATAATTCTCTGATACAGGGCACTCTACTTTCTATAGTGGCAGTAAAATGGCCCGCTTTTGTAAACGAACACATTAAGCACGTGCATATAGGCGCAATATCCGTGCAAAGAAACATAGGTAAAACTAGAAAAAAAAATAGGGAAAGCGAGGGGAAAGTGATAAAACGCCATTCAGATTTTTAAAAAAAGCTGAAAATAACTTAGAGCTACGAAAGACGCGAGGCGAATTTTATTGAAATGATTGTTTTTCCTTAGTGATTAGTTGTGCTAACTATGAACATGAATTAAAAAGAAAACAAGTAGCTAGCTCTGAGTTTCGCAAACTGGTTGAAAAGAAAATATTGGATAAAATTTAATAATAAAGAAGGCATTTATGATAATTAAAACAAATTAAATTCTTGGCACGACAGTCCTTTGGTTCCTACCATCGGGCTTACGTTCATTTGAAGCGGGATTTGAATCCAAGACATTTACAGTAAAAGGATCCACAGCCTAATGCCGCAGACCACTCGACTATGGCTGTCGGGTTTTCTCGGCTAATCTGTAGCACATTTACAGTAACTGATTATTTTAAAAGTTGCTCCTAAATACTGACAATCTAAGTTTTATGTATCAAATATTTCCTGCGATAATACCATACACTCTCCGACTTCTATAGACGAAAAGCTATAGTTACCCACATTATCTAATACAGAAATAAGTTCTGATTCTCTAATAGCTGCTGATGGTGATAGTCAAGGTTCACCGAAGCATGATCCCAAACCCAAACTGAGATATTGATGTCACTGGAACGCCTGAAAAGTCATTGTGGGTAAGTGAATTGCCCACTTGTCAGGATGAAGGGCGATGGTTATGTGAAATGCAGGGCTGTTAGAGGTACTACTTATAATAATTGGATTTGTAATATTCTATGTTGCCGTAAACCCTCTTCAAGAAGATAACTGTTAATTTTAGCTTTGAAAATGTTACATAAAGAGTTTTATTGCTATCATTAGGTTGCATATAAATCTCTTTATTCCAGAATTATCGGATTTATTTTACCGCTTAACTTTCAAATCTCTTCTGATTTAGGAATATTTAAATCACGATTATCCCCTTAAGGTCAATTAGTGATATTTTAACTTATTTCGAACCAACTATGTATATGGCTAGTCTTGTTATATGGGAATAATTGAGACTAGAAGCAGTCTACAGGCTACGTTCAAAAGAATCTTGTCCGACCTCCTGATAAACCACGTCTTTCAGCAAGGTGAATTGTGGCAATCCGATACTAACATGAGGAAATCTTCCGGTTCAAATGAAAGCTTCCATAAGAATCAGCACCCTAATCAGTGGTATGTGCCTTGCTAATTTGTCTCCAATGTGAAAGTACCTAACTTTATTGTTAAAAATTAAAAGGTTTTTATTTCAAACAAGTTGTCATTACAGTTTTCATATTTGAACACAACACTCATGAAAAGTCATGTTAAAGCGCGACTTACTCCTGAAAAAGAATATTTATCTGTTTTTAATTTCTCGTGTTCCTCAAATTACATGCGGAATTAGTGCAAGTGCCTTCCGCTCGCATTACCTAGGTACAAACGCAATGGCGTATTTAGGGGAGAGGATTCCGGGCTTAAGCCCCCCCCCCCGAAATCTTACTTACTATAGTAAACTATATGAAATATCTTGCAGAATTTTCACATTTTCAGGCAAAGCCTCCCCCCGAAAGTTAACAAAGCCTCCCCCCGAAAGTTAGCGAAGCCTCCCCCCGAAACAAAATCGTAAATACGCCACTGTACAAACGGCTACGATCTTGGTACTAGCACATGTTTCGGTTTCCAGATCTCAAATATTTATATTTCAGCCTGATTCTGTGTATGAATCCGAAATTTCAAATCTAGATAAGAAGCACCAAAATTCATAGTTTATTCTCGGTGCTCATATTGTGATTTACTAAATAATTATTAAATCTAATTGTAGGGTATACATTTGATATTTTGAGCAGACTGAACAAGATAATTATACGTAAAAAGTAGTAAATACTTGTCTTAACTGTTTATGTTTTCTTAACTGTCAATGAAATAGGTGCATTGAGGAATTTTAAATATTCATCTCGGTCCTGCAACCGAGTGGAACTAGATTCGACATTCGAACTCTCATCCGGATCATTTTTTTTTCTTAAGTAAGCCAAACGTTTGATCTTTAGAGTAGAATGAAGGAAACAAATAGACTTGTCAATATTCGTCTTAATTTTCTGTTCTCTTCTTCACTGTCAGGACTTCGTGAAATTACTTTCGGCGAATTTTAGATATTCAAGTTTGGATGGGATGTGGGTTTGGATAAGAATCAAGATCCGAGATCCGGATTTCGGATCCAGATTCGAATTTCAAACCCAGATCCGAGATCCGAATCCAGATCCGAGATTCGAGATCCGGATCCAGATCCGAGATCCGGATCCAGATCCGAAATCCAAGATCCGGACCCAGATCCGAGATCCGGATCCAGATCCGAAATCCGAGATCCGGATCCAGATCCGAGATCCGGATCTAAAGGATCCGGACCCAATCAGATCCGGATCTTCGGATCCGGCCATCCCTAGTTGTGGCATGAGCCATGTAGTAAGCATTTGTAGAAATGTTTGTCCAGTCACAGTTTCTTCGTCAAAGAAGTATGGACCATAAACTTTTGAAGATGAAATTGCACAAAACACATTTGTCTTCGGTGAATCACGCACAATTTCACAGATTTGACGAGGCTTCTCAGTTACCCAAATGCGAACATTTTGTTTATTCACTCTTCCTGTCACATGGAACGTAGCCTCATCACTGAAACAAAGTTTGCCCAAAAAATCATCATCAACACTGCACAACTCTTGAAATGACTCACAAAAAGTCTTGCGACACGTGTGATAATTAGGTGCTAAGTATTGTAACAACTGCGCTCGATACGGATACATCTTTAAATGTTTACGCAGTACGCGCCAAACAGTTGTTGGAGGCATTGGAAGCTCTAACTCTCCTTGTTGACTTTTGTGGGATGCGTTGAAAACTGGCTCGTACCCTTTCGGCATCTGCCTCAGAAGTGGACGGCCTACCGGGCAATTTTTCTTTACAAATGCATCCCGTTCTGTTGAATTTGTCATACCACTTACGTATGGAGTTCATTGATGGTGAATCTTTATGAAAGGATGGGTCATGATAAGGCCGATTTCTGCCTATGAATGGAGTTTTATGAAAACTGATACCTGTTATCTACACGATATTCCGCGTCAAAGGTCGTTTAGATTATGTTGAGATCATTTCCGGTTGTCCCTGTAGAGCGTCCGGAAGTTACCCCTAACTCCAACCTTCGAAAAGCCGACGTAGGTGCGTGAGAAACGGATTTTCGTGGAAAGCGCCAACATGATGGCAAAATTCTTAATAATGTTTTGTTCTGCTGATAAAGGCACATGAAATAGCCAAATAGCAAGACCAAAGATTGATTTGTTACATCATGAGAGCAATTTGTTTAGAAAAAAGCATGTTCGGTCAACCTGTATTTCGCTATCAATATTCGTTTTCGGAGTTGTAGTAACAATAGAGCGGACACTTGAACAACACCAAAAATTGCCAAACTGTAGTCTGATATACTAGAGACTCAGATTGTTCTTGAAGTCCGCTGTATATGAAACAAAACGTTGCACTTGAAATTGCATGTATGATATGAATCCACAGTAAAGCACAAAAAAGAAATCAATTATGCAAACAATAAACTATCAAAGGAAAATATGTGAAGACTTTTGTGTTAAATATCGTCCTGAAGAATACTTGATCGTATTCTGCATCGTCAGTTTAGTCATCATCCACTTTACCCTTGGCATCTTCAACATAATCCTCCTAAGATGTTGGGCCATGGAATGCGGTTGGGTCGTGTGTGCGAAACCCTAGATACCACAAGACTGAAGCTACGTGAGCAGAGCAGCTTATCACCCTGGCACCGACCTTACAAGGGGAGTACGATTCCAGAATATCAGCAACATTGTACTTTATCCAGAGAGTGTAGGTGCGGGAAGCCGTGTGGCGAGACTGTATTTTAACACAACTGACATAATCCTTTTGCTGATTAAGAAAGAATTCATGGGCGAATCCTGTGTGCACATGGTCCCTAGTATAGCTTGTTTGAGTTGGAAAACGTTGATAGTTTACGCAGCACCTCTTCGGACAATATAGGAAAGTTCAAGAGATCTACCGCATCCAACGGAGCCCATTTTATTTTGTTACGCTCGCGATCCCAACCTTTCTTGGTTAGCGTTGTTTGGAATTCGCTTTCTTTGTGAAGAAGAGCATGCATCCTTCGTGCAATGTACTCGTCGTGGGATGTGTCAAGTATGAGTAGAGGCCTAAATATATTGCAAAAGGCACAAACAATTCGCACGTAGTCCCCAATAATGGAATCTGGTTATTAGGGATAATATGTTCCAGGGACTTCAATCTCTTCATTCTGGAATTGGCGGATTCGATAACACATTTTTGTTGCCATACGAGACTGTTTGGCTTATTTCACGTTCACATCTGGCTTCAAGTTCTTGTTATCGAAGTGGTGTACGCATCAGCTGGAGCTATCTGGGACTATGACATTAAACTTCATATATATCTGCGCTTTTGCCTGAGCGGAAATTACAATAAACTGTAATGCACTTGTTGTGAGCAGTTGTCTTCGTCAGGAGAAATATCGTTTATGGGCTTTTACACACTTTTGTGTTGCTTCTGGAACAAACTCTAGATCCTTAGTTGCCTTTTATGAAATGTCGTTTGGTTGACTGTTCACCGTGACCTCCAGCTGGTCTGCCTCTGATCGGTGCTGAGGTTGGATCTGCTGGTTCATTATGGATTGACGTTGAGGATTGGCTTGATGGTTTGGCGTGACGGTACAGACTGGTGGCTTCTTTTGGGTCGAAGTTGCAGGCTGGTCGGATGCTGTATCCTGTGTAGTAGTTTGTAGGATGTGGCAGATCTCTCGACTAACTATCAACGTTTTCCAACTCAAACAAACATAAAGCTATACTAGGGATAGGGACCATGTGTACACTGGATTCGCCCATGAATTCTTTCTTAATCAGCAAAAGGATTATGTCAGTTGTGTTAAAATACAGTCTCGCCACACGGCTTCCCGCACCTACACTCTCTGGATAAAGTACGATGGTGCTGATATTCTGGAATCGTACTCCCCGTGTAAGGCTGGTGCGAGGGTGATAGGCAGCTGTGCTCACGTAGCTTCAGTCTTGTGGTATCTAGGGTTTCGCACACACGACCCAACCGCATTCCATGGCCCAACATCTTAGGAGGATTACGTTGAAGACGCTCAGAATAAAGTGGATGATGCCTGAACTGACGATGCAGAATACGATCAAGCATTCTTCAGGACGATATTTAACACAAAAGTCCTATTGTATTTTCCTGTGATTGATTTTGATTTTTTTGTGCTTTACTGTGGATTCATATCATACATGCGATTTCAAGTGCAACGTTTTGTTTTATATATAACGGACTTCAAGAACAATCTGAAAAAATGAAATGAAATCTTTGAGTTTTACGTCCCAAGCTTATGTCAGTTAGGTTAAAGGAGATGGTGATGATGGAAGAACCCCGATAAAATCCACGCACACGGTGTTTGTTCACCACAAAGTTCACTTGGCGGGGGCTGGGATCGAACCCGGGACCTCAAGCACCAGAGGTTAACGCTCTACCACTGAGCCACCGCGGCCCAAGAACAATCTGAGTCTCTAGTATGCTCAAGTAGACATATCAGACTACAGTTTGGCAATTTTTTGTGTTGTTGTGAGTGTCCGCTCTATTGTTACTACAACTTCGAAAACAAATATTGATAGCGAAATACAGGTTGACCGAACATGCTTTTTCCTTAAACAAATGGTTTTCATGATGTAACAAATCAGCCTATGGTCTTGCTATTTGGTTATTCCATGTGCCTTGACCAGCAGAACAAAACATTATTAAGAATTTTGCCATCATGTTGGCGCTTTCCACGAAAATCCGTTTCTCACGCACCTACGTCGGCTTTTCGAAGGTTGAAGTTAAGGGTAACTTCCGGACGCTCTACAGAAACAACCGGAAATGATCTCAGCGTAATCTAAACGACCTTTGACGCGGAATATCGTGTAGATATCAGGTTTCAATTTTTATAAAAATCCATTGATAGACATAAATCGTCCCTTATCATGACCCATCCTTTTGTGCGGAACTCGCGTTGAACACTAACAACAGACCGACAAACGTGAAACTGTAAAACGCAAAATGCTCTCTGTGCACCACAGGCAGCCATCCTGGAACTAATTACTTTGCCACCTAGCGGATAAACTTCATACTACGCTCGTTCCAAACAAACTAGAGGATAATATTGAAAGTCTTTCCATAGAGGTTTCATTGTTGATCGAGTGTTATCACTTATAGAACGTTTCCTTATCGTTCATATCATTTTAGACAGTGCTAAAGAATTACTTATAGTTTCTTCAGGAGCAGAATAATGTAGGTTCAATACTAGGGATGGCCAATTTCGGAATTTTCACTTTCCGGAACCAGGGATGTAAAATTGGAAAATTCCAGAATTCCGTAATTAGGAAAAAAATCGGAATTTAAAAAATTCCGATTTCGGAAAATTTCCGGAATTTTTCCGAATTAAGGATTTTTTCCGAAATCCGGAAAATTTTTGCAACACTAAAAAGGAACTCTGACGATGGCAATAATATCCAGCTGGAATCGTTGTTAGATGCACCAGACGAATACTTAGAAGGGAACAAGCATAGCAGCATCGGTCCGGTAATTAACAATGAAATTAAATCTTTCAGTTTTACGACCCACAGTTATGCCACGTAGGCTAAGAGAGACGGTGATAAGAATTAACATTTAGGATTTAGATTTCTGGGCATTCGGAATCTATGGCCATGTTAGCAGTCACGTATAAGGGATGACGTCCCTCGGCGATCACACTATTCGAGGAAAGGAAGAAAGGATTGGAGGAGGAAGGAAGAGACCTGGGACCTATATGTTAGGTACTATCTCGGCATTTCCCTGGCGCGAATGATGAAACCCAGGGAAACTTCACTCTGGATGGCTGGCCTTAAGCTTTTAAAGGTTTTTTGACCGAGTGTCTCCACCGAGAATAGAACTCAGTACCGTTTGCACCACCGTAATAAGGACAATGAATGAAATGGTGGAATAAATAAAGGGGGAGGAAACGGGAAAACCATGACAAAATTCAACTACAGAATCTACTTAGCACAAAGTGGAATCGAACCAAGAATCTCATGCACCTATATAAACGCTTTACCATTGAGTCTTCGCGGCCCCCAGTTCGGAAATAAATGAACAATTCCTGCATGTTTACAAAAAGAGATAATATTGCAATTTTATCAGTTCATTTGCTAACAGAACATCGAATGAATATGCAATCAGGCATCGTTTCAACAGTAGATATGTATAGTCATAAGATCAAGAAAACAAATATTGATAATTATATTGAAAGTGCGTCCCTTGTTACTTCAAAGTGCACTTCTGCTACAACTATCGCCCTATTCATGAGCAAAATCTATCTTAGAATAAAATGTGCATAATAAATTAAAATTTTCTAATGTAGAAATATTGGATCGTCGTTTTAAATATACTGTATTCAATGTTTGCTTGGAATATTCACTTACACTTACGTATGTACAGCAAGAACAATAGTTTCCAAATGTTGAAAGAAAAAAATACTTTTATACACATAAAATACAAATGATCTAGCTAGCTGTTACCATGTCATACATAATTACTCCATGGAACGCAAATCACGCCTGGAAAAATAACTGCACTGGGAAAAAGAGAGTTGCCTACGAAATTCAGGAGAGCTGTATGGGCCATGTCATCTGGTACTCCCTTCTTTAGTTGAGTAACTTCCCCTACTTCCTGTACGGGACGCAGACAAGGTTGGACGACGACAAGCCTGGACACTTAATATTGGTCGCTCCCGACAAGGTTGGACGATGACAAGCTTGGACAACGACAAGCTTGAATACTTCTCAATTTATCCTCTTGCGCCAGACTCGAACGAATTCCTGAGGTGTCCAAGCTTGTCGTGGTCGATCCCGACAAGCCTGGACACATCTAATTTTGGGTCGCTGACGACCAGGTTGACCAACGACAAGCCTGGACACATTCCTGAAGGTGTCCAGGCTTGTCGGGATCGACCCCGAGATGCTTTGACATATCTCATTTTGGGTCGCTGACGACAAGGTTGGCCAACGACAAGCTTGGACACAAAAAGTGTCCAGGCTTGTCGTCGTCCAACCTTGGCGCAGTCCCTCCTGTAGACATGGAAACTTAGCACAAGTGTAGGTTGTGTAGTACAAATAAAAAAAAAATCAGGAAACTTGAAATTTTTCTTCCATGAAGAAATCTTACTTGTTAGGAAGCCAAAAGCAACAATTACATACTTGTCACATCACTTATGAGTACGATTCGAAAATTATAGACTACTTCCTGTAAATATGGAAATTAGAAAATTTGCACAAATGTAGGTCCTGTAGGTACAAGTACAGGAATCTGCAAATTTCTCCCTCCATGGTGGAAAATTATAGGATAGGAATGCAAAAACTACATACTTTCACGTCACTTATAAAAACGATTCAAAACCTGCCAATACTACTCAAACTATTTCTTCAATTTGAATTTCTCAATCGATTCTGTAAAAATCATTTGTTTATATACGCATTCACATATATGATTATTAATAATGTAATTTGCAACGGATAAAAAGAAAAAGTAATGATGAATAGTTAACTAGCTTCATTTCTTGTGTATTTATAGCATTTATTAAATTATAAAGCAGGAGCATAACAATTTTCATGATGCATTGAAACCAAATATGTATTCTATTTCGATCGCTTGCCAAGCAAATGAGATTTGATTCGATCATTCATTTTCTGTACTAAGACTTACTGTTTAACGTGTTATCTGTATCGCACGTGTTCCTGATGTCTGTATCACAGGGTATCGAAACCTGATATCCCACGAGGAAGACGTGTTTGCTAACCGCTTCAATAGGTAACTCCAAAATAAAAGAATGACTCAAAGGAAAACCTTAAAAATGCTGTAAATATTACATTATAACAATTAATAATAAAAACATTTCTATCATTTTTCAACGTAATCTCCCTGATGTTCAATGCAAGTATTCCAACCCTTCGGAGGTGGATGGATTCGTGCGTGACTCTAGGTACTCGTGTACCGCGGTTTTAACTTCATCACTTTCAAAATTTTTGCCTCCCAGCGCTTCTTTGACCAGTCCAAATACATGAAAGTCACCAGGGGCGAGGTCTGGTGAATAAGGTGGGTATAGGAGATATTCAAATTTCAAATCCTGGATAGTCTCAACTGTCATACGAGCAGTATGCAGACGAACGTTGTCACGCTATAACAATAAACTTGAAGTCAGAAGTCCTCGTCGTTTATTCCGAACTGCCGGGCGAAGTTGGTTTGTGAGCAGATATGAATAAAGAAGTACAGCTCACAGATGACGAGAAGAACCCTAGCAGAAGTAGTGTGACGTAGGTATGGGCCCGCCCACTTTTCGCACGGGGGTTTCAAATGACACCACCGATTAGTACACAGATAGCTACCCGAAGTAGCAGACGACCTCTAAGTATAGACCACACCTCAAAAACCGAAAATAGACTTGACCGTGTCGTTGACCTTTCCCCGCTTCTCCTGTTTTAGGGTTCTTCTAGTCATCTGTGTGCTGTACTGGTTACTGTTTCCCCCTCTCCACGTAATGTTCCAAAATGGCTCCCTTCGCATCGCAGAAGACAGTGAGCATGACTTTTCCCGCTGATGGTTGACTGTAGAAGTTTTTGGGTTTCGGTGATGCGCTATGGCGCCACTCCTTGCCTGATCGTTTCGTTTCTCGTTTGTAGTAGTGAACCCAGGTCACATCACCTGTAACGATTGTTTCCAGAAATGAATTACCTTCGACGTGTAAACGACGCAACAGATCTTCACAGGCATCCACGGGACGATCTTTCAATTCAGCTGTCAAATGACGTGGCACATATCTTGCAGACACTTTATTGAATTGCAACATGTTATGGACAATATAGTGAGGTGTACCAACACTAATGTTCAAAATGGTGGCATTTTCCTTCAGACTAATATGCCTGTTATCCTTTATAAGCTCTTACACTAAAGCACAGTTTTCGTCCGTCACTACGCGGTGAGCCTGCCTCGGTATCGGGGAATCCTTCACAGACATCACGCTGTTTTTAAATTTTCCACATCAGTCGTACACTTGCTGCAGGGAGAAACACGAATCATCATACTGTACTGTCATCCTGTGATGAATTTCAATAGGTTTGACATTCTCACTACTGCAAAAAACAAACGTATCACAGATCGCTGCTCTACCGTGGTGCATTTTGCTAGTGGCGCGACCATCTTCGTACTAATGCTATTGCTGTCTCCTGTGCTGTAGGAGGGCGCTCCACCTATCGGTAATTTTGTGAAACTCAAAGAACACTATTGCGAAATACTATATAGCTTTTCGGTATTTTATAGCACTTTTAAGGTTTTCATTTGAATCACCTTCGTATGAGTGAAATTCCGCAAGTCTAGCCGGGACTAAATTATTTAAACCCCTTGCGGACATTCATGATCTTAAACCTACCCTACGGCTTTGCTGCTTGCTTTCACAGTAACATTCAGAGGTAAATCAATTTAAAATATACTTCAAGGATATTCAAACGTTTCTTTAATGCTTGTGAGAAAAAAAAAACGTACATAAGGTGTTACTAAATCCCGAAACTCTAAAATGCATTAAGTATTGCATTTTTCCTTCATAACAAGTTGTATATAAGTGTTGCAATGAATGTTTAAAAATATACTGCGGAGCCCTCTCCGCTTTGAAATAATATGAATCAATCTTTTTCCTGCAAAGGAGGTCTTTCTTTTCACCATGTGCAGAACACAGAACTCAGAGTCTCCAGGTCGCCTCTTTTCCTCTCCAACGAAGGTAGGCATTGTTTAAATCGCATTAGAAGTGTTTACATTGTACGTAAGTGCAAACGTTCAACGGGTTGTTCTATTTGGCATGCTAACGCGAAAGAGAGTCAAGCAGAACAAGACCATCATGACTTACTCTATGTTGCCAAATCTCTCATGGACATCAGAGTTGCAGATCCCATATTAACACAACTAAAATTTTTGCTCGGTCGTTCGTCATGCCCACACGGAAATAAATATCCACAATTATGTTTTTACTATTATCTCTTGTGTTAATTAGGAAGGTACGTTACTTTATGACTTCATTACAGAGCCGCTTCTGAACAAAAGTACATTATATAGAGTAATATTATCAACTAGCAGCGTTCACCCCGCTTCGCTGCGGTCACCCCGGAACGCAATAAACTTTGTTACTTAGATAATTTTTACTTTTTCGCTTTCAAATTGCAGTAAATGTTAACATTATAGCGCCTGTCATTTATGTTAACCCGCCGAGTGACCCGCTTCGCTGCGGTCACCCCGGAACTCAATAAACTTTGTTACTTAGATAATTTTTACTTTTTCGCTTTCAAATTGCAGTAAATGTTAACATTATAGCGCCTGTCATTTATGTTAACCCGCCGAGTGACACGGTCATGCGGGTTGCATATAAATACGTTTATTTTTATACCTATGATGAACTAATAACAAAGGATTTGTACGTATGGACACTTGAATGGTCAATTATCTCAAGACACTGGTAATTAAAAATTAAAGTGATATGATAAAAACCATCTAGGGTCCAAATCCTAATAACCCCCCAAAAATAAAAGAAATTGGTTCAGCCGTATTAGCGTGATGAGGGAACAAAGGTTTTGTACGTTCTCTTTTATAATATAGATATGTGAAAGTACATACTACTTTCTTGAACGTGTTTACGTTTTGAGACTTTGCTTCAATTACAAGAGCAACTAGAACAGTAAAGTAACGTTTTAGTGGCGAATACCAGGACCGGCGTCCTTTTTCCCAGAAAAAGACCACCATCAATAATCTTTACATTTTATTGTATTCGTTTATCACGTTTGTCTTGTTTGCAGCTATACTGAAATGAAATGAAATTTATAGTTTAAAGTTCCACGGTTATATCTTTTTGACTAAAAGAGATGGATGATTGATGAAAGTGAAAATTGTGAATAAATTCGTGGAATGAAAATGTGGGAAGAAATGGGAGAATTCCGAGAAAAACAACGAACATAATATTGTCCATCATATATTTACATTGTCTCGGATGAACCAGGGACCAGTCGCACCACAGGTAAGTACTTTACCATTGAGCCACCACTCATCTTGGTTGTATATTGAATTAGGCTACGTCTTTGTGGTATTTGCTGTTTGTTCTCTGTCTAAAAGCAATTCCTTCCTCCCCTTCTCCTGTTCGAATTCAAACCTAGATTGCTGTGACAAATATAGAAGACAGAAAATAAGAACCAGTACAGAGAAAACAGCAGGGTGGAAAAAACATGATTTTAAAAAATCATTTTTGATCTAAATCGATTTTTTAAAATTAAATTACCTTCTTGTCCTCATATAAGTCGCGAACTGAAAAAAAAAAAAACATTAGGAATAAGTATGAAATGTTATTTATGCCATTAATCAAGTGAACGTAGGGGAGAGAGGGGTAGCCCCGGTCAGGGCGATATAGCGTGAAAAACTTATCGAAAGTAGAAGCAGATGATGGCGCCTTACTGGCAGCTGTCAGATAAACTAATTTTAAGTGCAACGCCATTGTAGGAGTGATAGGTATTAAATGAAGGCGTGTTCTTTTTTTCGCTGCGTTTGATGTAATATTAAGCTAAATATTCGACACTATAAGTACTCTTGCATTTAATATTTTTATTAAGTGACTTTTTAAGGTAGACACTATGCTTATATAGTTCCAAAACAATCTATAAATTAATGCATGCATTCGTTTGTATGTTGGTGTTGACCGTGTTTTACTCAAAACATGCGTTTTGGATAGCCCCGGTCAAACGGATGGGGTAATAGCAGTCAGTGACTGGGGCTCCCCGACATTAAAATAAACGATAATAAATAAGTCTTGACAGTCAACCCCCAAACAAAGCTCTTCAAGTGTAATCTAACTCAGAGGCCAGAGACGATGAACTTGAACAAGGAACTTCCACTGGATCCAGACGTATATATTCATTTGATGATTTTTTGCTGATACTAATAGATTTATATTTCAAATATATTAAGGTGTTGATTAAAAATATACGTATGTAGCTTCAATGAATAAGTAGTTTTTTAAATCATCTTTACACGAAACTGTGGTTTATCTGTCTCTGTAGATACCAAACTGTTCTAGAGTTAATGAGTAAATTTGAAGTCTTAATGGTATTGAAGTTTTTTTTTTTTTTTCATATGTAAAGCATGGGGAAATCCCTGACTGCCATTACCCAATCGTGTGGGAAAAAACGGTCAATTGAGTATTATGTTTATATTTTCGTTTTTAGCTTGGCAATGAAATAAGAGATGTATTTTGAAATTGGTCAAAATAAACTAGACAGAATTAACTATAGGATCGACTTATCGCGGAAACTTTTCGTGCTTTACGAGCTAGATTATAATGATTTTTGCTTAGGTGACCGCCATTCCCCCATTCTCCCCTATTAGGTTTGAATTTGGAATTAATCTTCAATCGAAACACTCATTTTCAGACTGTGCTGTACACTTGCGTCTCATTGTATTATGATTATCTTCCATAATCGAAATAACAGAACAGAAATTGAATTTCACTTATTTTCATTAATTCAAATTAATTTATTTCGCAATTTGATTTAAATCAAAACTATTTTTATTTTTTTTTAAAAAATCAGGTGATTTAAATCAGACTTATTTAAATCCATTCACCCTGAAGCACAGCATAACCCAGGTATTATTTCGAGGAAACTGAGTAAGCCAATACCTCCTTTCCCCCGGGACTAAGATATATTAAATTACGATTAATTACATTGCATTCTTCTACAAGGCATGTCCTTTAGCACGTAATATCAAAAGAACGATCGTCTACATCCTTCCTTCGGCCAGTTATATTAAGGTCCACATTCGCTATTTTTTCAATATTTTTGATAGTATATACCAAAATAAGTGTTTCAGTGCCTCCGATTCCCCCTCTTCTGGGACAAAATATCTTGGCAAAAAGCCTGGCAATAACTAACTCTTCTTAAAGGTTCCCATTAAAAAAAAAAAAAAAAATCTGCCAGTAATATAGTAATAAAATGAGAAAAAGGAAAGCAGATGTATATATAAATTTGACATGAATAACCGAGATTTGAAGAGCTGAATCATGAAAATTGAGAATAACAATAAGATAGTTTGATGAAGACGCACCTTAGTGGAAACCAAAATTTCTACTCTAGTAATAGTGAATGCAGTTAGGGGCGTCACTTGGAGAAGGCAGGGGCAATTCCCCCTGGGTTTGAGATGGATCTTTTTTTAATTAATAATATGTAACATACTAAAGTAAAAGAGAAATTCTACTTGCATCCGTGGAGAATCTTCCTCCTCCCCCCCCATCCCTTAAAAATCTGAAATGATGCTGTTACACGGGAAGGGCCCACAAGTTGTTGATCAAATCTGATTGCCACATACCACATCTGATAGAGCACCATGAGAAATGAAAATGAACAAAATATAAGGTGCTATTGATCAGAAGGATAGGAGCTTCGGGGCTTCAAAATGTGAATATCCAAAAAAAAAAAAAAAAAAAAAAATATATATATATATATATATATATATATATATATATATATATATATATATATATATATATATATATATATATATATATATATATATAATTATGTGCGTTTAAAGTGTGAACCGTTAAACCGTTGAAGCACTGGTTCTTGAAAACCGTTAAAGCAATCAAAACAAAAGTTGCACAATATAATGAGAACAAACTGCCCTATCGAAAACAACAGTATTGCCATAGGTAAAGAACGTAAAGATTAATACACTTTTCTTCATCTGTTTCAATAAATTAAAAATGTGGCAGTCACTGGTAAATACAATAAAATGATCAATGCCGATTTCAGTTTCTCATTTATAGCACAATGTATCTATTAAGCTTATAAGTAAATGTACTAAGGATATGCAGAACACAGGTGCTAATGCATTTTGTTCACGATAGTACATTTCCTTCCCATGGATGGATCAGAACAGAGATACTTGACACTTAGACCTATATCATTAGGAATTTTGAGGGGGTGCCGGTTTTTTTTATTTTCCAGAGTTGGCAGCCCTAGATCAGACGGACCGGATGAAAGGGTTCAGTGAGCCGCAACCGACCCGAGGACCGGCTGTCGCACATGGCTGGCCTAAATACAATGAAATAGGCTTTCCAATTATGATCAGGGCGGACCAAGGTCCGGGCAACCCGGGTATAACTTTCCGTAGCCAAACAGTAGAGTGGGCGCCAAAACGAGCCTCAAAGAGTAAATTTTATAACTTGCTTTCTTGTGACTTTTTAAGTTCATATTCTTGTAAAATTAGCGTCAACTACATCTTTTTCCATTCCACCGTGAAAGAAGAGAGTTTTATAGTACTAGGGGACTGTATCAACAAATGGAGACATGGCATGCAGAAGAAAGAGTGGAGGGGGAGTTAGTATTGTTTATAGTGGGTCATGTTTTTTGTGAACTTTTCCCAGGCAATGAATGTTATTGGATTTTATATATGTTACTCTTTTAAAGTGGTGTTTATTATATCATGGACATTTTATTACATAGTATCCAGAGCCTATTTGGGGAAAAAATGGGTGAAGGGGCAAGTATAGAATTACTATTTGACACATACAAACCCAAAGCTAATTTTTGCATTAACTGACGTAAACTTATTGCATTATTTTTCATCCGATATAAAATTTGAATTCATTAAAAGTAATTCGATCGATACCAGTTTGTGCCGATCCGTTGAGTTGGTTTTGAGTTTAATGTCCCTTTCAGTAGCGAGGCTATATGAGACGTGACCTAGTGATTAAGGTGGTATCGGCACCACATGAACTCCCGCCGGGAATCAAACCCGGGACCCCATACTCCAAAGGTGCACGTGCTAGCCACTAGGCCAGCGGGAAGGGTTAACAACAAACGAGCTCCTGTGCCCATCCGATCAGAGTAGGCTTGCCAGCTTTAACTGGAGCCAAAACTTATACACCTCAAAACGACATTTTATTATTATTATTATTATTATTATTATTATTATTATTATTATTATTATTATTATTATTATTATTATTATTATTATTATTATTATTATTATTAATTGAATCGTGAATTAAAAACAACGAACAAAGTGGCAACACACATATAATGTTGAACCGATCATAAAAGCCAGCTGAAATTCAGGGTGATGTAATTATCAGCTGATTTAAATTTTCTACGCACGAGGAGAAAAAACAATCAGCTGATGCTTGAATTACAAATTTTAATTGTTTCATAACTTCAACTACAAGATTTCAATAACAATCAAAAGTGAAAATTAATAAAGTAGTATTCAATAAATGCTGTTCGCTATTGTTTTTGTTTATACATATCGGTACATCCTATCCTAACTATATATAAAACTACTTGAGTTGACATAAATTACTGAGCACTTTCTGTAGGGCTACGATGATTAAATTTGGCATGAGTGTAGCTTTCCGGAACTAACCGACAGGAAATTTGCCAAAAATGAATATTTTTAATTTTTAAGGGGTCTAAAGAGGAGATGAAGAATTTCCCCATGTTATTTAAATGGGCCTTTTTTGTTTTAGGTAGGCCTGCTTAGAATTGGAATAAAAGCTTGACATTTGGTATGCTTCTACGTTTTCGTTAGCGTTACCTAAGTGAATAATCAGAAATACAAATTTCCAACCGTAGAGCGGTTTTGTGGGGAACTGAAAAGTCTTTTCCATGTTATTTATAAGGGTCGTCTTCTACACCCCAACATGTTTTGACATTTCCGGCATGATTAGAATGATGAAATTTGTCATGATTGTAGCCTTCCAGGACTAACCCACAGGAAAATTGACAAAAGTGAATATTTTTAATTTTTTAGGGGTCTAAAGGGAATGACGAAATTTCTATGTTATTTAAATGGGCGTTTTCTTGGGATACAAAATCTTATCTTTTAGATAGTTGAAATAGAAAAAAACCGATAGAATTGTGGGTTCAAGAGGTGCGAGGCCGTAGGCTGAGCAAAGACAGTGGGGAGGGGGGAAACCCGCGGATGGGCAGATTCAGGAAATATAAAGAGCAAGTTCACAAAATGCACTGTTGGTGCAAAGGGCGATAGATAACAAATGCGAGGCCGTAGTCCGAGCACACTCGGGGCGAACTAGCCAAAGGCTAGTCTCTATATATAAAATTGAAAATCACTATGTTTGTGACTCTAAATCTCCTGAATCCCCCGACCGATCTCGATCAAATTTGTAACATAGGTGAGGTTCGACTGGGCTGGTTTAGGCTATTTACTTAGATGGAAGAACTGCGGGCATGGAGGAGCGGGAGGGGGTATAAAAATAAATATAACTTAATAACTCCTGAACCGCTCGACCCATCTTGATCAAATTTTCTGCATATATGAGGTTCAGACCTGGGATCGTTTTTATGATTTAAATTTGACGGAGCAAGGGGAGAAGAAGGAGGGGGATATATATAAAAATCAATTTACATAAGACAGAAAGTGACTATTTTTGTAACTTAATAACTCTTGAACTATCCGACCGATCTCGAATTTTCAAGATACATGAGGTTCGGATCTGGAAACATTTTCATAATTTCACTTTAACGGTAGATCCTAGGGAAATGGGAGGGGAGGAGGACTATAAATAAAAACTAATAAAACCTAATAACTTTTGAACGACCCAACCAATCTCGATTAAATTTTCAACATATACGAGGGTCAGGCCTTGGGTATTTTTTTAACGTTTCATTTTAACAAGCCAACGTAGGGGAGGGGGAGATATGTGAAAAAAATTAAAATAAAAATGACTGCATTTGTGATTTCATCACTCTTGAACCACCCGACCGATCTCAGTCAAATTTTCAACATGCATGAGTCTAGGAGCAGGGATTACTTCAGGCTATTCACTTTGACGATGCGACGTAGGGGAGGGGGAGGAGGAGAAAAATTTTAAAATGATCAAAAATGACCGATATTATTGTTGAATCCATAGTTTCCGGGGTCGATGAAATAAACCGTGACATTTCTGATACTGTTCCAATCTAAGTTCAGCATTGATAGTTGGGGACGGGAGGGTACAACGTAGTGTAATGTAAATTTAACTCATTAATATATGTTAAAAGCTTTTAAAATTAAAAGTAAAAGAAACAAACAGCCTAAGGTTCCGTAAACGCACTTTCAAGGAAGTGAAATCTAAAAATAAAAGTGAAAATGTCAAAATACAAAAACAAAATAAGGAACTTATACAGGCGAAAAGCCAACAACAGGCTATTTAAATTAAACAAATGGTAAACAAAGGCAGGCCCGTAGCCAGCCCAAGAATTTAGGGAGGGGCGGTAGAAGTTAGGGGGGGGCCGACCCAATCATATTATACTTCATCACCATATTATAGTTCATTTGCAAGCCTACCGTGAAACTTTCTTAGGGGCCAGCCAGAGTTTAGGGGGAGCCCGGCCCCCCTAGCCCCCCCCCGTGGATACGGGCCTGAACAAAGGTCAGTTATTTGCTTAGTCATTTTGACAGTCGGTCATCAGTCAGACAAGATAGTTAGTTGACCACTAGAATTGGAACCTTGGCAGTATGGACCTCAACCTATACCATTAAACTTTCCTGTAAATACTTCATTAATTAAGCTAACAAGGAAAGCTATCCAACTCCTCGGCGAGTATCACATTGAAACTTGCACAAGAGGAAGGATATATTGAAAGATGGAAATATGCTTATTCTTTCGATTCGCAACGTCGTCGAAACGGAAGTAGAATGATCGTTCTCCCATAGCCCCTGAAAGTTATATACTCTGGTTATACATGCCAGAATATGATACACTGGAACCTGTTTTCTCACGAAAACAAATATTGCAAACTCAAGATGATAACAGTCGGTGGTGATTGGGATTTCTAGTATGTTATTGATGCGAATCGATGTCAAATGTAACACGATACGATACACCAATTGTAAGTTCCAAACGAACACGTTTACCCGGTGGAGAAAAGGGATACGCTGAAACCATAACTCAAAAATAGCTTTCTATGATTATTATTACTGTTATCAGCATAACTATTATTATTGTTATTATTATTATTAAGTAATAATAATAATAATAATAATAATAATAATAATAATAATAATAATAATAATAATAATAATAATAATAATAATAATGGTAGTAGTAGTATGATTTGCATTATTAATATGAGCAGTATGATAAGTAAAAATAATAAAAATGAGAAGA
This sequence comes from Thermobia domestica, assembly GCF_964235325.1. Classification (NCBI taxonomy): domain Eukaryota; kingdom Metazoa; phylum Arthropoda; class Insecta; order Zygentoma; family Lepismatidae; genus Thermobia; species Thermobia domestica. Next base: position 325,177,188 of record NC_137454.1, on the reverse strand, counting down.
AGACGACAATAAATAGACTATATTGTTGGGCTCGTTCTGTAATGAAGAACTTCGGCCCGTCTTCAGTGTCCTCTAACACTGCTATTATGGTTTTAGAATCCACAGACAACCATACCATGGCCGGGATTCGAAGTCAAGACCCTTGAGTCGCAGGCTTGACCCCTCAATCCACACGAACACGAGGTCTGCAAGAAGAAATAGTATAGGACAGGGTTTCTCAATCTGCGGGTCGCGAAGATAAGCGAAAGAGATAAATATAATTAGAATCTAATACCGGACAATATTTTTAAATAATTATTATTTTGAATTTTATTCTGATAGACATTTTTTATTTGTATACATATTGTCAAGAACAAAAAATTGGTCTACTAAACATTTTCAACACACTGTAAAAAAAAAAATCGTTGGGTTAATTCAACGACATGCCTATGTGTTAACACGATTGTGTTAAAATATAACACAAACAGGTGGTTAGAACAACTCACTCTTAATTTGGAGTTGTGTGTCAAATGCCGGTAGTTGAAATGACACACAGCCTGTGTATTAAATTAACACAAGTGTAGAATCTTCGGTGTTGTTTTCTGCGTGACTGCCAAATATGTTGGCCATCTAATTATAAAGGCTTATGAATCGGAGCTACAGACAAACAATGTAGAAAGAAATGCTTAAACAAATCCAGGTATACACAAAATTTCAAAATGCTAACCGCGCGATGTGTTTTCAATTGTTTTACATGATGCTCCTGAAGAAATACAGTGACTCAAAAAAGTATTGGTCCGTCAAGATATGTAATATGTCAGGATGTGGAATGGAAGGAAAATGAAATAATAAACGAACATTCACTGTACTTCCAGCTTATGTATTATCCCATGTAGTAGGTAAGATATGAGAAACAATAACCGCAAAAGAGCAAAACTAAAAAAAATGAAATAAACTTATCACAATTGCCACCAAAAAAGCATTGGGCAGTCAAGAATGATTACCATTTTTTAAACATTGTTACCATTCTTAGTACTTGGTAGTTCGTTCGTTACTTTTGATAACTGCACACAACCTCTCTGGCATTGAACGCACCAAGCTGTGTGTGGTCTCACGATAAGATTTACCCCATTCTACTAGTAATGCACATTTCAGGTCCTTTTCGTTAGAGATGTCATATTTGTGAATATTTTGTTCCAAGCAGTGCAATAAATTCTCGATTGGGTTGAGATCGGGTGATTGTGGTGGTGTTTCCATCCAACGAGGTGTGTTATATATAGCAATCAGAGCCAGGTATTTAGGGCCGTATGCTTGGGGTCGTTTTCCTGTGTGAAGACACATTGGGGAGGGAGACCCATTTTTCCACACTTGGAGGAAGATGTGTCATTAGAATGTTGATGTAAGCCTTGTGGTCCATTGTCTCTTCAATAAAGCATAAATCACCCACACCATTTGTACTCATAAAACCTCATACCATAACAGAACCTCCTACATGTTTTACAGAGGCTGTAAAATGTTTCCCATCTAGTTCTGCATTCTGCTTCGTCGACAATATCACAAGTCCGTCTGACTTCAAGATATTAAATTTACTCTCATCGGTAAAAATGACTGTTTTCCAGAACTCGTAAGTGTCATTTTTGTGCTCTTTCAGGTACGTCAATCTCTTTTTCTTGTTCGTCTTGCTTATGTAGGGCTTTCAACGGATTGTGCTCCCTATATATTCCCTATCACGAAGCACATTCTGATGGTTTCAGCACACACAGTCATTCCCACATCACGTTCCACTTTAGCAGCTAACTTCGGCGCACTCAACTCGGATTGTTGGCCAATTGGTGCACAATGTTTCGTTTTGCTGTCACTCAGGGGCGTACGCAGGGGATGGGTCCTGGGAGTCCGGACCCCCCCCCCGAAATCCCGACTTTTTTGTAAATGTAGTCTACTTTTAGGGGCAATTTTAGAAATGTTTATATAATTTAGCCTCAAATTGTATTTGAACCCCCGAAACACTTTAGATCCCTCCCGAAATAAATTCCTGCGTACGTCCCTGCTGTCACTGAAAGCTTTGACAGGCGGCAGCTTCTCGGTGCATGTATCTACTCTTTTGGTTTTCTTATACAATATTCGTAAACAGTATTATGAACCGTTGTTCTTGATATTCGAATAGTTTTGCTGATTTCCGCAAACGATTTTCCATTCCAAAACAGCTCCACTACAATCTTCCTTTCTTCCTCCGTTGTTTCCTTCGCTTTTCTCCTCATTGCTGCTTCACGAAAGGCACGATGTTACTGCTGTAAACTTTCCTACAACTAGAATCTTTTGTGTACAAAGACACACAGGTCTTCGAGGGTGAAACCACCTCAGAGAGCGCGTGTTCATAACCAAGATGTTTGCTCACCCAATACTTATTTGGCGTTGAATGCTGCCCGTTCTCCAATATTGCTGTTCTGTTGGAAAACAACAGTATATATGCCGGTTATCTGGGTGTGTTCGTAATGTACACATGTACACTCATGTCCAAAATGATTGTCGCATATATATAGGCCTAACTGTCTTCTTGTAAGAATATAATTTGATAATGATTTTGCAGGGTACGTTTAATACTGATACTATAATCGGGAAATGTATATGTGTGGTAAATTTCATAGGAAAAGAATTATAAATACGAAAATTAGCACGAGTAAAACAAAATGTTGCTAAATGGACAAGAAAGTCTTATTTTTGTTTTATTGTTCTTATTTACTGCTCTTTTGACATGAAATTTGCCACATACATGTCGCTGCCGATTATATATACACTAACATTGTATAAAATACAGGGCGAATTCGTTATCAAATTATATTCCTACAACAACATATTTATAGATATGCGACAATAATTTTGGACATGAGTGTACATTAATGTCCTCCATAAGTTTTACGATCACACGTAACATGGTTGTTCTACTATTCCTACTTTTGTCTCATACCTCTTGTCCGCTCAATACTTTTTTGAGCCACTGTATGTCAACAGCGAGAAACAACAGCGTATTACTGTGTCACTGCACTAGAGCTCACCAGTCGACACCAGGGACTATGCTTCAAAAATGGCGGAAAACAAGTTGAATCACGATTAACAGGCAAACATATAAGGATATAGGTAAGAGTTTCCTATCATTCTTTAACAAGAAATTGGTGAAGGTTATGTTTCGCACCATCAAGAAATACTTCATAATAAATGTTGAGAAGGACTACGAAAAGATTTATGAAGACTTTCTAAATGAAGTGTTCTGTAGTTTACTATTTTTATTTTAAAATTAGAATCTTCGGTAAGCGTAAGCATTAGGGTGCATCGAATTTCCACTTTTTTTGAAATCAGCTTACCCTTAGTGATATTTTTTTGCGAAATGGCTTCCATATAACGTATAAAAAATTGCAAGTCGATTGGTCAATATCTTTAGGTGCCACCAACGGCCAAAAGTTTTAAAATTTTGTTAAAAAATAAATATTATTTTTAAAAATGTAAAATATCTAGTTTTATGAAATATGGTTATCCTATGTGGTTTTGTTTCTGTAAAAGGTCAATATTTTACGTGAAAAAAATTTCAGCTTGATGAGTTAAGTCATTCAGGTGCCACCTGTGGCTTAAAATATGGACAAATGTGTCCCTACTTTTTCATTTTTTAAAATTAAGTAGCATTGTTTGTGATTCATCTGGATCGTTAATTAGATAAGAAAGATTTTGTTTTACATCTGCAGCTATTTGCTTATTTCCAAATGTTAATGATTGAAATGACCCAGAACTCACCATGAGGAGGTGGCTGTAGTTCGAGTTCCGCCCACCCATATATACTAATGTTGCATATGGTAGTGCAAGTCATATTGTTACTCTTTTACCTCAAACTGTTTTTCTTTTCTTTTTTGTATTACATTCTGGTATGTTTTTTCTTTATTGTAGTGTTAATAGGACAAATGTATGTCGTGCTTCTTGCCCACATACCGTTGATGCCGCTTCTGTCCTCAACTTCACCATTCTTTCTACCGCGCGAGTGTGACAGGGTAAGGATGTAATATATTCATTAGCCATTGGAGCCGTCTTTACATTTTCTCTTAGCTTCTGCAGGCTCAAGTGTTTCGTCAGTGGTGACTCTGTCAGCGTCATGCTGACCAATTAATCATATCACCAATTAATCATCATACACACGAATGAACTCCCATTTCGACATTTGATTGAATTTATAGACGGCAAGTCTACTTTACCAAATACATTTAAAGGACCAATAGGATCAGCACTTCCAATCTGTGAAGAGTTGTCACTCCAGATTTTTCAGCCCGTTCCAGCAGACTGGGATCTCAACTTCACTGAAGATTCATTAAACACGGATCAAAAATAAGTGCTGAATATCTGCCAAGCGGTTTCTTCAGGAGAATGGCCCATTGAGTTAGCTCACATGAACCCTGGTAAAATCCCTCAAGCCAGATGGGTAATTACAGCAAATAGAGTCTTACGTTTGTGCGTAGGAACAAAAGAACCCACGAATGAACTTAAAACCATCGTCCAGTACATCATGATGGTCTACGCGCCACTCCGGTTTGCTGTGATCCGTAATACATCGTGTGCAGAAGCTTGTCATTTGTGGCAACTCATCACGACTTCTCGCCACATGGAAGCGAAATACAGGAAAATAATTGATCCAATGTCCGTAGAAATGCGTGGTACGGTCATCCTGAAAACCTACTTCTATCAATGTTGACTGACCAAGATGCTAACGTACGAGAGCTCGGCTGGAGGCGAGTCCTAAAAGCAAGACAAACGACCCAATCTGGTGATCGCGTACCGGTACGAGAATTCGTCATCCCTGAAATCAACTTAGAAGCGACAAACTATGTTGATATGATTAATTGGTCAACATGACGCTGACAGAGTCACCACTGACAAAACACTTGAGCCTGCAGAAGCTAAGAGAAAATGTAAAGACGGCTCCAATGTTTAATGAATATATTACATCCTTACCCTGTCACACTCGCGCGGTAGAAAGAATGGTGAAGTTGGGGACAGAAGCGGCATCAACGGTATGTGGGCAAGAAGCACGACATAGATTTGTCCTATCAACACTACAAACAAGAAAAAACATACCAGAATGTAATGCAAAAAAGAAAAGAAAAACAGTTTGAGGTAAAAGAGTAACAATATGACTTGCATTACCATATGCAACATTAGTATATATGGGTGGGCGGAACTCGAACTACAACTACCTCCTCATGGTGAGTTCTGGGTCATTTCAATCATTAACGTTTGGAAATAAGCAAATAGCTGCAGATGTAATACAAAATCTTTCTTATCTAATTAACGATCCAGATGAATCACAAACAATGCTACTTAATTTTAAAAAAATGAAAAAGTAGGGACACATTTGTCCATATTTTAAGCCACAGGTGGCACCTGAATGACAACTCATCAAGCTGAAATTTTTTTCACGTAAAATATTGACCTTTTACAGAAACAAAACCACATAGGATAACCATATTTCATAAAACTAGATATTTTACATTTTTAAAAATAACATTTATTTTTTAACAAAATTTCAAAACTTTTGGCCGTTGGTGGCACCTAAAGATATTGATCAATCGACTTGCAATTTTTTATACGTTATATGGAGGCCATTTTGCAAAAAAATATCACTAAGGGTAAGCTGATTTCAAAAAAAGTGGAAATTCGATGCACCCTAGTAAGCATGCACACCACATGGTTTTCCAACACAGATAAATGGTTACATCAACACAACACACGGAGTTATTTCAACACTGAAATAGGTGCCGTAGTAACAGAAGTGGAGTCGAACTAACATAAAAACGGTGCTAATCTGGTGGTCTGGCCTTAAATTTTAGCGCAGGGAGTGTTGAATTAACACCAAAACGGTGTTACTTATAAGACTTTGACCTTGAATTATGACACATATTATGTGTTGAAATAATAAGAAAATGATGTTGAAATAACACAGGGACTGTGTTATATCGATACTTGACATGGTGTAATATTAACACAAAATAATTAACACACTTCACACTGTGTTACTTTCTTCGTGTTGGTGCAACACCGCCACAAGTAACACTTAACACTTTTCTCCACACTATCGACCCTGACATGGTGTCTAATCAACACCGAAAATACTAACACAGATATTTATCAAATATCACATCATGAATTCTCTCTTGCTTTGCGAAAGTACATAAAGGTATTATTAGTAAATATGTAATACTAGCAGCGTTCACCCCGCTTCGCTGCGGTCACCCCGGAACGCAATAAACTTTGTTACTTAGATAATTTTTACTTTTTCGCTTTCAAGTGATATGATAAAAACCATAGAAGATTGCAGTAAATGTTAACATTATATCGCCTGTCATTTATGTTAACCCGCCCCGCTTCGCTGCGGTCACCCCGGAACGCAATAAACTTTGTTACTTAGATAATTTTTACTTTTTCGCTTTCAAGTGATATGATAAAAACCATAGTAGATTGCAGTAAATGTTAACATTATATCGCCTGTCATTTATGTTAACCCGCCGAGTGACACGGTCATGCGGGTTGCATATAAATACGTTTATTTTTACCTATGATGAACTAACAAAGGATTTGTACGTTATGGACACTTGAATGGTCAATTATCTCAAGACACTGGTAATTAAAAATTAAAGTGATATGATAAAAACCATCTAGGGTCCAAATCCTAATAACCCCCCAAAAATGAAAGAAATTGGTTCAGCCGTATTAGCGTGATGAGGGAACAAAGGATTTGTGCGTTCTCTTTTATATATAAGATTGCTGAAATATTTGATAGTGTATATTTCAATTTGGAGTCACCATAAATTTATAGAATTACAAGCTTATTTGTCCAGTGCTACCCGGACATTTATTTCTCCCAATCTTCTATTACATAGAAAAAAATAATTTATATTCATTTGGACTCAATTTATATTTTCATCAACGACCTATGGATTTTGACCTATGGTAGTATCGGTCGTTTTCGATTATTTTCACACGTCATCTTTTCCCATATATTGTATGTAACAAGTTTGGTTAAAATTACTCCAGGTGTACTGGGCTAGAACATATTCGCATACACAAACACACTCCACACACACATATATACTGTATATACTGTATACATCCATATTATCGCAGCCACTCTCTCCTCTTTCCTGGCAACACTTGCTTCCTCCCCCAACACCCATCCGGCAGGTTGCCGCGTATATGTGAAGAGCTTCATTGCTTGTAATGTCCCGCTTGGCTATACACGGCGATCTGCCGCGCCGGATTCTAGGAAGATCCGGCTGTTTTTGCTCGCCGGATAAATGTCCGGCAACCGCCGCACATATGTGAACAGCTTCATTGCTTGCGATGTCTTTCTACCTTGTCCGGCAATTCGCCGGAAACGGATCCGGCAAATCGCCGGTTAATGTGAAAGAGCGGTTAGCAGCACGTTCGCTGTCATTCTCTTCAATGTTGCTGTACTTTCGTAACACTTGTATAGACCCTATCGAAATTCAGCATTTTTTAAAAAAGCAATGAATGGAAAATAAAATAAAGGGACAACAGAGGTATGTAGCAACGTTGATTTTTAGGTAACAGGGTTCATAAATCTCTCAGAAATGTCGCCAAGAACAGCAGGGAGAGTTTTGAGGACTTTCCAGATTCCACGAAAAAAGTATCTCTATTTATGTCTGTAGTATACTTGACTTTTGGAAATAACGCAAACAGTAGTCTTTGTGGAATAATTTATAGCAATATAAGTAGCAATTTGCTTTGAAGCTGTCTGGATACAATATTCTGATGGACTGTAGGATATCCCCATGTCTTATTCGCTTGGTTTGCATAAAATTAATGAAGGAATTCGGGAACTTTTATTTTGACACATATCAGTGATAAAATATGCTTTGGCCCCGCGTGGCGCAGTTGCTAACACTCTAATCTTTGGTATGAGCGGTACCGGGTTCGATTCCCGGTGCGGACACTGCGTCGAACAAGTGTAACAGCTTTTTCAGGCCAGCCATTTTGAGTGAGATTTTTCCTGGTTTCCCTCATTCACACTATGGAAATGCCGGGGTGGTACCTAACATATAGTTCCCAGGACGCTCCCTTCCTTCCCTTTCCTCCGATAGTGTGCTCGCCGAGGGACGTCACCCTCATACGTGACGTGTTAATGACCATAGCTGCCAACAGGTCAGAAATCTAATCCCTAATAAAATATACTGATTATATCCCTTGTTAATATCGTCTGAAAGCTTATGTTTAACAGATTGTAGAAATATATGTCATAGGAAATATATATGTGTATTCATGTATTTTCATGGCTGAGACGTTAGAAAGCCAAAATATTATACAATTTTCCGAACTCTAATGCAGCGTAACTACGAGGGCAAGTCAAAAATTATCTCCACTTTTGTCATAACCTTTCTTACATTGCGCACTTTGTCTTCTGTCCTCGCATATTTTATTGTTATACTGTTGTGGTAATGCTGTAAAAGTGGGATCTTAATTCCTCCATTTCTCTTTCTTCTGTTGCAGATATATCATGGCTGCTCCATTAGAAGTTTGCACCAAAGAGGAACAACGAGCAGTGATCCAATTCCTCTGGTCGGAGGGTATCAAAGGGTCAGACATTCATCGCAGACTATCATCGCAATATGGGAGAAGTGCACTATCACGTAAAACTGTGTTTTTGTGGCTCGAGAAGTTTAAAAGTGGTCGAACAAGTATAACGCATGAAGAGGGAGCAGGACGGCCATCAACCTCCACTACAGATGACAACATTCAGCAAGCTCGAAAGGTGGTTCTGGCGAATAGGCGAATCACTATCGATGAGGTAATAGCATGGGTCTGTCCATCAAATCATCCAAGGATGCTTAGCGTGGTCGCCGATTTGCCTCAGATTTAGACGTGCAAAATGCGGTGAAAAGTGGCTTAACGACCAACCGAAAACCTTTCATTTGGAAGGAATACGTAAGCTCGTTGACCGTTGGGCCAAGTACATTGATAAGGAGGGAGATTACGTAGAGAAATGATGTGCATAGTATAACCCTAGCTTCATGTAAATAAACTGCAGAATGAAAAGTGTAGATAATTTTTGACTTGCCCTCGTATTTAAATTCGGTCGCAGAGGGCACAAAACAAATTGAAACATTAATGAAAGTGAGATATAAATTATGGTAATATAAGCGAACATACAATAGAAGGTTGGTTCTAAAAATTCTGTTGTACTCTTGGCGGATAAGGAAGATCACTAACGTTGTTCGGTTGTTGGACACTACGAATTGAAGCTGATCCCCGTAGCAGTTTTGCGGAAAACACGAGAAGTTGCAAAGAAACTACGCGTTGATCATTCGATTGTAGTATGGCATTTTGAGAAACTAGAAAAGATAAAAAGATGAATGAATTGATCAAGAACCAAAGAAATCGATGATTTAAATCTGCTTTACATTGCTGCTACTTACGAGCGACGAAAGCGATACATTTTTTGAACATATTCACAAAGGCAAGGAAAACTAAATATTGTACAATAAGCGACATCTCCTATCCATGTTTTAGGTTGTGTGACTAGTCAACCTTCACCTCGATGTTGTCAAAATTCAGCATATATCAATAGATATAATAAGTCATAGCTAGGCTTAAACAATGTATACGCATCAAACTTACACTAATTGACTCATAACAGGTCAAGTCCATCAACTGTAGCCTCTTTCGCCAGGGTTGGCTGGTTTAAACCATGGTTTAAACCAAGGTGGTTTAAACCATGGTTTAAACCAAAAAACAAAAAATGTTCGTAAAAGTGTAAGTGTTTGTAAAATCTTGATGAACACACATTTGTGGGTTATCACGTTTCACACCCGTATATTATTCGTATTATATTCAGACCTAAATTCCCCATTCATTACTCAAAAAGATTATACTACAAAAGCAACTTTTTTTTTTAAGTTTATAAATGTTTATTTTGTGATTTTTTGTAGTTATTATTGTTATGTAATTGCAATCGAAGAAAAATTCTAAATGTTGTTTCGTTTCAATGTTTACTATTGATAAAATACATCGAAAATGCCGTACTTTTTGTGTGTGTGTGTGGGGGGGGGGTCATACAGACCTCGCGAGAGGCATTTAGTGAAATAAGTATCTTTGGTATCTATTTATGTATAAATGAGTGAGCCAAAGTGGACTCAAATAATTCGTATCTTTATTCACTTTTCTTATTGATATGCAGATTAAGTCGGTGTATTTCTTTAATTTGAACTAAATTAGTTCTTCTGTACTCCGTAGTACTTTGAAATTGTTCATATGTAATTCTGTGTAATGGTTTCACTTGTGCAACTGTTTATCTTTTTGTCCTTCTGAAATGGCTCTTGACAGTTATATTAAGAAGAATGTAAAGATCAGTACAACGTTTTTTTTTTTTTTTTTTTTTAAATCAGGATTCCTTCGTGAGTGAGTCGGCAGACGTATCGCATTTGTGGCCAATTAGTCCTGGTTCCGAGTTCAAATGGAGGACAATTTCTCTCGGATGTAACTCGAGAAGCGGTTTTTATTCCGCTTTAAGCTTATGTGACCCCTTCCAGCATAACTCGGTTGTCGCATAATAACATCAAGGCGAAACAAACTTATTTCTGTCCATATGTGATATGAATATATAGAGCAAATTATTTAAACCATAAAAACCTGGTTTAAACCAAAAAAACCTGGTTTAAACCCAAAAAACCGGTTTATTTGGTTTTTTTAAATAAAAACCATGGTTTTTGCCAACCCTGTCTTTCGCCTCTCCCTGTTTCTCCTGCCACCATATGTACTAGCACGTTCTTCATGACGCAGTTCCTTTCAAGGTAATGTTCCAACCAGTTCCTCTTCCTCGTTTCTATTACACCTAAACTTGTTCTTTGTTTCCTACTATTTCTAACACTTTCTCATTTATTTCCCGTTTGACCCAGCTAATTCTCTACATTCTTTACCAAGCACACAATTTCTAAAGCAGGAAATGCTCCCTAAATTCCTAAGCTCACTATTTTCAGCAAATGCACAAATTGTGCACCATTTTATCTACATGAATGTTATATATGACGATTACAAGAAACCGCTTCTCGCTATTACCATATTTATTGTATAGTATTAACGTTAAAACCGGAAATTGTTTATTTGTACCCATGGGCGGAGTTAGGAATGCTGCTGGGGGGCAGACCTTTTACCTGTTGGGGACACGGTACTAGTAAACATAAATGAGAATTGAAGGATCTTATAATTAAGTGGCATTTTTATTTTTTGTCAAAAAGTTCGGGGGGGGGGGGCAAGGTCCCATGCTCCCCATAACTCCGCCCATGTTTCTACCGCTTCCGGCTTGAATATTACATTCATCAGGGAACTCGATTCTTGACTCTGTACATCGTGGCCAAAATTTATGATAATGAATCAGATAGTTCCAGTGGTGATATTCAAATTTTTGAACAACTGGTTCTCCCTCTCTCTCTCTCTCTCTCTCTCTCTCTCTCTCTCTATATATATATATATATATATATATATATATATATATATATATATATATATATATATATATATATATATATATATATATATAAGGGTCAATCAAGGTTGACCGGGATTTTCGTACGTAAATAATTGATGAATAGCCGGATCATGATGAAACTTAACTTGCGGGTGTCGTAATGTATTCCTTCTCGATTAACTAGCGCCCGGCATGACGTATTTAGCGCATGCACAGCAATTGCAATAAACATGGCGGCAAGCAGTGTGTCTGTGGTTGTGGAGCAGCGGTGTGTAATCAAATTTCTTGTGAAGAAGAAAGTTAAACCAGCTGAGATTTTCAGAAGATTACAAGCACAGTATGGTGAACAAACAGTGGCACGGACACGAGTATACGAATGATGTTAACAGTTTCGCGAAGAACGGTGACAAATGAAGCGTATGGACACATTCGCCCGACTGCAGTCACACCAGTGAATATCGCACGTGTTGAGCAAATGATTCTTGAGAACCGGCGAGTAACAGTGCGGCATATCGCTGCCGAGGTGAATATCAGTGTCGGGAGTGTTGAGACAATCATTCGCGACCACTTACGCTTTCGCAAAATCTGTGCAAGGTGGGTTCGCCGCTATTTGACATTTGATCAGACGGGGACACGCATGACGGTCTGTGAACAGCTGGGAAGTTCTGCCCCATCCCATTATAGTCCAGATTTAGCCCACAGTGATTATCATTTGTTTGCACCCCTTAAAGACCATCTGGGAGGGAAGAAATTCACGACAGATGACATACTGCGGAATGATGTCCTCCAGTGCCTACGACAACCAATATAACAGCTACTAGCTAGCGATGGCCAATTCCAGAATTTTTACTTTCCGGAATCCGGAAAGCCAAATCGGAAAAATTTCGGAATTTTCCAAAACTGAAATTTTTCCAAAAATCCGGAATTTTTCCGAATTCCGGGTTTTTTCCAAAATGCGGATTTTTCCGAAATCCGGACACTAAAATATTCGATTCCGGAAAATTTTGGCCACCTCTACCTAGTTTTAAGCTAAATGAGACGGATAATTAATGAAAGTAAATGTCAATAGAAAAATCGTGGAATGAGAATGTGAGAGGAAAGGAAAGAATCCTAAGAAAACCCACGTACACAAAGCTGTCTACCACAAACTAGCTTAACCTGAGATTCATGAGTTTACTATAAACTTTCAAAAATATGTAAATAATGCCCTGAAATTTTAGGTAATATAAAAAACTTGGGGCCTAGGCCCCCGGACTGGAATAAAACCTGAGACCCCTAAAACATCAGTGGTGTTTTCAAGTGGTGGTCCGTCTCCCATCTGTTCAACTTAAGTTATTAGTATTTTCTTGGTACTACTTTTATCACCCATTTATTCAAATTCCCGGGAAAATTCTGAAATCTTCACTGCCTCTAACAATGGAACCACCGCGGCCCTCCAAGTTGCAAAACTGGTCTTTTGATCGTCGCAATGAAGTGTCAATGGTTTGTTCGTTATTTTAAGAGCCTTGTCATTATCGGGAATATTTCTTTCTCTTTTAAGATGTGGGTTTACAGAGTAAAGTAAGGTCCAAACCACATTATTTCCCGTCTTACCGAAATTCGAACTATTTCCCGTATAAAAGATGGGAAGTTCATTTAATCACAAGGAAGTGTGGTTTTAATGCTAAGACTTGCCAACGTTTCTATAAGATTCTCCGAAAATGAGGTTGCATTATCTGCTTCTGCATGACAGAAACAAATTTTCTTGTTTGATTTATCATGTTTTGTTAGACTACATTTTAAACAAATATAGGCTACAGCAGGGCTATCAACTGATAATGTATTCGACACTAAAAAACAAGATTATATTGGACATCCTATTAAGATCAAGGTGAAGGCTATTTACTTACACGATCAAGATCTATAGTTTATCAAGCTATAAATTAATCTCGTTCTATAAATATTCTATTTTAAATATTAGTGCATGTGTACTGTATTTAATCGTGTTAAAGCGGTTATCAAATGTTATCTCACAAAGATAAAAATAAATCACCATATGGCAGTCAGTAACAACAATGTGATTCAATGTATTACTTATTTTCATTCTTTTTTTTATTTATTTTTTTTTATGAGTAAGACATGTCAGGGCTTTTTTTTTTGTTTGTTTGTTTGTTAAATCTCGATTGTCATATATATCATTATACTTCTTACCATGGGCGGCGATTAGGGGGGGCAAAGGGGGGCAGTTGCCCCCCCACTTTTTTGAAGTGACCCATTGATGTATATAGTTTCATTTGGAAATGTAAAGTTACTGCATATATATTACTGGTTCATAGAAAAGAATGATGCCATATATTTGCCGTTGCGTGAGTACGTATTGGTTAGTTCTCTTCCTGTTGTGTTAAGAAAGCTACAGGAATTGCGTTTTAATTGCCACTGAAAATGGTCCAAAATCTAACGTATTCGAGCACAATGATTCCAGCGTACTTCATTTCTTCTTACATTGTTAGTCAGACGCTTGAAACTAATCGAGATAACACTGAAAAAAAAAAAAAACTTTCTCAAGTTATTCTTTAATTGCATAAAAATTAACTAAAATGTATTTTCTTTTTTCTAATAGCAAGGAATATTGATTAAAAACAGAGCAATAAGAAAGAATTACTACCTTTTTCATTGTTTTACAGTGTAATATACGAATGAAGTGGTGTGTTTAGGGGTGTACGAGGATATATACAATTAAATTTACTGAATTCAACATAATTCTAGGTTTCAGAATTATTTTGTATAACTGGAGTGTGGATTGATTCTAAGTATTGTTGAGTTTAGATGTATTCCAAGAAAGTGAAAACTGCACCTAATGGCAACGAAAATGTTTCGGGAAGCTTACTGTCTTTCTAGAGTAATAACATACATTTAATACCTTGTGTCTAATTAAAAATATAAGTTGTTCATTAATCCCTAATTCATTAAAGTTTCTATGTAACTTTTGCAAAACAAGCCTCATTATTCATTACTGAGTAATACAGGGTTAGCCTAAAAGAAATAGACAAATTTAGTGGTCCCCAAATGAAGAGTTTTAATTACATGGTAACGTAACTTACATGAGTTGTAGGGTACATCTGGAAGTGGTTGTGATACAACTACAGATGTTCTATGTGTTATCCTTTGGTTACACGGGAAACATCTAGTCTGTAGTCCAATTCTTCCCAAACAGGCATCAAAGTCTGACTGTCCACCAATGCAAAACAGCATCTCTGATTCGTTCTTTCAGTTCCGTCAAACTGAGGGAGGGGAGGGAACATACACATTCTCTTTTCTGAAACCCCACAGAAAGTAATCACACGGTATGAGGTCTGGACTTCGTGGTGGCCATTGAGTCATAGCCATGTTCTCATCAGTTGAACGGCCAATCCACCGCCTAGGAAGAATTTCGTCAAGATAACCCTTACATCGGAATGCCAGTGAGGTGGGATTCCATCCTGCACAAATATGAAATTGTCACTATCTTCTTCAAGTTGTGGCATCAACCAAAGTTGCAACATGTCAAGGTACGTTCTTCCAGTAACAATTTCTTCTTGAAAAAGAACGGTCCATACACCTTTTTGGGCGATACAGCACAAAACACGTTAACCTTTCTGAGTCCCTAATCTTCTCTGTTTACGACATCACTAGTGTGAAAGGTTGATTCGTCCTCAAATGTAAGCAGCTGAATGAGGTCATCTTTTTCTTCACAAAGATTTTATATGAACACGCAAAACTGAACGTTGCTG
Organism: Thermobia domestica; assembly: GCF_964235325.1. NCBI lineage: Eukaryota > Metazoa > Arthropoda > Insecta > Zygentoma > Lepismatidae > Thermobia > Thermobia domestica. Next base: position 325,161,945 of record NC_137454.1, on the reverse strand, counting down.
TTTGTCACTTTCATTGAGACTTTGCAGTAATTGCAGTCGATATGGATAGAACTTGAGACGTTTGCATAGAATGTTCCAGACAGTCTTTTGAGGGATATCAAGTTCTTTTTCTGCACGTGTCGTTGATTTCTTCGGGCTACGAGCGTAGCTCGCACGAACGCGCTCAACTATTTCATTTGACACTGGAGGTCTTCCCGTGGATTTCTTCTTACACAGACAACCTGTTTCTTCAAATGTATGCACCCAGTCATAAATGGACTGTCGTGTGGGTGGTTCTTTCCCATACTTTGTCCTAAAAAGACGTTGCACTACAGTAACTGAATTTGTCGTGGCATATTCAGGAACACAGCCTTCTCAACTTGACTCGCCATATTCCTCCAAGCCACGTCAATGTCAAGTTCGAGGGCAGGACCGCTTACGTCACACACCCGTCATTGAAACAAAAGAAAAACTGTCAGCCGCAAAACTTCAAGTATGTATGCATGTACCCCGGGTAAAATCTTTTTGCTCAAAAAAAAAATATATATATATATATACATAGTATAACTTGTCTATTTCTTTTAGGTTAACCATGTATTATCCTTTCTATTTATTTGTTTTGTAAGTTTGTTATTAAATATTCTGATAAGGATTTATAATTTCCTTAATAAAATATGAAATAGAATATACAGTATTTTAACTAAAAATATAGTATCCTATTAGTTATACAACCTTTCGACAAACAAAGTGTTAGCATCAACCAGGTAAACTAACACTGATATACAAATATTCAAATCATGTCTTGCCCCCCCACTTTTAACGTCCAATCGCCGCCACTGCTTCTTACTCCATTTATCACATTACTAGTGTCAAGACACATACCTTACTGTTTTTATCTGTCTGTTGAACTGAAGACTGTGCTGCCATCTCTTTTTTCTGCTGGCTACGGTCACGTACCACAATGGGAAGTGGAGGTGGTCGCCTGGTTGGGTCACGTGTGACTTTTCTTCGTCTGCTTATAGCATGAGAAGAAGAATTTGCAGATCCTGACGAAAAGCTTTTGGTCCACCAACGGCGTCCAAACCACGCGAACAACATGGCGATTAGTGTAGGTAAAAGTACTGTCACACCAACACACACTGAAGACTCTTCGCTGAGAGCCTGAACGTCTGAGTTCCAAGTTGGCAGTTGTCCTGTCCACATCGTCACAAATTACGAAAAAAATATCCAATCCACACTGGAAGATTTCCTTGATTTATGATTTAAAACGATAAACGCTAAGTTACGTGGGATAAAACATGCCAATTGTGGAAAATTGATGTAGAAAATAAACTTGTGCGCGACGTCATTAACAGCACCGCACGCGAAAGAACTGAAGCACAAGACTTTTCAAGCTACACGTCAACAAAACGCAACGATAAGGCGGGGCCGTGCTTGACTGACCTTCGAAGCAAGCAAAAGAACTGCACCTCAAAAAAGGAAAAGAAAACCACGTGGTTTCTTTCCAATGGAAACTTTTAGCCAAAAAACAAAAACTTAGTATGACAAATGGGCAAATATCTGCAAGAACTGACAAAGACCTTATGAAAACTGAACCATTTCTTAACGAAAGATCATTCTCTTTCGCCTTGAGCACATTTTCTTACAGAACAGAGGAACCTTCGCCGGAAGCCTTCTGCTTGTAACTCCAAGTGGCGCCATCAACATAAACAATCCCACGTGACACAATATAGGCACGCCTTCATTCTTCAGATTTCACAGCCAAGCATGTTTGCTGGTAGAGAGGTTCCCAACTCAATATTACACTCTTTTTTTTTTTTTCTTCTTTCTTGCTGGAATCCGATCTCACAAGCAATAAAAATGAGCTGCTGTGAAGAAAATTACCTTTTGTTGTTTAGCATGTGCGTGACGTTTTCCCTCTTTTTTTTTCTTTACGTTTTGCTCTTAAGATCTCAGATTAAAAAAGTGATTTACATCCAGAAATATTCTTCACACTCAAGTGTCATTGTCTCGAGATAACGCGGGAAAATAGGATGCACTGAACTTTCGACTATTAGAGCATAAATATCAGTGTTGTAGCACCTTATTAAGTAGAAATACGTATATTAAAAAATCTTGAACAGCAAATATATCCTGATCCACTTTTTATTTACTAATTTATTCATTACTTTCCTACAGTAACGTAATGAATAAATTTTTCAGATGAAAAAAAAAAAAGATTTTATTATTTTTAGAGGGAAAACATGGAAGATAGGCCTATGTGATATTGAGAATTTATAAATAGCACATACATCTGTGGATTTTAGAAGAAGGTTAAAAGGCAGTTACCATGGCCCCGTATTTTTCAACGTCTTTGAGTTTAAATGTAAATTTCGATTAGCTGTGCCCAATGGCACTACTTTTGATTTCTGGAACCGATCGCTTCAAGATCAAATTTGAAGTCAATGTCAAAAGTAAAAAGTGAAACCGTTTTTCGTTAATTTTCGGGCTCAAAATAGATTTTTTTGGGAAAACGGCATATCAATTATTCATGTACGTGTGAATACGAATCGAATGATATCCATTTTATCCCAGTCGGTCACTGGTGCGCATTGCTCAAAAACTCGGATTTTCGGGGTCTAAATAGAATTTTCGGGAAAATGGCATATCAATGGTTCATGCACTGTACGTATCTGTGAATACTAATCGAGTGTTTCATTTCGTTGCAGTAGGTCACTGGTCCGCATTGCCCAAATGGTCCCAGTTTTTTATTTTTGACCCCTAATTTGTCATTGAAACATGTTATAGATACTTTTTCAATTATAGATACTTGTCTAATAGAGAAATGATTGGTATAGCATGAAAATTTGATCTTATACTTGATCTGTACTCTTTCTCTTATAAAAACAATCTAGTTCTATCATTTTCTTTTCTGAAAAAATAGGTAAGAGTATTTTACAATTATTTATCGTCTCTTTGGATGCAGAATAATATGTTCAATACTACGTTGACATAGTGGATTGTAGTATTAGATCCTATCCCCCTACAAAGCTTGGACCTTTCCCAACAAAAATATCTAGGTGCGAGCCTGATTCTTGGATTGCGTTTTTAAGTGTGTGAGAAATTAGTTCTTCTAACTACTTTTCTTGCACCAACTTACAAACACATTTTAGAAGTTTTTAAGACTATCACTTCTTTTTTTAAAACGAAGGAGTTGGTGAGTTGAGTTTGAGTTTAACGTCCCTTTCAGCAGCAAGGCTATATGAGACGGGATCTACTGATTAACGTGGAATCCGAACCATATGAGCTCCCGCCGGGAATCGAACGCGGGTCTCCCACGCCAAAGGTGCGTACCCTAACCGCTTAGCCACGAAGGGGCTCTTAAAAAGAAAGAAATCGTTTTACAAGAAAGTTAAAAAACGTAAAAAAAAAGTCTCCGAAAAACGTAAAACTTACGAGAAAGACGTAAGATCTGGCAACCTTATCCTACACGGAACCTCTGTAAGGATCTGGCTTCTTTTCTAGAGATCATTCAATAAAAAGAATATTGACTGGCGTGTACAAGTGAATATCTACATATCGGTGATATTTTTAGAGTTTCACCGGGAAAACTTTCAAAAGACGGGGGCTAAAGAAGTATAATGCAATAATACGGGATTGCAGATATGGCTCCGGAGTCGGTAATTTTATAGTTCCCAGGGAAATTTCTTTCCAGGCTATGACTGAAATCGTCACTGGCCTATATACTATTATACGGTGTGAAATCATCCCAGCCGAAGTAGGAGACAGGAATGTTAGCAAAAGAAAATCTCTCAGCACTGGAATGTTTCTAGACATAGATTTCCATATTTGGATATCCATAATTATTAAACTTGGAAGAATTAGGGTAGAATGACCATAATTTCAACAACTAAAATTGGAACAGTTAACAAAAATTACAGTATAAGCTTGTTTTGTAAAATAATAGGGGAAACTGGGGGAATACCACGCACCCTATTTTCTCAGTTCTAATGCTTCGAAACTGATTCAGATTAGTGCTACTATCCAGTTTAGACTATGATAGACATATTGCATGAGCGAGGCGCCAGTTACTGCTAGGAGTAGTTTATGGCATGGCGAAATGTTGTTTTGCTGTAATTTCTTCTAATTTACTTCGTTTGCAAATTCAGAGGTATGTATTGAAATACTTAGTTGATTTTTATAATTTGTATACAATGTTTTAGCGTAGTGTGTTAGTAGTAAGTTCATGCTAAATCTGTTTATATGAAACGACGTGAAACTTCTGAAGGTTCAATTTTTCTTTCTCGGCTTAGAATGGGATAATTGCACGCATGTCATCCATTGTGCGTGGTATTGCCCCTTCACGAAGCAGTTGTCAAAAAAGTTTATGCTGCGTTTCTTTTCCTTTTTTATGTATATTGCAGATGCCATGACACTATATTAGGCAAACAGAGAAGTGCAAATGGAGATTAGAACAACTACCAAACGCCATAGGAGTAATAAATGGCGGAAGAAAAATTAGAGAGGTAGCAAATGATTTTGGGATACATGAGGCTACATTAAGAATAAAAGTGAAAGCTGGGACTGTCTGTTCTAAGAAAATGGGAAGAAAAGCTGTATTGAGCTCTACACAAAAAGCGGAACTTGCTGGTCTCGCTTTACATTTAGCCAAGTTGTTTTATGGAATGTCTCCAATTGAACTACGCAGAATAGCTTGTGAATACGCAGAAGCTAATAATATCAAACACAATTTGAATAAAGAAGGTCGACTTGCTGGGAATGATTGGTTGGAATTGCTTTTAAAGAAAAATTCCACGATAAGGTTAAGGAAATCTGAAGCAATTAGTATTAACAGAGTCGACGAATTCAATGAAGAAAAGGTGAAATGGTATTTTAAGAACCTGACAGAAGTTACCGAAAAATATCATTTCTGCGAAGATTAGATCTTTAACGTTCATAGTATAGACACCAGGGCGTATTTTGGATCCAAAAGGAGTGAAACAGCTCAGAGCACTAATATCATGGGAAAGGGGTAAAACCGTTACAAAGCTGCCAGGTCTTACATACTCCTATACCCAAGAAAACGCGTGTCACCTCAGCTGCAGAAAGGAGAATCTACTGGATCTATATATTCTTGGGTGTAGCAATGAATCTAGTGGCTGCAACATTTTGCTCTTATTGCGAAACCGATAACAAATGATCCAGTCCTACCTATTTTGGATCACACGAGCCATATTTCATTAGAAATTTACAATTTTTGTAAGAAGAAAGGAATTGTTATGGTTACAATACCACCGCATACGTCACATAAACTTCAGCCGCTAGATCTCACCTTTTTTGGTCCCCACAAAACATATTTCAACCAAGAATGCACAATGTTTGCGAAGCGCTACGTTAATGAAAAATTTCTCCATATGACTTAGTCGATATATTTAATAGATCTTATCTGAAAGCAGCAAATATGGACAAAGCTGTTAATGGTTTTAAACAAGCTGGTATTTATCCTTTGGAGCTGGACACTTTTAGAAAAGAAGATTTTGAAGCTGCTCAGCAATTCCAGGCCGTAGAACTTGAAGATGAAAGAGAGACTTCTGAAGAAGTGAATTCCCAATTGCTTTCCGATGCTCAAACTATTATAGCCCTACACCAAAATGAACAAGCATCTTGGACGAAAATAGCGCTAAATCGAGAAGAACATCAACTACCCGGAACATAATCACAGCAGTTACTATTGCTTGTCCAACCGTCTTCTTTACAAAATGAGGCTGTGAAAGTCTCAGATTTCTCGTATCTCCAGGGCTGCCAAGTCAACTCCTCGAAATAACAAAAAGCGTTTAGAAATCTTAACTTCTACTCCAGTCCAACCAAATGAATATTGGAAGATGCTGAATTCAGAAAGAGCACTAAGCAAAGAAAGCACCAAGAAAGCAAAGTTGAGGAGAAAACTCGAAAATTCGATGTTGGTGGAAAACGTGTAGACAACCTGAGGAAACAAATTAGAAGTTGACCTAAACGTACAGTCAACAAACGACCTAAGTTTATGGAAAGAGATTCTAATGCTTCGCGTTAAGGAATTAGTGCGTACCAATACCCGATGTAATGCGTGTGATTACCCGATGTGGTGGGGAATACCATGCGTTTCTCGTGTTCCACAATCTTTATTTTTGCAGAATCTATGAAAATCAAGCACTACAAACGACCGAATATGAAACTAGAATGATTAAGTTACAACATACATTTTCCTCATGTTAATTTGTTTGATTTGTAGCGAGATATTGGAAAATGTACCTTAAGTGCGTGTTATTCCCCCACTTTCCCCTAATAATAATAACTTCACAGTTACTAGAAAATGAAAATATGAAACAAAGTAATTACTGTGTACAGTGCCGTACGCAGAATCTCACCAGGGGGAGCTTAAGCAGGCCCGTAGCCAGCTCAAAATTTTTTTGAGGGGCGGTAGAAGTTAGGGAGGCCCGACCCAATCATATTATATTTCATCACCATATTTAGTTCATTTCCAAGCCCACCGTGAAACTTTTAGATGGCCAGCCAAAGTTTAGGGGGGCGGCCCTCTAACCCCCTGTGGATACGGGCCTGGGCTTACGCACTCAGTCTCATGTTCTTTCAGGACAAACGTGATATATATATATATATATATATATATATATATATATACGAGGGCTGTCCAGAAAGTTCCAGACGTTTTGGCCTATCGCGACAGTGGGCTGGGCTAGAGTAGTCATCTTGGTATCAGAACGTTGCCACACTCTGTACGCGTATCCAGCTGGGGTAGCATGAGGATTGTGACAGGCTTACTGTACGGTACATTCTGTGACGTGTTACAATGTGCGCTGGAATAAATAATCCCGCCTCTAGTGAGGTGTGTTCTGTGATTAGGTTTTTGTTGGCAAAAAACCACAAGTTAATTGAAATCCATCGCCAACTGTGCGAAGTATACGGACATGGAATAATGAATGAAGGCCGAGTGAGGCAATGTTGCATTGATTTTAAAAATGGCCGTTTCAATGTTTACGATGAGGACAGCAATGGTAGGCCTAGCCTTGTGTCTGATGAACTGGTGAGGCAAATCGACGACAAAATTCGTGCAAATCGTCGTTTCTCGATTATGAAACTTGTTAAACATTTTCTCCAAATTTCACGGAGTTCGGTGCATGAAATTCTAGTGGAAAAGCTTGGTTACCACAAATTTTGTGCTAGATGGGTGCCAAAAATCCTAACGGAAGACCACAAAAAACAGAGAATGGCTGCATCATTGACTTCTCTCGAAGATTACACAAACAATGGGAACAAGGTAATGGATCGTATCGTCACTGGGGACGAGATTTGGGTGAAGCATGTCAATTGTGAAATAAAACATCTGTCGATGCAATGGGGACACACATTCTTCCAAGAAAGCAAGGAAGTGTTGCAAACGATGTCACCAAGAAAGATCATGGCTACTGGGTTCTGGGGCGCTTTTGTATTCTCGTTGATTTTCTTGAACGTGGCACAACAATCACCTCAGACAGGTATTGTGAAACACTGAGAAAGTTAAGGCACGCGATTCAAAAGAAGCACCGGGGGAAATTTAAAGCGAAGGTGTTGTTTTTTCATGACACGTCCATACACGACCAAGCGTACCCGAGAACGCTTGGATGGTTTTGGATAGGAGGTGTTCAATTACCCACCATACAGCCTAGATTGGGCGCCGAGTGACTACCACTAGTGTTGTAAAAAACGGTTTTTTTCTGTGAAGTTTTTTTTCAATAAAAAACAGTTCTTTTTCATGTTTTTTTTCAAATGTCTGTTTCTTTCTGGCAACTATTATTTATTGATTTACGTTGCAGATATTGAAATAATCAACAGAACTTGAGTCGAAGCCCTCGTAACTTACAAATCTTTTGTTTCTTTGTACCTATATACAGTACTAGCAAAATTGTGTGACTATTCCTTTCGGCCCCAGGTCATTTTTGGCGTTTTCCTACATTTCCAGTTAGTGACTTATTGCTCAAAAACCATTTATTCGATTGGTATGGTTAAGGCCTTGTTTTTTAGAAAATGGATGTGACTATTTTTTGCTGTAAGTTGCATTGCAGTGTTGCCAATGGGTGGGAAATTATTGAGGGAAATGTAGGGGTGAAAATTTACAAAAAATTCCCTAACCGAATTTCAGATTTTTTTTGTATCTAGTACCACTCCTGCTATATGGGTTCAAATCACCTAAAAGAATCTTTGGTGTGTTGACAAGGTACAGTGAAATCCTGAAGTCGCTTGCTTCCATCCAAAGAGGGAAAGAAAAAATTCTGTCATATACATGAAATTTTGACACTTTTTGCGCCTCACAAGCAAAAATCAAATATGCCTGGGCTACAGCTTCTCTAAATATCCTATTGAAACTTTTTATAGTGCGTTCTGTAGGGCAAAGAGGAAGCTTTCAGGTAGGGGTACTTTGTTTCAATGTAGCCAGTAAGAGGGGAAAAGGGAAATTTTCCGAATTTTTCACGTAAAAGTGGGAATTAATTGTTTTGGCTGGAAACACTGCCATCAGACAGACGAAAACTATCTGAAAATAAACCTTAGTACTCCAAGAATATATTCTACAAGTATCATGGCGATATATAACAAAGTAAGCATGAAATTTAAAAAAAATCTCATTCTACCTCAGAAATTCACCATTTTCTTACCATTTACAGAACATGGTTTATTATAAACCTCAACTGTACTTTCCCTAATCATTCTAGTGAAACTTTTTATGGTACGCTGTGTAGGCTAAGGATGAGGCTGTTAGACACTTACGTTTGTTCGAATGTAGCCAACAAGAAGGAAATAATAGAAATAAAAAAGGGAATTTTTTCCAGAATTTGCTCCTAAAATCTGGAATTAAAATTTTCTGTAGCTGGAGCACTACTATCAGACACACACAAACTATCTTAAAATAAGCTTTGGTATCCCTCTAATATATCCTACAAGTATTGTGGCGATATCTAATACAGTAAGCATGTCAATAAAAAATATCTCATTCTACCTTTAAAAAAATCACAGTTATCTTCTCAATTAGAGAACAAGGTCTGCTGTAAACCTCAACTGTACTTCCCCTAATTATCCTATTGAAACTTTCTATAGTGCGTTGTGTAGAGCAAAGACGAGACTTCCAGATACTGATACGTTTGATCCGATATAGCTAACAAGAGGGAAATAATAGAGACAAAACAGATATTTTTTCCAAAATTTCCCCCTAAAATCTGGAATTAAAATTTTCTGTAGCTGGTAACACTGCTACCAGACAGACGTAAACTATCTTAAATTAAACATTGGTACACCACTAATATATCCTACAAATATTATAACGATATTTAAGGAACAAAACTTCTAATTACCAGCGGCGTAGCGTAAGGGAACGCCGGTATGCCCGGCATCCCCTATTAATAAAAAAAAAAAACATATTTCATTGTATATAAATTGTTTGCTTGTAATTATCACAATTATTTCCACTGCAATCTTCTGGATGTGCTCTCTCGCCTTACTTTGATAAGCGGAGCCTACGCATGCGCGTCCTCAGATGCACATTTTCTATCTTTCCTCTTGTATGCTATGTTCCTTGGGCATCCAGGCCTACTGCAAGAAACGGGGTTTTCGTCTGCTTTCTGTGGAGTGGGCATGGGCAACTACTTGCTTTCTTAACTCCCTTCACCCCTTGCTACTCTACATTTTGCTTTAGATATACGCTGGCATATCTTCAAGTATTTCCAACTCTATCTATTTTGAACTAAGCTATAGTTTCTGTACAGAACGTACGAGCGCTAACGTCAAGGAAAGACAACAAAACAGAAATGGCTAGTTCAATGCCTTTTTGAAGCATGTCTGTTATGTAAATAATAGTATAAAAAATAGTTATACTTGAATCGTAATTAAATGCATCGTAATTGTAATCGTAATTAAAGGCAAACTATTAATCTTCATCATAAATACACAGTGGTGTGGCCAGAAATTCTTTGAGGGAGCTCACACACACAAGCATAAATATAAAGCATTCTGTAGAATCACGGTCACCGATCTGGTAGACCAAGAGAGCCAGCATTCTCGCCCCTCGCAAAGATTACTTGAGCCCTTCAATCATTAGCACATATCCCGAGGAGATGAGGGGGACATGTCCCCTCCACCCGATTTGAAATTGTGATGATTTGTATCCGAATGCCACAAAGGAAAGTGGGATAAAATTGTTTCTCTTGACTTGTTTCATTTTGAAAAAAGAATCGTGTTTTTTAATATTTCATTATCATTTATTATTAGGGATGGTACCGAGACCGAGACGGACTTTTAAAAACCGAGACGAGACCGAGACCGAGACAGACCTCTATAAATCGAGACGAGACCGAGACAAGACTTAGGCCAGTCTCGAAAGTCTCGGTCTCGTCTCGAATATTGATATTGATAGATACTAAAATTGCCTTCACTCACAATTTGTTTCGTTGCTGTGTTAGATAATATAAGAGCGGTTGACTGATGTACATTGGCGTATTTAGGGGGTGGTTATCGGGCTCAAACCCCTCCCGAAATAAATTTGTGATAATTTTTTGCATTGCACGTACAACGCAAATGTTTCTTACTTGTTCCTCAAGCCTCTCCAGAAACTAAATCCACTGCTGATGCAAATAAAATTCTCTCTCTCTCTCTCTCTCTCTCTATATATATATATATATATATATATATATATATATATATATATATGGTCGCGGTGCCACAAAGGTGCGCCCTGCATAGGTTCCCGGGGCCCAACTTTAATTTTAAATGGAAGCCAGGGGAGAGTGGTACCTCATTCGATAGATCTTGAAAAACTAAAAAGCGTTGTGGCAAAAGATCTTTCATATCGGGCACTGTATTCAAAATGGCCGACAAGACATGTTGCCTCTATCAGATACAGTTAAAACGTGCAGTACCACTAATGTGAAAACGGTTGAACATAAATGAACCGAACAAAAACTCAAATAGAAAATGTCATGTGGCACATCGATTGATTTTGTCGCGGAGGCTTCCAGGGCCACCCTTCATGGGGGCCCAGGGCGCAACCTCAAAATTGTAAATGGAAACATGGGGTGAGTGATACCTCGTTCAACATATCTTTAAAAACTGAATAGAGCTGTTGCAAAAGATTGTTCATATGGGTCACCGTTTTCAAAATGACCACCAAGACATGGTACCTGCATCAGGTAAAGCGTCCAGTATCACTAATATGAAAACACCAGAACAAATATTCGAATAGGAAATCACAGAGGGTATTTATCATTCTATAGCTTGGGAATGTTGCAACAGTCGAAAAGATGATTAGAGTGAAAGTGCCATAATGGAAAGGAAGAAATTTAACTCCTAGAAATTTACCCTAACCTCACTCCGTAAGTGAGTGAAGCGGGAAGGATCGGTGAAATTGGAAATGAGAGCCTTAGTTTTTGCAAATTGTATCTACGAAACAAAGTTATTTGAAATGTGTTTTAATAAGAGGTAAATGTCTCTGTAATGGGATAAAGTATGTAAAATTCTTGTTAAATGGTACCTTCCATTTTGATTGCAGGCAATAGTTTAATGCAAAAATGAATCAACTGAAATGCGAAACCAATTTGTCGACCAATGCAATTTTAGAACAATGTTTAGAAACGTTGGTTTTGTTCAACAGTCGTTTGCATGATATTGGTTCGCTTCTTTTCCTTCATGTCTTCTTTCATGTGATAGAATATGAGTTTCACTGAGATGTCCACAGTTACATTCCGAATAACTTTCAACTGTAATTTCAGTTGTGATCCTTAATAACGAAACGGTACATACTGATGCAGATATGTCCCAAAAATCTTGCACGCATTGCGTTAAATTATCAGGGGCGAAGGGGCGGGCAAAATGTTGTTAAACTTGAATTTCGCCTTATTTTTTTCACCTTATTTCACTTTATTTTTATTCATTATAGTACCAGTCATTTGTACACACAAGTGCTTCAGACAAACCATATCTATTGCAAATAAAAGTGAGGTTCTCATTTGAGATTTTACCACTCATTCCCGCTTCACCCACTTACGGACAGAGATCGGAAAGATAATTTTCTATCATTTCCTCTTTTGCATAATGTTAATTATACTTTAATAATCTTTTTCTCCGTTGCATTATACTCGAGCCGTGGAATGATAAATACCCTCTGTGCTTTCCTATACGAGTTTTATTCTGTTCATTTATCTCCAACTATTTTCATATTAGGGGGCTAGTGGTACTGGACGTTTTATCTGACACAGGCACCATGTCTTGGCGGTCATTTTGAAAACGGTGACCCATATGAAAAATCTTTTGATACAATACTGTTTAGTGTTTCAAAATTTATCCAACAACGTATCACTTGACCCATATTTTGGTTCAAAATTTCTAAGTTTGGCCCCCTTGAAAGGCAGCCGTGGAGCACTGCGAGAACATTAATCGACGCGCCCCATGCCTTTCTTCTTTCACTTTCTGACTGTTCGTTTATCTGCAACTGTTTTCGTATTAGTGGTACTGGACGTTTTATCAGATACAGGCACCATATCATGGCGGCCATCTTGAATACGGTGACCAATATGAAAAATCTTTTACCACAACGCTTTTTACTTTTTAAAGATCTATGGAACGAGGTATTACTCGACCCATGTTTCCATTTAAAATTTTAAAGTTTGGCCCTGGTACCCCATGAAGGGTGGCCCCGGGAGGCGCCGCGACAACACCATTCGGTGTGCCCCATGGCATTTCCTATTTGAGTTTTTCTTCAGTTCATTTATGTTCAACCGTTTCGAGATATCTCCGTGGAAAGATTAAATATATACATATATCCCTGGACCCAGTATGTGATCAAGGGAAGGGCTAAACCATAGTTTGCCGCTTTATCCAGTGTAAAGAAAGTAGGATTGAAACTCATTTTATCCCGTGTATACCTGAGCGTTAAGGGAGGCTATAGTCCCTATAGCCCTCCCGTATGATCTGCGAAAGATTAAAAATGCTGAAATTTTGTACCAAGTTGGGAAATTCTTCTAGATACTCTGCAATATCACTAGATAAACAATGTTGCTAAAAGCAAAATAAAGTTGTATTTTCTCAAATTGCGCTACATAAAGTATTATATATTTCTAATTTAGTTATTTAACAAAACCACAATAGCCCATACATTATTTAGTGGAACAAAAGTAGTGATGATTTAGTATGGTAAACATCAAAAGACTTGCGACAGTTGATAAGATAGTTTATCGCTTGTTTAATTAAGGATAAGGGGAGTATCGAAGGAGATGATGCAATAGGGTTAGGAAAGGGGAAAGGTCAATTGATTGATAAAGAACACGTGATGTGTTTCACAATGATAGATGACGAAATAATGTTAGGAAAGGTTGAATGACAACTACGAAGGTCACAGTGGATGGTCCCTGGAAATGGCCCCCAGGACCCAAGATTGACCCCTGTATAGGGACCACGTTTTTTTAGGGACACCCTCCCCTGTTTAATGAATTTTAAAAATATGAAATTATATTTATGTGGACACAGGAATTGAACTGGGGAACCCCTTTAATAGGAAATAACTTTATTTTATTTTATTGCATTATTTAGCTATACTTGGTGTCCGTACTAAAGACGGAGTCTTGTTTTGCACATCCATCACCGAAGAACTTAAGACATGAACTGAGGTTTAGTGCGCTTTGAAAACCCGGATGAACTGACCTTTGTACGATTAGATAAACTTGTTGAACGACGAAACATCATGTGACGATGAGTAATTTTGACCGTTGATACATGACTAAACATCATGTGATAAGTAATTTGAGGCTACAATCGTATGATTAAGTAGCATGTGATTGATGACTAACCACATTTGATTAGGCATAAGATGAACACGTGATGAATCTGAAAGTACTTTAAATACAAGTCCTAAGAGAGAAAATATATAAAGACACACAATGCAGTCGTATGAGAAGAAGGACCACTGCGATATTGCAGCATCATTATCTGATGCTGAAACAGAAATATATGAATCATCTTCAGATGAAGAATTTGATATTGATGAAACAGATTCATCAGCATTAACAGTTTCAGAAACCCCAGCATCATCACCATCTTTTTCATCAAGATTTTGGAGTTTAGACTGTTCTTGTAATAGTCAAAATGTGGACCGAGAATGTATAAAGAAAGCTATTGAAAAATGGAAATTTAACGACACGTTAATATGTGATGGTTGCAGAGAAGGATCGTATCATGTGTATGCGCATGATTGTATGAATTTACCCCCAAAATCATTGGAAGTCCGTGCCTGGAGTGTTATAGCAAGCCCTAGTGTTGAAGATGATGTGTTTTACCTGTATGCCAACACCCACATTATTGGAATACTAACAAGAGAAAAATTTTATGAAGCATATTTGGAACTATTAAATGATATAGACTATTTTCCGGAATTACTAGAGGTTCTATTAAGAAAAGACAGAAGGAAAAATGTATCCGAATAGTGTGAGTGTTTTATGTGTGTTATGTAGTGCTAAAAATATTAATGTGAATTGTGTATTAAAAACAATAAATGTATACTTACGTGAGAATAATCCGCTGGATTGCAAATCAATTACTCTTCATGATATTGGATCATTTGCAGCAAAGTATTTATCTCTTGATAAAACTCTTGGTGAACTTTTTGAATTGTATGAACAAGAACATAGTGAAATCTCATTTATATGCTTTATGCGTAAAACTTGTGATCTTTTAAAAAATACAGAATTTGTTGGACAAATTATACCATATTTCATTCAGCGCACAAATGAAATTTCACCTTGCGTAAATCAATACATTATTGATATTCAAGGTTTTAAAATGTCTGATAACGAATTTATTATTCGTGAGTTTTGTCTTAGCGCATGTGATGATACAGTAAATTTTCATTGCTTGGTAAAATCACCAATAGAATATAACTTATTGTCATTAGGTTGCCAAAAACAAATTGATTGGCTGACATTGAATTTACACGGATTGAACTGGGATAGTAAAACAGGATATACTGTATCATTTATACGTAACCTTGTATATCAATTATGTGCTATGAATTCAACCTTTTATTGTAAAGGTTTAGAAAAATCTCTTTGGATTAAGAGAATATTTGCATTAGATAATGTTATTGATTTAGAAACAAAACAATGTCCAGCATTAAATGATTTGTGTGGAAATACATTTAATGAATATTGTTCTTTTCACAAAAATGTTGTAAATAAATCAGGATGTGCATATCGTAACGCACAACAGTTGAATTACTGGTGGAAATATGAAAGATCAACAGCATTAACTAATGCATTATCAAGATTGTAACGAGGATTTGTAAATTAAATGCATGAATATAGTTTAAAAATTTTTATTGTAAAAAATATATACAATAATAAAAAAATAAAAAATTACTTGTGTTTTCTTTTTAAAATGTTGTTTACATGTTTATAAACAATATCATCATTCTTTTTTAAATTTTTGTTGTTAAACAATTTTAAACACTTTTCAAATGATTGAGTGCGAATAATATGATGCAAAAAATATAATACAAAGTATCCGCATAACACAGAATCATCGTGCTGATATTGTTCACTGTTTGTAAAATACAATTTAGTATTTTTGGATAAAAATTTTTTTATTTCCTTGGAAATGTCCATAGCAAGACTGTCAAAATAAAATCCACGTTTTTTATTATTAATGTACACTGCTACCCAGTGTGATCCACTTGAATTGGATGTATCAAGATTAATTACAAGTGCTGCAGGTGGTTCTACCATTACAGGAAGTTTATCAATAGGATAAATCCCGGTAACACTTGCACCAGTCACTTTATCAGTCACTAACACTTTTAACAATTCGTCACTATACATGATTATTATTTTTCTTAATTATAGTAGGTATGTAATTCTCACTGTTTTTTACATGTAAAACATAATCATACACTTTTACATATTCACTATATAGTAATGCTTCATGAGTACTGCACCTATATTGTCCAAAACGATGTTTATTATGTGCACACTTGTGAACGTGAAAACTTAATGCAGTATACTTTGGACAGTCTATTTCTTCCAAATTTGTAACATTTCTTTGCAGAATTTCTTCAAGAAAACACTTTCTAGTTAATCCATACGTGTAAATACTGGTGGTATTTGAACAATATGATTGAATTATTTCCTTAAGAAGTGAATACTCTACATCGCCTTCGTGCCAGGTAATGCCATATACATTTTCACTTAGATATTTGTTTGTATTTATGATTGGCTCAGACAAGTTATTTAATGGATATGGTGGTTTAAATATCCAATTTTGTAAAAACGGAACGTCAGGATTTACAATTGCTAGTTCCTTTACAATAAATTCCTCATCATTATTATGGAATGCGGAGAAGTGTACAACAACCCTCATTCTACTCAACTGAATAAATTAGAAGGTGTTATCAGTATAATATTTCTATCTTTGTCTATTTGTGCTAACGAATCAAATTGCGCATAGACAATACATGTAATTGGTTCAGTTAAAGTTTCTGAAAATGATACTTTTAAATTTACAGGAGAATCACGAACTACATCCCAAGTGTTGTCATCTAAAGTTCCAGTTGGAGATAGAATAAATGCATACAGAGTATATCCATTAGGATATTCTTCAAGAGTAACAGTATGTGAATAATTTTGATAATATATACCAGTACCTGATATCAGAGTATAGTAACTTAGAAGGTATAAATCATTATTAAAATCAGGCGTAAGGGGGTTGGGAGGGAATGATTTTGATCCAACATGTAATTGCAGTTTGTTAACGTTAAAGTTTCGGAACTCATATGGATTAAGATGTGATTTACCATTGAAGGCTGTGTTGGAAATGAAACCAATAACCAGACCTTTAGGAACATTACCCAGAAAGAGATTATCAAGGTTATATGACTTGACTTGTGCAGGAATAGTATAAGATCTTGTTTCTACTCTTGTGAGAGGTAACTTGGCCGTTTCTGAAACCATTCGTGTATTTAATTGCATAGCTAAATCTGCAGCAACATCAATACGACGTACATGTAGAATAACTTCTTCAAGTGCAACTTTATAACTTGTATTTTCAGGAGACATTAAACAAAAGTTATCTTTACTACGATGTAATTTTACACGTAAACTTACTTTATTAGGAAGCATACGATCTAAACTTACAATATCAGTATGAAGACGTCCGTACATTTCAAAAGATTTACTATTTTTTATTTTATTGGTACGCTTTTGAAAACCATCATTTGTATTATCTAATTTATTAAAATTTTTTGCAGTATCTTTATGCCACATAGCACATGCTAAATGTGTTTGAGAAGCATCATGAGAATAATTTAATAAAGTTTCAATGTATGCACGATAAGGATAAGGTCCTGATGAAGAACTAATTAATTTATCATTTAACGAAATATCAATTTGACTAAATAATGAATGTAGGAAATTATTTACTGGTGCAACAACATCATCATTAACTAAATTTTTACCATCATCTTTTGTAATTTTACAACGTACATAAAGATATAGATATGCTGGATGAATAAATTCTCCTGTTTCTCCAGGAATAACAAATTCAATTGGTCCTTCTGATGTTAATGTAGAAATAGGTCGATATTCAGCATTTATAGTTGCTTCAATAGCTGTTTGTGTCATTGGTATTGAAAAGAAATCAAATTCATTGGTACAGCATTCAGAACTATCGGAATTTAGGAGCGACATTATGAAAAGATATCGTTTGTATGTTTACGTTTTGTTGGTGGTCCAAAATTTACAATTGCAGGAGCCTTTCTTTTGCGTGACCGTCTCTTACCACTACCAGTTAGCAACTGTCCAACTTTATTAATAGCTTTTGTCTTTAAATTATTACCAGCTTCTTTTACACGTGCACGAACCGCTTCTTTAAATGGTTTATTTTCCAATACATCACCAGCAACTTGTATACCGGTTTGCAATGCTTGACGTCCTACAGTTTTTGCACCTTGTTTAAGAAATGGTAATTCAAAACGAAATAACCCTTTAAAGAAACTCCCTATACCATGTCCCCTTTGATATACAGGTCCTGAAAAATATGGTATTCCACGTCCACGATGTAAAGTAACTCGTCTAGATCTCATTTTATTATTATTATTATTATTATTATTATTATTTAACAGGAGAGCGTTTAAAATGAAGTGTTACGGTCAGTGTCCCAGATCGGAATGGCAAATTTCGCCCTGCATGATCTTTTAATAGTATTTCAATTGTGTTAAAACAAAATTTTGCAAGTGGCATATAATGAATATCTTCAAAGGTAATTGTTTGAACTTTTCCATATTTAATATCTGAAATTGTTGCTATACGCAGTAACAAAGCTTTTGTATCACCTAAAAATTGATATTGTATAATGTCGGTATAAATAAAAATTTGATGTGAATATCCAATATCTACGTATGGTTGTTTGAATCAACGGCGTTCTTTTACAAGATCTGATTTTTCAGAAAAACCTAATTGTAAAGCTAATGTAGGTGACAATGTAACAGATTCTACACGTTCATTGCATTCAACACGTACAATATTTGAAAAGCTAAACCGTATAAATCTTGATAATGTATTTAATTCATCTATTAAATGATGAATGGATGGATAATATCCAGCAACAACTTTACTTTTCATAGGGTCTGCATTTTTAAATTTGTACCATACAACATTTTCACCTTCGGTGACGTTATAACATGTTAATGGAATATGTACTTCACTTAACCCTACGTACCAATCGGATTCTGATAAACGTATATTATTTTTCAACTGATTAATAAAATGTGTTGGATTATTTGTAGGATATACATTTGTACTAGCGTTTGAAACTAATGTAATGTAAAAACTATCATCAATACTTTCAGAAATCATTTTCGTTTAAAGTGAAGTGTCAAGTTTGAAGTCCCGAAAAGAAATGGTAATTTTAAACCGTGTTCATCTTTTAAGTTTACTTCTATTGTATGAAAATATTTTTTTTCAACTTTAACATAATGGGGTGTATGAAACACAAAAGATTTTACATTACCGTGTTGTACATTATATACACTAAGTTTTCGAACTAACGGTCCAATATTTTGTTGATGTTTTACAATATCAACACAAACATTAATTGAATTGGGAATATTATAATCTAAATTACATGGAAATTTACCCCGTGATAATAATAAATCAACATTTCTAATTTTTGTGTATACTACATTTTTAATATCGTGTGTATTTTCATTAATAAATCCAAAAATATGTTGTAATCCTGGTGTAATACCAATCATACATTGATCTTCTAATTTTAAAGAATGTTTAATCACAATTTGATTTTTATTTTGTAAATATTGTAACATACGAACATTTTCAGGAATTAACTCAAGAATAGATTCGATAGAAGAATAATATCCCGGTGTAACACGAACATGATGACGTTCAACTTTATCATTGATAACAGTAGTAATTATTATTTCTTCATTTACACCAACATTATAAAAACTCCACGGAATATTAATTTGTGTTAATGCAACACCCCATTCCCCATCACTTAAATCAATAGGTTGTGCTAATTTAACGCGAAATGAAGCTGTTGTATTATTATTAAAAAGTTTACTACTGGCATTTGAAGGAAGAGTAACGTAAAAGTCATGTGTAAGGTTTGAATTCATTTTGAAGACTGAATAGAATCGGATCTAATCCACGAATTCATACTTGACGGATATCCCAACCATTTTACATACATCCACCCATTTTTACGTTTTAATACTTTTTAATAAGATAAGTTTTTTGAATTTATAATTACTTTTTGTAATTCTTGTGCATAAAATATTCCTTTAATTTCTTCTCCATTCCAATCTTTTAATTTATAAGTCACAGGATTAGATTTAATACATTTATCGACAATAAATATTTCTTGTGACCATTTAGGTAAATATCCTTTTTCCAATACATGTTTATACTTACTAACACGAACATAATCACTCGGACTAAATTTACAACTTGTATTCTTTTTATTTATTGTATTTCCGTATAATGTTTCCCACACTTGATTCACATTGGAATCATTTACTTCTGCAGGCGCCATTTTAATACTTGAATGATATGAATGGTTATAATTATTGACAATTTGATCTAAGACATTAATATAACGATAAGTATTTTTTGCAGTAAAGTAACGATACAATTTTTCTTTTATCGTTCTTATAAAACGTTCTGCTAAAGCACATTTAATTTCGGAATGAACACTATAATGATTAATTTCATATTCTTTAAACAATTGTTTTACATGTCGATTATAAAATTCTGTACCTAAATCGGTTTGGACATTAAACACGGGTAACTTGAAATTTTTTAAAATGTTTCTTATTGCTTTTACCATTTCAGGACCTTTCTTTGTTTTTAAGGGGACACAATATGCATAACGTGAAAAAATATCAATACAACATAATATATACTTATAATTATTATTATACTTTGCAATGTTTTGCATATCTGCCAAATCCATTTGTAATGTTTCATTTGGTGCACTAACATAATACTTTTTCCGTTGAAAAACTTTACGAATTGGTGCATGCAATGTATATGCATCTTGAGAAGCTAACCAATTTTTAATTTTCTTTTTAGATAATTTTGTTTTACGATGTAATGTTTGTATACTTGATAAAGAATTAGGATTTGAATAATCATAATATATTTTTGATAATTTTGTCATTTTTTACATACTATATTCTTTCCAATGTTTAAATAAATTAGATACTGCTTTAGAACTGGATGATTTTCTTATTTTACGAATACGTTGTCTAGTACTAGTATTCAGTTTTGATGCTGGTGTACCAATAAATTCTTTAGGAACATTAAGATCTTCTAATAAATTTTTAAATTCATGAATACCTATAGGATTTCTTGAATATTTTCTTGTACGAACAACATCATTTACTAAATCTATAATGTTTGAACCAGGTATTGTTTTTCCTTGGATACGTACTATGCCAGACTTATCCCACTGAATTTTATCAGAATTTGTTAACTGCTTTAATAATAGATCTGTTTTCCTACGTAGTGTTTTTGGTACTGATTGTAAAATGTCTGATACAAATGGTAAAATAGAAGTATTGTTATCCTGTTGCAAAGCAAGTGATGATAATTTTTCTTCTTCTTTTTGTTCATCCTGAATAACAGGTAATGTAATAGGTTTATGTGAAGAAGAAGATGTATACTGTAAGTAACGATGCAAAGCTTGTTGATATAATTTCCATTTTTGTTGTACACTAATATCATGACCTTTTAAAATATTATTCATTTCGTCATCTAAACGTGATTGATGTGAATCTATTGATTTAAGATTGGACTGAATTTCATGTATTGCATTTTCAGGAACTAAAATAATTTTACGTAATTCTGACATAATTATCGACTAAAAATACTACTGCCTACTGCTGCTAGAAGTGGTCCCAAAATTAATGGTAAAAGTGCACCACCTTTTTGTAGTAACAACCTTTTCTTTTTCTTTAATGCAGTACGCTGCTGAGATAAAGCGCGCAAGATCTTTTTATGTCTACGTAATCGCTGCTTCTGACGAGGATTTAAAGGGATGTTTCCTTTTATTGTGTTTTTAGCTACTTGAGAAATTGTTCTTATTAAATCCCCTGAAGCATTTTGTAAAATTTGTTTTCGTTTTGTATTTTTGCATTTGCACAGAGCACGGAGCGTGTTGTAGTGTTGTTTTACCTTCAACATCTTGATAGCAACTAAATAAAAATTTCTGTATGCATGTCTTTTATGTTGGCGTATACATGCATAATTTCATTAGGAAAAATATTTGTACGTATTCGCAATGCATCGTTTGTTTTTTGGGTTAGGTCAAATAACAAATAAGTGTGAGGCTCACGTGTTACCTCTTCGAATACATTCACAGTTTCCTTACTATATCGAGGCATAATTTGCCTTGCTAAATATTGTATTTGTAATTTATCACGAGGATTTTTAAATACTATAATATAATGTGCATTTAAACTAATATCACGTGCATGTTTTCCTTTTGGAAATAAATTTTGAATAATAAATATAACAGTCAACTTTTTATGATGTGCATACTTTGTAAATAAATTAGCAACATCGCCATTAGTTTCTGACATTAAATCATCAAGTATTAATAATGAATTTTCTTTAATTTCAAAATTATTCATGTCAGGTATTCCTTCTACAAAACGTATTTTTGCATGTGCATCCAGGTTTGGTATTACTGCACCATAACACCAAACAATATCATTAAATTTTATACTAAACATTTGATCACGTTCATTAAGTAATCGATTTACAAAACATGTTTTTCCTGCCCTTGATGGACCCGCAATTAAAATGGTAGAGGGATGTTGAAACTTTAACATGTTGTACTCAAATGAATGCATACAATAGAGCTTTTGCTTTATATACACTCACACATTTAAAAAGAAAAAGATAAAGGTTTCTAAGAAAACAATCTACGATTGTTCTGAGCTTCTAATGAAGCGAAAGAAAAAAAGTTAAAGCTTTTTAAGTTAAAATAAATTATTTACACTCATAGAAAATTTTAACAATGAGCTTCTATAAGAAGCGTTCCAACAAATAATTAACGACTTTCAATAGGAAATTTTAAGAATGAGGTTCTATAAGAAGCAATCCAACAAATAATTAACGACTTTCCACTGGAAATTTTAACATAATCAGAATTTAAAGATTGTTCCGAGTTTCCATAAGAAACGAACTGGTTAAAAAGAAAAAAACATTCACACAAGTCACATTTACTCGTTCGTGGGCCTATATCCGTAAGGTAAAGTCGCACGTTTTGTTATTGGTATATCGTCAGTCACGTCATCTTCGTCAACACGTTTACGTTTTTTATTTACCTCACGGTGTGTCTTAGTCTCTGTACGACTAAAGATACGGAACCCTGGTTTACGCACAATACTATTTGGGTTTTCTATTACTGTGGACTATAATTGTCCAGACACTAATTTATAGAAGCTCTCAAAGTTAATTTTTTGAGAGGTCCTATCGTTTAGTGTTTTCCCCCTAATTTTGAGTATATGCCGAACATCCCCTTTGGCATTAATTAGCCTATAACAATAATTTTTCGCACCTAGACCGTAGAAGGTTGTAAATTCCCAACCTTCTGGAATTTCATCTGTTAGATCACCCAGATAGTTTCCAAGTGGTAACAAAGCTTCCTCATCTTTTTTCTGTATATACATAATACTGTCAGTGTCACAGTAAATGGCTCTGTCTGGTCCTACAGTCGTTAGTAATTTATATAGTTCAAGTCTAGCCCACGAAGTAATAAAGGCAGCTAATATGACGTTTGAAAATTCCAGTGGGACATTTTCAGTTTCATTATCTCTATATGTGATAATTAAGTGATCATCATTAATTGGGACTACACTTTGAATTTCATACCTTGCCGACGTTAAATACCTAAGGAACGTAACTTCGTCACTAACGATTACACTATGTGACATATCAGTGCGCTGTCCCCATTTACCATATAATGAATTGAGGTAAAGTTTTGCACATTGCCTCAATCCCGGGTTCGTCCTGATGTTATCATAATTTAACTGTATGCCTTCATGGGCATAATAGTCCTCGATATATTTTTGCTTGTCTCCTTCATTTTTACAATAAGCAGGAAAACCAGAGGCTTCCTGCTTCATCTGAAGGAAGGAATTCACATAAGTTCCGAACAAACCACCTGAATTCCCCTCTTCAGGATCCATGAGTTCGAATTCCAATATTTCATGTATATCGAGTATTTTGTACCCTTTTTGAAGAGCCAGGTGTAACTCTGGAGTACAAAACGTACCTGTAATAGCACACTCATTGTCACTATGAGTACAATCATCAGTGTTTTCCTCTTCCATACATGTCCGGCATAAACCAAAAAGTAATCGGCCTCCAGCCACATACGGAAGAATCGGAAAATACAAGTTTTTCGGGGGCAAAATAGTGCATTTGACTACACCATGAATACTTTCCACATCTGGAAAGTCCGGCCCCGTATGTATCTTAGGTGATTTAACGGGCATAGGTTTACGTGACATCACATATGGATATAACGAAGTAATATCGGCGTAACATAACTTCTCATTACCCGTACAATTCACAAAAGATTTGAACACTTCAGTGCGTCCGCCATTGTAGCAATTCTTGGGAATAAGGAAATCAGGCAGGCTGGTACAACGTTCTTTAATAAACCTTTGTACGTCCTTATCCGTCTTTACCTTTTCATCCCAAGAACATTCCCAGATTTCGTATAAGTTTATACCTAAACGTTTTAGGTACTTCCGGCGGAGCATTGTTTGTTCATATCTTTTTTCCATTGTATTGCATGAGTCTTGAGCGTCATGTAAAATGTCGTTACGGTTGAAAGGGTAACAACGCGGGCACGAGTGCCAGTAACAACCATAAAATTCGAAGGCAGCGTTGAGTCCCTCATGCCATCCATCAACTTGGTACCTACCAATATACTTTTCCCCACCTCTCCTAGCATGCTGGATTTTTATCCCTAATTGTTTTTTTATATACATAAGCCATTGCATAGCTTTAGTACTATACTTTGTCTTATGATGGAAACCCAACGCGGGAATTACGGGAATAGTATTTTTAGGTAAGTACAAAGTACGATATGTACGCATTGCAAGACCTGCAATGGTGGATGATGTAATGAAACATTGCAAACCATTCGTTTTCTCCTCAATAATGTCACTAAATTTGATGATCGCTTCTGCTAGAATTCTAACATCGTTTTCGCAATAAGACAGCATTTCCTTTTCGAGGTTAAACTCCTCGTCACTTCCCGCACGTTCTTGGTGCCAGGCTATTAATTCTTGTTTTTCTTCGGTGCTTCGTCCTTCAGGGTCATAGAATTCAAGTGGGGGATAGGGACCAACATAATTTTGATTTTCCTCGGTGTTAAATAAATATGGGAAATCTCCCTTTCTTAAATTTCCGCGCAGGCCTAAAGTTTTGGGAAGTCTAGATAATTTACAACCAATAAATAAATAAAAATCTTTAAAGAAAATACGATTACCAATATTAATATTAAAAATTTTCTGACCCTGAATTACCACATTAGGAATAAGATGCTGCTCTTCCATTAGATTTCTAAGGCAGAAAAGACCATCGTATCTGCTACCATTATGTGCAATACAAATTATACGTCTAAAGTCAGGTCGGTCTGCCAAAACATGGTTAATAAAGTCCGTCATTGTCTTAAAAGAAAACGAACGATTTCCATTATTATCACCACAAGTTTTACAGGACTCATCGATACCTTTATTCATACAGTTGTGGCAAATATGTTTACAGCATACAAGTACTACCACATGTTCCCTTTCACCGCGCGCATTTGGTGCCTTTAACATCGTTTCTATATCATATGCAATGTACATAAACCTATCAGTATGTACAGGCTCTTGTCGTTGTACAAAACATGTGTGAGTGATATCAACATGCTTACGACAAGTCGTGCAAAAATGTTCACCACACACATGGTTTGATTTTCGACGCCTTTTATCAATAATGATACCGCAATTATTGCAGACCTTAACATTATCACACACAGATTTCCCGCCTTTATTACATTTCTTATGATTCTGAAAACATGTACCCTCAGCAAACTCTCTATTGCACGCATTACATTTAATTTTATTAGTATTATAATTTCGTTCGTGTTTGCATTCACAAAGAGAACACTGAGTTTCACACTTATGTTTATATGCTAACCCATTATATGCTTGCAAACAATAATAGCAATACTTCAGTTTACCAAGTAATTTTTTAATGTATGGAATGGGCTCAAAATGGCCAACAGTGTCACCTCTCTTATAGAAAATAAAGATTTTATTCTCTGCATACTCTCCCGGGTAACGTACTCTATATTTCCGGTCATTATTTTCATCTTCCTCATACACCACAATTTGATATTCACCACTTAAATATGATTGTATCAAATCCAGGTCTTTAAAATCACATCCACCCTTTGCTTTAACGTCTACTCCCGCCATTTCGCAGAGAACTTCTGCTTTAAGAACCCATGTATCATAATCTCTTGTTCTTAAATTATATAAACTTTGCTTACTTGCGGTGTGTTTTGTAATCCCCCAAAGACTTGCCATGGGAAGGCAGTACATATTATGGTTTTCTATGCGTATTAATCGCTTTTCCAAATAATCTTGATGTTTGGAATACTTTTCAACAGCACTTGCAGCATTTCTTCCGTTTCCATGCATACTCTCCGCTACATGGAAGCGAAACAATACCTCATGCCCCAAAAGGAAATCCTCATTTGAATTTAAAACTCGTTCAACTGAGGAAAGGACAGTTTGAGCAGAAAAATCGGGTTTTCTTCTAAATGGAACATACACAGACTTGTTATTTCTACTATTGCTACTATCAATGTACAGTCCAATGTAATCTGTGGGGCGAGCATTAGATAACACATGTTCTAATGCAAAATTAAATAAGCTTTCAATATAGGTCTGTGGATTATCAATACGTCTTTCATTATCCACTGGTCTAACCGCGATTTCATGGCCCGTAAGATGAAACTTACGAAACCGTTTTCTGCTCTCTCTTACTACTTCGAAGTTATTATTACTCTGATTTTCCCCCTCATTATTATTTCCACTACCACTACTACTAGTACTACCACTAGTACTACAATCAGTACTATTTGTACTTTTCCCATTATTGCTCCCGTATCCAACAAACACGGGGTCAGGAGCATGTGAGGGTCCAGGTTGAGGATCAGATTGGTCCCCATAACCATGATTATCCTGTACACAAGGCTGATTGTATACAGGATTTTGTCCCTGGACTTGTTGCGTGGGTTTAACCACAGCATCGTCCACATTTTTAACCAATCTCCTCACTTCTTGTTCTTCATCGGAATTTAGATTTACTCCATCTAAAAATGCCAAGTCTTCATCACTCAAGTTATAATTTTCTTGAGGGGTCATAGTTATGAGTGATTCAGATCGAATTAAAGATTCATCCAAAACAAATCGCGAACCAAAATCAAAAAAGTTGGATAACTCTGTATTATTTATTCTATCTATTTGCCCTTCTCCGCACGCCATTAAATACATAAATCTGTCTTGAGCATAATTGTAAAACTCCTTATTACGAAAAAATCCATGTACAAATAACTCAAGCACATCGGCGGCTGAAACGCAATGATTTAAAAGTATAAGGTCATTACCTTCTAAAGCACGAAGAGCGTGTAATAAAGCCTCACATCTTACACTGGCTCGATGACCTAATCGCTGCAGCTCCATTATCGCCTTCCACGTACTGAAGACACGAGAATAGTCATCAAGCCCGCGTAAAACTTCATGCAGGAAAAGTTCATCAACCATATTGAACTCACCAGTTGAACACGGAAATCCATCTAAAACAAAACAAAAGAAAAAATTTTTGAGTTCTAACATAAATCTAGCAAAACAGGCAATAATCAATAACTTGCTTTAAAAAAACTATAAAAGAAATTTGTTTATTAATTACTGGTTAAAAAAACAAGCTCAGCTAAACAAATGTTCATGACTTGGTTTTAAAAAGTCTTGTTTACTAAGTGTTGGTTAAATAATTAATGGTTAAAAACAAGCTCAGCTAAACAAATGATCATTAAACTGGTTTTAAAAAAGTCTTGGTTACTAACTGCTTTCAATAAATATATTAATAATAATAATAATTATGAAATACACTCACCTTCTAATTCTTAGTTGTTCTTGTTAAAAATGGCCTCGCTAATGTTTATTTTGCAACTGCAGGGTCCACACACTGTAAAACAGTAATAATATTTTTCACTAAATGTTATATTTTCAATTCAATACTACTATTAGCACTAATAATAAGTCAGGGGTAAACAACACGTTACGTCCAACGGCGTACAATAAAATGATATTAAAACGGAATATATATTATTATATATGTCATTACATTAAACAAGTTCACGCATGTTTTGACGCAATCATGTGGTAAGTATTGCCACCTAGCGGCCTTATTCAAAAGCATTCAGTATAGTATTAAGTCGTCTGCAAACGGGTTCATAAAACAACACGTCTCTGTGCATTTTTTTCCGATTTACATTCTATACGTGTTTCCAATAACAGTACACCTGTATGTAGCCTTGTTCCAATTGTAAAATATCCTAAAGCCCATTCTGTCCATCGCAATATTTATTCTCAAACTAAATATACCAAAACAAAAGGCCCTCATTCTGTACTGCGGCCCACCGCAAAAATTTATTCTCAAACTAAATACACCAAAAGAAAAGGCTCTCATTCTGTACTGCGCCCCCACAACAATATTTATACTTAACTAAATATACCAAAAGAAAAGGCCCTCATTTTGTACTGCGCCCCACCGCAATATTTATTCTCAAACTAAATATACAAAAGAAAAGGCCCTCATTCTGTACTGCGCCCCCACAACAATATTTATACTTAACTAAATATAACAAAAGAAAAGGCCCTCATTCTGCACTCTATAATTAAGCTTCCCCCTTGAATATTCCCTAAATAGTCCTTGAATATCCCCTAAATATTCCTTGAATATCCTTTGAATATTCCTTGAATGGTCCTTTTTTATTCTTAGTATACCCCATGACTATCTTTATTATTCCCCCTGTGACAATTCCCTAAATAGTCCCTGACCATCTTTAGTATCCCGTAACTACCCCTTGATTATCTTTAGTATACCCTAATTAGCCCCTGCCTATCTTTAGTATCCCGTAACCACCCCTTGACTATTTTTAGTATACCCCCTTTGATTATCCCCTAAATAGTCCCTAACTATCTTTAGTATACCGTAACTAACCCCTATTTACCACCTAAATAGACCTTGACTATTCTTAGTTTGACCCCTTGACTATTCTTAGTTTGCCCCTTTTTTCTCTGTTACTAACACATTGTGTCTTACTACATAGTCTTTGACTAATACATTGTGTCTTAGTAAGTTGTCTGTTACTAACACAATGTGTCTTACATACTGTTTGAATAAATATTATAAGATTGCAATACATTGTACAAAAATCATAAGTGGGGGCATAAAATGGTAGACACAAAGGCAAATGGTCCATAATAACCGCCGTGGTCTTCTATTTTGTGTATAAAATAAGTATTGTAATAATCTATAAAGTTAACTGAAAGGGTCCATTCGCAATTTTAAACGCAATAATTATTCACAATGCAGTATTGCACTTTCCATCATGGTTTGCGTTAACGCAATATTTTCAGTTATTTTTATTTTAAAAACTAGGCAAGACATATACTTTTTTCCTACATATACTAAAATTATAATATAAAAATTACCATTTCTTAGTAAAAACACAATTATTAATAAGTTATTTCAATTATTAATAAGTTATTTCAAATACTAAGAACACTTGCAAATCGCAAAAAGATAGATACGGTATCGCAACGCCTCATTAGTGGTGCCTCCTAGTGGGTGTAATCGTAAGCATTTACTATCTTGTTTGAATAATGATGCTGCATGTGAGTTCGTTCCAGCTAAAAAATTTATAAAGGTAACCTTTTTTGTACATATGTTTATGTTTTATTATTGCTTAATTTATTATTATTAAAATATAATCATTGCTATGTGCGTTAAGCAAATAATATTAGGTTACAGTAATAAAAACGGTATTTCACCCATGTGAATGTTAGCCGATTGCAGGTTGTTCTTGTTTTCCGTGTTTTAAAATCAATTATATTTTGTATTTATTAATGTAGGTGCTTAAAATATAGCAGTAATTAATTTTAAAAGCGTGGCAATTGGTGCCCATGTTGAAAAACGTGCGTGCATTTATACGGAAGCAATCGTACCTTTATTAATGTTAATGCGTAACAGTTGACGTCCATGTGGAAAAACGTGCCTGCATTTATACGGAAGCATGCGTGCATTAATTACATTTATTAGTTTTAAACGTGTAGCAGTAAAAGTCCATTCGTAAAAAAACGTGCGTGCAATTATACGGAAGCATTCGTACATTTATTAATATTAATGCGTAGCAGTGCAAGTCCATTCGTGAAAAAAACGTGCGTGCATTTATACGGAAGCATGTGTACAATAATTACATTAATTAGTTTTTAAAGCCGTGGCAGTCGATGTCCATTTATATAAAAAAGAACCATACGTGCCATCATGTGGGCGGGGCAGTGCAAAGCAAGTATACATTTAAGTTATTTTCACAATTAAGTTTAGGGTTTAAGCATAGCAGTTGCGCTTAATCTATATAAAAAACATCCGCGGCAACATGTAAACAGGGCAGGGCAGGGCAAAACATACGCGCAAACAAGTGGTTTAGGGCAGGGTAAAGCCACCGCGCAAACAAGTGGTTTAGGGCAGGGTAAAACCATCGCGCAACCATGTGGTTTAGGGCAGGGTAAAGCCACCGCGCAAACAAGTGGTTTAGGGCAGGGTAAAAGCATCGCGCAACCATGTGGTTCAGGACAGGGTAAAGCCACCGCGCAAACAAGTGGGGGAGGGCAGGGCAAAGCCGGTGTGCATTTCCAAGCAATTGTTTAGTATTAGCAAACGCGTAGCAACAAGTTAAAACAAAATAATAATTATTTTATACATTATTATCAAAGGTAAATATTACTGCGTTAAAATAAAGGCGCGTTACCGACGGTCACGATACCATAGGTGTTCGTTAGCAGGTATAACCAGTTTAGGTTAGTTTAGTAATGAACCATATGGTTTTCAAGTAAAGGCGCGTTAGCGACTATATGCATCTTAGTTTAACTTAGTAAGGAACCATATGGTTTCCCAGTAAAGGCGCGTTAGCGACGGTTACGTTACAATAGCTTAGTAAAAACCATGTGGTTTTCAAGTAAAGGCGCATTAGCAAGTATAGCCATCTTAGCTTAGTTTAATAATAGATAGGCAATTTAATTTTTGTGCTAGGCAACTAATTTGTCCGCAAAAGTTATATGACACGAACTATTTTATAAAGCGTTCTTAAATGTAAGTTGGTGGCCGTATTAGCATACGTACAATTTTAAAAAGTACAAACAGCTTGTGCTAGGTGTACACATTAATTTTTATTTCGCTTTCGCGTACGTGCAATTTTAAAAAGTGCAACCAATATGTGTTAGGTGTACACAGTAATTTTTATTTTATGTTCGCGTACGTGCAATTTTAAAAAGTACAACCAACATGTGTTAGGTGAACACAGTAATTTTTATTTCGCTTTTGCGTACGTGCAAATTTAAAAAGTACAACCAACATGTGTTAGGTGAACACAGTAATTTTTATTTTATGTTCGCGTAAGTGCAATTATAACAAAGGCGTAACCAATATGTGTTAGGGGAGAATGGTATTTTAAAATTATTTCCGTAAATGCTTGCTATAATAAAAATAAATCTTTGTGTAAGCGCGCAACATAAATAGCATTTTAAACAAAGGTGCGGCATTAATGTTAAAATATTTTACAATTAATCACTTTTTTCTCACGTTTCAATGTGAATGCCTGTGGTGGCACGTTAACGATTATGTGTTATACTTTTAAAGTGAATTACAATTTTACATTTGTTCGTTAGCCGTAGGTTTAAATATTAATGTACAAAAAACGCGTCAGTGAATATGTGTGGATATATACATCAACTACAATAATAACTTACAATTTTCGCTGCTCGTCCAAACTTTTTAGAAATCGCAAACACACACACACACACACGTAAAATCACACAATTAATTACTATAAAAGACACTCTCAGTAGCAACAATTATAATGTATAGAAAAAGGGAGCAAAGGGATTTATATATAAGTACTTTATTTAATATAGGCGGAACCATTTTTTTACCCATAAGTCCGTGTGCTTTATTGCATATAGGCGGGGCATGGTTAATGTTCTCACTGTGGACATTGAATCCATATAATAATAATTGTTCAGTTCGGGGCATTAATCTCTAAAGTTGCAGTTTATTTTCTCGTATTAGATTGTAATAACAAAATAAATGTTTTCGCCGTTCTCTGGTTATCTCTAAGTAATAACGTTTCCAAATTGTTTATATATATTTACAAATACAAGTTCAGTTTGTAATAGGGCAAGCGTTCAATAACCCATCAGTTCTCGTGATTATCGGTTTATTTTTTCTCTATCGTCAATATCATTTAAACTCGGACACATAAACTCGTGATCCATCTGTGATTAACTCTGTTAGATATCACTCATGGTTGTCGATAATAAAGGTTTTTAACCTTGCACGTGATTGTTATTCAAAGTTCTGATTAAGTTCAAATCATACAAATGTTTATAGATAATTGCAAGCAAGCGTTCAATAACCCATCAGTTCTCGTGATTATCGGTTTATTTTTTCTCTATCGTCAATATCATTTAAACTCGGACACATAAACTCGTGATCCATCTGTGATTAACTCTGTTAGATATCACTCATGCTTGTCGATAATAAAGGTTTTTAACCTTGCACGTGATTCTTATTCAGAGTTCTGATTAAGTTCAAATCATACAAATGTTTGTAGATGATTGCAATTAATCTATGTTTCTTGTAAATAAGTAGTCTATAATGATATAGCTTAATCAGTTTTATCATTCTGATACGGTACAAAGTTAATCTTGACGTCACTAAAGCCGAGCCAAACGGCTTTTCGCTCGTTCATTTCAATTTCAACGGCTCTCAAGGAAGGATGTCTATGCCACTCAGTCTTCAGCTCACAAGTAAGAAAAATTGTTTTTAATAAATATTACCCTTTTCATAGTATACTTGTAGTAGGGGGTAGGAGGGGGAGGGGCTTATTTTTAACTTTTCACGTTGTTCAAGTCGTGGGATGCTCACATGCTGTTCATATGGGTCCTATTTTTTACCAACAAGCTTCTATTGTTCGCACATACTGTTCGTATGGGTCCTGCATAGGGGCCATGGGTCCTGGGAGTCATTTCCAGGGGTCATCCACTGTGGTCCTGGAAACCAGGGACCATTTCCTTTTATCTGCTCCCACCTTTTTAGCAAGGAGTATGGCTTGCCATACGAAACAATAAAAATATTCTCACATCTTTTTAACAGGTAGCTTCTATTAAAGCGTAGGAATAAATAATGTGGGTCCTGCATAGGGGCTATGGGTCCTGGGGGTCATTTCCAGGGGTCATTCACTGTGGTCCTGGGAAGCAGGGACCATTTCCTTTTATCTGCTCACACCTTTTTAACAATGAGTATGGCTTGCTATATTTTTCACTTCTCACATAATGTTCGTATGGGTCCTGCATAGAGGTCATGGGTCCTGGGGTCATTTCCAGGGGTCATCCATTGTGGTCCTGAAAACCAGGGACCATGCGGTAGGGAGCATCCACTGTGACCTTCGTAGTGGTCATTCATCCTTTCCTAACATTATTTCGTCATCTATCTCCAGGAAAAAAAACTGACCCTATTTCATCACCTCCTTCGATACTCACTATCTGCCTTTATCCTTAATTAAACAAGCGATAAACTATCTTATCAACTGTCGCAAGTCTTTTGATGTTTACCATACTAAATCATCACTACTAACAAAGGACAACACAGTATCATTAACATCAACATTTTGGAAATCTCTAATAACTCAAATGGCATGGACGGTGCAATGTGCATCAACTGTATCTTAGCTTCAAAT
This sequence comes from Thermobia domestica, assembly GCF_964235325.1. Classification (NCBI taxonomy): domain Eukaryota; kingdom Metazoa; phylum Arthropoda; class Insecta; order Zygentoma; family Lepismatidae; genus Thermobia; species Thermobia domestica. Next base: position 325,128,321 of record NC_137454.1, on the reverse strand, counting down.
ACTGTGATCATGGTATAATATATTTCGAATGAATGAGGGAACAAAGTTACAAGAAACGAAAAATTTAGATGTTTCTAAAGACTTTACTTCGAAAACACGCTGACATATCACGTCTCATCATGCAGATGCTTCCAAAAGACTTAAATGCTTATAACGCCATTTACAACAACTGTTATTTCACATCGTTTCAGAGATACCAAACACATTGGTAGTGATTGTTATACTGCTTAAAATGACGTATTTGTATTAAATTTTTATAATGATTATTGCTTTCCTTTGCTTCTATAACATTACAACAATATTTTTTGGTGGTTTTAATTACAAGTCGCAGTTACATTATTTTAAGCAGCGTTGCCCACTTAAATAAATTGCTAAATATTATTCTAAATATGTACAAATAACGTAGATGAACTGCAAGATATTTTAAAATTACTCGTAGTTTGTTTTATGGTGCAAGAATGCTTTCAAGAGAAGACGTTTTTCATAGTCTTTGGGCTACTTATAATGTTAATATTTAAGTCTTCGTTCCAGCAATACATGTAAATGCAAATTGTAACTGAAATTAAATGTAACTGATACATTTTCAGTAACACTAGTTGTTCCCCCTAAGCCTTAGGCCTGGTGTACACTTCAGATTAAGACCGTGTTTAATTAAAAGTTCTAATTACACACTAATTACATTTCACTTGCTTTAGTTTGACTACCGATCACATCAAACTCGACCCATACCACATAGCTATATGCAATTATTCAAGGACTTACAGTTAGTAATACACAGTGTTCACTTTTGTTTTGTTTTGTTTTAGTTTAACGTCCAACAGTTATGCTAGAGCGGCTAAAGGAGACGTGGAGCTAATGATTATAAGTAGAATCCGAACCACTTCGGTCGTTCAACTTTACCCCTACCGGAAATCGAACTCGAGACCACGCGAACCGAAATCAAGAGTGCTAGACGCTAGACCAAATGGGGGTCCTCACATTATGTTGATTTAAATCATTCAGTCAGTGTTGCCAGATTCGAAGATTAAAAAGTAGCGTGTCTGTACTCCGAAAGTAGCGAATTCGAACTATTTGTAGCCCAAATATATAGAAATGAATATTGATGATGCTAATGAAATAATTTAATATGAGCTGGAAAATGTGCTGGACGTATTGCAAGAAGAAATTATGATCGACGGACGAAAACAATTCTAGACTGGACACCACAAGACAAAAACAGCCTAGGAAACCCCCGCATATAAGAAGGTGTGACGAAATCAAGAGCCACTGAGGAGTAGCCTGGAAAAGAATTGCCCAAGTTAGATAGTTGTGAAGACTTGGAAAGACCTTCATCCAGCAATGGATTGATAATGGTTGATTATGATGGTGGTGATGATTTTATTATATCTAAACCTCGGAGGTAAACTAAACCAAGTCATAATTTCGTAATTTTACAGAAGCGAAAAACTGGTTCCTCAACTAAGACTATATACATAACTTTCACTAGGTAAGGTAGGGTAAAAATGGATCCAAAATTTAATGAAAGTCGTAGAACGAAAAAAGTATTTTTGACTATTCAATCCATCATGTTGCAGCAAAACTACGAAAATTAACACAAAAGAAAACTAGAAAGTTAAGAATCACTTGTTTTGCGAGTGAGAAAAAAATAGATACAGATAACTCGAATTACCTATATACTTATATAATATGTATGTCCATGTTTCGCAAGTAATTTTTAATCAATATAAAATTTCAACTTAAGGAAAGCAAGATTAGTTTTCTCGAATAAAGATTGCATGCACCGTTGAGAGCTCAGGAATAAGATTATTCTATGTTACGGCACTGGATATGTGCTTACGTAATGCATTACGACCTTATGAACTTGTATAATAAACAGAATGCACTTAAAATGAGATGCGAATTATGCGAAACATCGGACTTTGAATCTAACTTGTTTTGTGATCCAACTCGAGACCTCACATAGCAAAGATGAGTGTAACAGCTCCCACCACAAGGTTCAGGACGTTCGTGTTATAAAGTGTCAATTAAACACGGAGATGTGAAATGGTAATAAAGCATTTGATCAATTTCAAACAAAATACGTATATTGTAGTAATAATTTACCCTATTTGTTAAGATAATGAACGTTATATTCTGTTTTTAAAATGTCAGTCAAAGCAGAATGTATTGAATAATAAATGAGAAATTGTAAAGTTTCAATTTCGGTACGATTAAATACATTAGTGTTGCTAAGTGTTACGTTATCCGTTAGGAGGTATTGAACAATTCTGATTCAAAGGAAGAAATAAACTACTGTATAGTACTGGAGTTAATTTAATAAAGTTTAATTGTATAGGCAGTTCTGAGGCTATATGAGACAAAGTCTATTGCGGAAAGTGAAATATGGGTTCTATTAGGGTTTTAGGGTGATATACCCACTGATCATTGAACCTGGAATACGCGCATGGAAAGCATTAGCACTAGCAAATTAGCTATGAAGAGGTACACCATATCATAATTCTAAGTCAAAATGAAAGGAAAAAATAAGCGAAAACGACAGACTGTACGAGAATAATACTTTCACTATTTTAATTTCACACTATTTATTTCGAGACTTTCGAGACGAGACCGAGACTTGGTACCCGAGACCGAGATCGAGACAAGCATCTGTTGACCGAGACGAGACCGAGACCGAAACGGTGATTTTTTAATCGAGACGAGACCGAGACCGAGACCGTTATTTATCAACCGAGACGAGACCGAGACTGTACAAAGTCTCGTCTCGTCTCGTCTCGATACCATCCCTATTTATTATTGTTAGTTTATTTTCAACTATTGGTTTAATTCCTATAATGCTATTGTGATCATCACAATTTTGCTCAAATAAGAGTATTGTTGCGCCATACATAGTTGATTTTCTTTCATAGTTTTGGGGAAGTCATTATTTATATTATTACAAAAAAATTGTCCTAAAATTTTAATGTGGATTATTGTGGATGCGTAAATAAAAACATATCAATTATAAATATGCATGTATTCAGATTCCAGAATGTGTTCACGACACTTGATACATATCACAATTTTATCTACATCGCCTGGTATATAATATACAACAAGTTCACCTCAGAAATCAGATTCATCTACCGTAATATGAGTTTCATCACCCCTCCCCCCATAGTAAGTCTCAAATATGCCCTCCAACCTCAAATCTGCCCTCCTTCAAATGTTGAAGACAACTCTGATCCTCCACAGCATTGTTTTTCAACTTCATAAATATTTTGAACATCGCTTTAAAAAATGGGAACGGTCTTACCCGTTCCCCGAACGTTGAAGACAGATTTGCGCCCCTGTCTTCAGTATCTGGATATCTCACAACGAACTACATACTCAGATACAGGCCCCCAGAGCTGGTTTAAGTGTTTTCTATTTACATCTTCAAATGATATACGTATACACTCAGGCCCATATTCACGAATGGGCGTCTGAGTTTCGGACTCAAGATGACAAGTTTCTAGGGGTGAAATTTTAAAGAACGAGATTGAAGTATAGTATGCGGATAAAGAAGCTGTCCACGAGAAAGAAATAAAGGGAACTATACTGGAAACAATGTTCATACAACAGCGGGGCCGAGTTTTCTTGTCACACGGTAGTGGTAAGAAGAAGCTGAGACAATTGCTTATTGGCTTCTGACGTAATCAACGCATTTGCTTCTGTATGCCCCACTAGGCCACCAATTAGGGGGCCTCTCCCCTAAATTTTTTACAACCCTATATTCCCCATCGGTATAGCTATGTATTGCTGATTTTAGTAGTATTGTATCGCACAAGTGACTAACTTTGGCATTCCCATTTCGGAATACCACGCTACGCTACTGCTAATTACCAAAAATATATTACGGTAAACGGAAAAATAGGGAAAAACTAGAAAATGAAGGGTTAGAACCTAAATACGAATTTTTCGTGCGTTCCCTAATTACCCCATTGTAACGATCTGTATTTGCATTTGTTAAGTAAGGACAAATGTTCGATTGACGTAAGTTGACTTGCACTCTTACGTATAGGTACGGATTTATAAACAAAAATTTCAAATTATTTCCCCAAATTTTAGAAAAATTTAATTTCCCTAATTGGCATCACTGCGCGCAGGCCCGTCCAATTGATGTCAACAGTTAGGTATCCATCCGAGGTATCTACCTAGCAAGTCTTAAGAAGGTCTTTCTATTACGAAGGAAGCTACAGGGAGAAAGAAGTAAAGGAAATTCGAAATCAGAAAATTCTCGAATTTTTGACTGGGGTGAAATTTGAGAAGGAAATTCGACACCAGAAGAAAACAATTAATATGATAAACTATAGTCCAACCATATTTTGCAAGAATAATATCCCTATATTTTAATTAGTGTCCACACAGGAGTGGATTAAACAAATGACACACCCGTGTGTGCCACTTTGGCCACCTGGGCCACCGAGTATACATTTGATTACATTTTTTGACTACTAACTCGTGTTGTTGTTGTACTTATAGTCTCGACTAATAATAATATCGTTGTTGTAAACAATAACTTTATAAGGAAAATTTTCTCTCCTTTTTACATCTTAGTTCCAACACTGTTGGTGAGAAATGCAGGGTGTTTCAAAATGAATATCGGGGTTTTAAGTCTTCGTAGTACTTATTACATTTTACATACAATTATAAGCAATGCAACAAGTAAAGGAATGCATCAAGCACCTCAAACAGTCTTTGCTACAAGTGTTCAATGTGAGATTCATTCGTCACACGGCACACATCTAGTCGATAGGCGAGAAAGGCCCATAAACTTTCCGCCATATGGCACAAAACACATTCAATTTAGGGGAGTCTCGTTTCAAGTGTACCATCTCCTGAGGATTTGCTGACGGCCAGATACAAACATTATGAGTGTTCACATTAGCTCTTAGGTGAAATGTCGATTCATCACTGAAGACGACACGATCCATAAAATCTTCATTGTCATGCAGCAATATTTCACTTGCGAAATTGGCACGTAAACCGTAGTCTGTAGGCTTTAGACCTGTAGCAATTGCAAACGATAAGGACGTAGTTGCAAGCGTCTCCTTAATATTCTTCACACAGACCGTTGCACTGTACAGGTTGAGTCTTTATTAAAACACAAAAAAACTTTCTGCTCATCTAGTCTACATCTTTGCTGCGTGCTCTTTCTAACGGCAGACAGAAGAAACAATGCATGTAGGCTACATGCGTGCGTACAAAACTGTTTGAGTTGCTCTTTCATTTGATATAATATTTATAATTGTAAGTTAATTGTAATAGATACTACAAAGTTTCAAAACCCTAATATTAATTTTGAAACAGCCTGCATTGCTTAAAATTGTGTCATCCTATATTCATGTCTTGTATATACATATCATCAGGGCCGGTCCTAGTCAATTTGTCGCCCCATGCAATGGCATAATTTGCCGCCTCCCCCTTTCTCCAGAAAGAACAAATTTTAAATATGCTACTCTAGCATGAACAACAAAGATGAGGGTAAGTGCAGTTGCACTCAGAAAGGCTTAAATACTTACTCTAAAAATGCAATCCCGTTGTGTCTGTTTTTTTTTTTTTTTTTTAAATATTAATCTGTTATGTTAGTGAAAGATAAAGCTAACACAGCTGCAGAGGAAAGATGGTAATCCTTTTTATAGAATTCACTATCGAGCTTCAATCTCAATGTATCAGTTTGCAATTCCAGTGCAACTAGCTCTTTTATCTTTATTTCTTGATTTCTCTTTTAAGAACTTGTTTCTATCTTCAATGATAAGGGACTTGTTTCTGACAAGAAAAGACTAGTTGTCATATCAAAACTGTGATAACTTACTAAATGGAACAGATATTCACTACTATTCGAGAATTGAATTCTTGTATTTGGCAACAATCAAGCAATTTGTGCTCGGATTTATTCGACCATTTGCTTTAGCATTGTCCATGTGGCCTTAAACTAATGCAACCTAAACATAATTTATGAATGTAGTATTCAAATAGAAGGTCAGCTTAGTAAATGAAACTACCGTCATCATGAAGTCTGTTTCCAACAAGAAATATTTAATTTAAATAATATACTTATGACAGATTTTGCCGGACCATCCAAACTTGCCGCTCCACGCAAATGCACGTGTTGCATATATGGTAGAGCCGGCTCTGCAAATCATATATATCTTGTCGACAAATTATTTACGTATGACATTTAGAAAAATACTATTAGGCAAATTAGTATTAGTTTTTACCTTTAGACAAGTTATTTGAATTTTATACTGTTCGTGACATTATTTTCGTACTTATTAAAGGCCTGCTTTCACGAAAAAACAAAATTTCATTTCTACTTTTATTTCTTAGTTGATATTGATGAAAACTGCTGAAACCCGAATTATTAATAGGTATGGTATTCATGTGAATTGTAAAATATTTGTAGCGTATCAGTATCTAGCATTTAATTTATGTTGTATTTTACGGTGATTATACCTACATAAAAATATTTAATACTTAAATAGACGTAAGATGCATTACAAATGACTATTTGAAAAAAAAACGAAATTTAGAAAAAAAGCGAGAGGCAATGTTTTTTTTTCTAAAAAAACGTACATTTCTGAAAAAATACGAACGTTTTTTTTTTTCTATTTACAACACTAATCTCTACTCTGATCACCAAGAACGTTGAAACAAAAGAGCAGAATCTATCGTTTTGTCTTCCGATACCTTAATAGCCTTTGCTGATGCAAATGTGATTGCCTTGATGTTGCATTTCTGTGCATATGAAAATGTGGACTGGACTTCCATTTGAGCATCAATGTCTTTATCGATACTGAAAAGCTCATGGACGTTCACATTATTATCTGCATTTATTCCAGTTACAATATTACGCAATGCTTCTTCCTCAGACAGTGGGGAATATAGTTCAAGCACACTACCAATTTTAGCCACATCCTCTTTATCACAAGCTATCCTTGCAGCAGTTGCCTCTTTGTGTTCTTCACTAGTAGTATATTGCATATCACAGAAGTCCTGATTGACAAAGTTGTAAGACGAGGATACAGATTGCCCTTTACTTCTCTCTTATTCCAATACATCTTGTTAATACTCCTGTGGTTTTTAATTACCTTTAGCGTCTGCTCAATAACCAGGTCACAACTAAGACCAGCACAAAATTTGTTACTTCGTCTGATGACACGGTATCCTTGCATGAACTTATGATACACTTCAGGGTTAGTTATCTCCAAACTAGTCGTGGTTTGAAGGTACAGGTAAGCAGACTTTAGATAATTTTGGTGACCAGCAGCAGCAAGTATGGGCAAACAAGCCGAAATAGCATGTAGGTATTTTCTCCATGGCCCTGATCGATCGGTACGAATTAGCTCCCTGACTACATCCAACATCTGCGTATAGTTCAACCAAAGTTTGCTTGTCTTTGCCTCCTGTGTATATTGTCACATTTTTTCATACACAGCGAAAACTATATTCAGCATACAATCTGATTCAAGCATGTTGTCCACCTTTAAGTCACCCTTTTCAGCTTGACATTGTAACTGTTCTGAATGAATGTGTAACTTGTGAATGTCCCTCTCAAACCCAGGTTCTGTTTCAAAATAATTTTGGAAATAATTAAGTTTGTAAAACATTCATTGACCATAAGATGCCCACGTAATGCACGCTGTATTGCTTTTTCCGACATAATACGTATGATTGTATTATCACTGTAGATTGTTGCTAAGATCTCGTTCAGTCCACTGTCTTGCTTTAACGTACCTATAGCACCCAATAAACCTTTAAGATATGGAAACTTCCAAGTAACAATATGACACCTTTCACTCGAATATTCTCATCGGCTGCACTCACGATTTCAGAAGCTTTCCAAAGCAATGGCTAGTCAAAACAACAGCTGGCATTTTGTATTTCGCTGTTAGTTCACAGATGAAAGTGAGAGTTGACAGAATGCATGTCTTGTCTCCAGAGTACATATCAATCATGGATGGGAATTGCATAGATGATTAGCCTGGATGTGTACATGAGGGTGCGACATACTGCAGAAAATAAATCCTATGATATTTTATTATTATTATTATTATTATTATTATTATTATTATTATTATTATTATTATTATTATTATTATTATTATAGTTGTTTTCTTTAATTTGTAAGAACAATTCAGATATTTTTCTTCATATTTTTCTTACATCATCCATCCATATATATTCTTTTGATTATTCGTTATATATCTTGATTCCCTCTCCAGACTTTGATGTTTCCTTTCTTGGAGATGGTTTAATAAAGTTATTCAAAATAGGTTTGATGATTTTATTATATTTTTTACCTACACTAGATTTTGGTTTCCTTGTATTTGGGTTATCTTGAAATGCAGTAGTAGTAAGGGGGTTACTTCAGGACACTTTTTGGCCCCTGGGTCCCTGCCTCAGGACCCATGGTCCATGGCCCGGGGTCAATGACCTAGGGGTACATAGGACCACCCCCTCTAAATTTTGGCAGGGGTACCATGGCCCACCCCCTAAATTTTGGCAGGGGTACATAGGACCACCCCCCTTAAATTTTGGAAATTGCCAAATCTAAAAATTTGGTATGGTAGCCTAGGACCATAGTATGTACCTCTATCCGTATTGGGTGTCTATGTCGTTCCCTTTCATGGGTAAAAAATTGCCAAAAAGTCAAATTTCGGGGGTTTTTGACCTAATTTATCCCCTTTGATGAGGTGTTATTACCCTATATGGTTATATGGGCGTATACAGGGGTCCATTCCATTTCATAAGACATGGGTATATTAATGCACCCCTTGAAAAATTTGGGAGGGGTACCTTGGCCCACCCCTTAAATTTTGGAAATTGACCAATTTAAACATTGGGTATTATCGTACAGGACCCTAATATGTATTATGATAAATTTGGATGGTCCACCTCGTTCCCTTTTAGGGGTACGAAATTGCCAAATTTTAGTACAACCACGTGTTTGTTTTGGCTCAATTTATCCCCTTGGATGAGGTCCTATTACCTTATATGATTATATGGTTATGTATATTGGCCCATTCCCTATTATAAGACATGGGTATATTGATGCACCCTTTAAAATTTTGGGAGGGGTACCTTGGCCCACCTCTTTATTTTGGAAATTGTCCAATTTAAACATTTGGTATAATAGTATAAGACCCTAATATATATATATTACTATAAATTGGGGTGGTCCATCTCGTTCCCTTTCATGGGTACGAAATTGCCAAATTTTAGTACAACCACGTGTTTCGTTTTTCACCTAATTTATTCCCTTGGATGAGGTCCTATTACCTTATATGGTTATATGGTCATGTATATGGGTTCATTTCCTATCATAAGACATGGGTACATTGACGCACCCTTTAAAAATTTGGGAGGGGTATCTTGGCTCATCCACTCGGTTTTAAAAATTGTTTAATATAAGCATTTGGTATCATAGTACAGGACTTCAATATGTACCACTATAAATTTGGATGGTCCACATCGTTCCCTTTCATGGGTAAAGAACTACCAAAAAATCAAATTTCGGAGGTTATTGACACCTATTTAGCACGTTATATGGGTATGTACAGAGGTTTATTACCTTTATATGTTTATGTTCCCTTTTAAATTTGGGAATTATCAAATAACAAAATTCGGTAAACATTTTCTAGGACCCATTGGTGTTCCTCTTATGACCAAATATTCAAACTTTAAAGGTTATTCACCGGCTTTATTATTGAATAACTACAGGATTTATTACTTTTTCATAAGACACAGGTGTATTTGTGTACCAATCTTAAATTTTGGGAGGGGTACATTTCTTATTGTCATATCAATAATTGGTAATTGTTCATTGGGTAAATCATTATGATCACGTGATCAGTTATTGACCTATGATGGGATTAGGAGTCCAGAACATTGGTACATTTAAACTTTGTAGGATAATTTGAGAATGCGTCATTGGTATTGATTATTACAGCCAAATATAAACGTAAGCAATACGATGTACCACGTGATTGACCTTGATGAGGTAGTGTACAGGGATACATAGCTAACCTTATTGAATCTTATGACTCATAGTCTTAAGGGAATACATGCTACAACACTGGCAAAGTTATTGTTGATGCAATTTGATTGGTTGATCACTATCTTTCGTGCAATCTGATTGGCTGATCACTATCTTTCGTGCAATCTGATTGGTTGCTGATTTTCAAATCTTCGCTGCATTCAGTTTTAAGTTTTGTTTAACATTTAAAAATCTTGGTTTCGTTCAACATTTTGCACTCACTGATAAATATGATCAAAACCGTTTATTTGTTAATCGAATAGTTAAAAACCGGATAAAGTTTGACGGTTAACCGTGAAACGTGAAATATTTTTTTAGTTTGAAAAGCTTTTGTTTGAAAGTTTTTGTTTGAAAACTCTTGTTTCAAATTTGTGTTTGAATTTTTTTTGTTTGAGAATTTTGTTTGAAATTTTTTTGTTTGAAAATTTTAAATTTTTTTGTTGCAAAATTTTGCTTGAAAATTTTTTGTTTAAAATTTTTTCGTTTGAAATTTTTCGTTTCCAAATTTTTTTGTTTAAATTTTTTTGTTTCGAATTTTGTTTTTCCAAATTTGGTTTGAAATTTTTTGTTTGAAAATTTTTGTTACGAAAGTTTTGTTTGAAATTTTGTTTCAAAGTTTGGTTTGACATTTTTAAAAGTTTGTGCACTCATTAGTAAAGAACCGGAACTGTTTAGAACTAAAACCTCTGGCTTTGAAAATTTTTTGTTTAAAATTTTTCGTTTGAAATTTTTCGTTTCCAAATTTTTTGTTTAAATTTTTTTGTTTCGAATTTTGTTTTTTCAAAATTTGGTTTGAAATTTTTTGTTTCGAAAGTTTTGTTTGAAATTTTGTTTCAAAGTTTGGTTTGACATTTTTAAAAGTTTGTGCACTCATTAGTAAAGAACCGGAACTGTTTAGAACTAAAACCTCTGGCAACATTGTGGTGCAATAGTACACATCAGAATATGGGGTTGTACTTGAAATGAAAAAACAATTCATTGAAATGGATCATTTTATTACACTCCACATACATCCATACCAGATAGTGGTTCTGGATATTGTCGATACAATGTATTTTGAACTTCTTGCACTAGTTTGTCTTTAGCGTATATTTTTAATTCCAATTGAAGTCTTTTAAGGTCTATTGCGATATCAATTGGTGGAAACTCAATGTCCATTTGATCACAAATAAACTGTTTATCAATACAGTTATGCACCCACGAACGATGTTGACAACCATCACAATATCTAGATACATGTTGTACAATATGCATAACACATTTTTCAAATTAGTACTTTTTTAGAAATATACTTGTTTTGTTGCACACTTCCACTGCATGTTTAACACACTGAAATACGCTGATGAATTTGTTCCATTCCGTTTGTGTTAGATACACCATGTTGCGAGGGACATGGAATGTACTCTTTTTACGTAACAGCACCATCTTCTCTTCGAGGACTGTACGCAGCACCACTTCATGATTTGAGCCTAATGATTTGACTATGGTCACATTTAGCTCATCATGAAAATAATCGTTCATTTGGTCGATTCGTGAACATAATATTTGCCATTCTTCACAGGTCAGTTGTACACCAAATTGTTCTGCTTTGCCCAATCGAATTACTGGTTCAAATGTTCTAGCACTGATACCAATCATCACATGTTTTGTTTGAAATATATTTATTGGATAATAGCTTGCGAAGATGAACTCTTTATCGTTAGAAGTACACATCTTTCCTCCTGAAAAGCACTTGCTCAAATGATTTCGTGGGATGACAGTGTATTGATTGATTTATAGAACTACGGCTGACGTCATTGGAAAGGAATGTGCTGACGTTTGAATTCATTGTTTCATCACAGTTGCTGACGTCATGCTGACCAACCAAATTCATACAACTATGTCTGACGTCAAAGGAATGTGCTGACGTTTGAATTCATGATTTCATCACAATTGCTGACGAATCTGGCTGTGTACTAAATTCAAATTGATGACTTCGACCCAAGAATCCTTTGTAACATAAAGATACAGATCCAGTATTTAAAAAACGCAGCAGTTCTTCTTGTTTTGATGCTTCCATGGGAAAATATCTTGCTGGTAAAATTATATTCTTATCATTTTCAAGCTTCACTACGATTCTTAATCCAAACTTTGTAGGGATCGTTTGGCTAGCTAAGATTCTATAAGGTACATTCTGTTGTAAATCAGTAATCTTGGTAAATGATTTCATCACATCACGTGTGTTTAGAAACTGCAGACAAGTAGCCATGATGATGTTATCATGAATACTAACTCGAACGATAGGCAATACTTTGATGTAATTGTATGTTTGATATTTGGTAAAGTATTTCCACATACGATGTTTCAATGTCTGATTAAATCTTTCTGCGATGCTGGCTTTAATATCTGGATCCGTTGTTGTAACATGTTGCACGTTGCGTTTCCTGAGAAACTTTTGTACTGTCTTGTTGGTAAATTCAGTTCCTTGATCACTACGTAGCACAATTGGTTTCCTCTTCTGCATTCACTATATCCTCGGCACTTTTTGATTTTAGTGGTACAGCCCACCCGTACCGACTAAACACATCAATCACTGTAAGAATATAGCGGTAATTGTCATTATAGTTTTGAAGTGATTGTAAATCATTTAAATCACATTCCCATTGATCATCAATATTGTTGACAAGATAAAAATCTCTACGGAAACGACGACGTACAGGACGATGTAACGTGTAGGTAGGTTGTTTGTTTAACCAAAGTTTTATTTTGGCTAGAGGTATAGATTTTCCTGTGGCTTGCCATAATTTCTTTGCAGTAGAAAACGATGCAGGATGTGCTGGATTGTAATAAATGGATTTCAACTTTCTGTTCATGGTTTGTACGTTGACCATTGTGGAATGATACGTTTTCTTTTTGGTCGGAATATATATATATATATATATATATATATAAAATGATTACTCGTACAGATACACATGCACACACAGACAATCATCGAAAAGACAGTATACATGACGACACACATACACATACTTACAATGTATTCGGCAGCAGTACGTAGATGTCATTGGTTTTGGCCCTAAATAAAAAGAATACGGGTCTTTAAATAGGAAATACCGTCAAGATGTACATAAAACCCTACGTCTGTTACTCAAATATAATAATAAACAGAAAGACTTTTCTACATATTTCTATTCTAAACTAATATTCACTTTTAAAAACCGTATAATGGCTTACTAACACGAATTTAGTTTTATGCCGCCACGAAAAATGATACAAAGAACATAGAGTATTGTTTTATAATCGCATGTAACAAAGCTGTTGTAGAATAACAAAACTAAATGCAACTAATAAAGCTCCGAAATACATTTGTAATTTAAATATATAAGCCGATATTTAAAACATTTTTATAACTTTTTTCTAACACGTTCTAAATCGGGACATTTTTTCTGAATTTATCCACCTTCTTGTATATTTGATTAGAATTTCAAATTATTGTATACTCTTAAAACTATTAACTAAAGATAAGACAGATGTCGAAGTTTTTAATGATCTATTTTTATGAATCTCATTCCTTTCCAATGACGTCAGCAATAACTATAAATCAACCAATACAGTGTCATCCCATGAAAACATTTGAGCAAGTGCTTTTCAGGAGGAAAGATGTGTACTTCTAACGATAAAGAATTCATCTTCGCAAGCTATTATCCAATAAATATATTTCAAACAAAACATGTGATGATTGGTATCAGTGCTAGAACATTTGAACCAGTGATTCGATTGGGCAAAGCAGAACAATTTGGTGTACAACTGACCTGTGAAGAATGGCAAATATTATGTTCACGAATCGACCAAATGAACGATTATTTTCATGATGAGCTAAATGTGTCCATAGTCAAATCATTAGGCTCAAATCATGAAGTGGTGCTGCGTACAGTCCTCGAAGAGAAGATGGTGCTGTTACGTAAAAAGAGTACATTTCATGTCCCTCGCAATATGGTGTATCTAACACAAACGGAATGGAACAAATTCATCAGCGTATTTCAGTGTGTTAAACATGCAGTGGAAGTGTGCAACAAAACAAGTATATTCCTGAAAAAGTACTATTTTGAAAAATGTGTTATGCATATTGTACAACATGTATCTAGATATTGTGATGGTTGTCAACATCGTTCTTGGGTGCATACCTGTATTGATAAACAGTTTATTTGTGATCAAATGGACATTGAGTTTCCACCAATTGATATCGCAATAGACCTTAAAAGACTTCAATTGGAATTAAAATTATACGCTAAAGACAAACTAGTGCAAGAAGTTCAAAATACATTGTATCGACAATATCCAGAACCACTATCTGGTATGGATGCATGTGGAGTGTAATAAAATGATCCATTTCAATGAATTGTGTTTTTTCATTTCAAGTACAACCCCATATTCTGATGTGTACTATTGCACCACAATGTTGCCAGAGGTTTTAGTTCTAAACAGTTCCGGTTCTTTACTAATGAGTGCACAAACTTTAAAAAATGTCAAACCAAACTTTGAAACAAAATTTTTGAAACGAAAAAATTTGGAAACGAAAAATTCAAACAAAATTTTAAAACGAAAAAAATTTTCAAACAAAATTTTAAATTTTTTTGTTGCAAAATTTTGTTTAAAATTTTCGTTTGAAATTTTTCGTTTCCAAATTTTTTTTGTTTCGAATTTTGTTTTTTCAAAATTTTGTTTGAAAATTTTTTTCGTTTTAAAATTTTGTTTGAATTTTTCGTTTCCAATTTTTTTTTTCGTTTCAAAAATTTTGTTTCAAAGTTTGGTTTGACATTTTTAAAAGTTTGTGCACTCAATAGTAAAGAACCGGAACTGTTTAGAACTAAAACCTCTGGCAACATTGTGGTGCAATAGTACACATCAGAATATGGGGTTGTACTTGAAATGAAAAAACACAATTCATTGAAATGGATCATTTTATTACACTCCACATACGTCCATACCAGATAGTGGTTCTGGATATTGTCGATACAATGTATTTTGAACTTCTTGCACTAGTTTGTCTTTAGCGTATAATTTTAATTCCAATTGAAGTCTTTTAAGGTCTATTGCGATATCAATTGGTGGAAACTCAATGTCCATTTGATCACAAATAAACTGTTTATCAATACAGTTATGCACCCACGAACGATGTTGACAACCATCACAATATCTAGATACATGTTGTACAATATGCATAACACATTTTTCAAAATAGTACTTTTTCAGGAATATACTTGTTTTGTTGCACACTTCCACTGCATGTTTAACACACTGAAATACGCTGATGAATTTGTTCCATTCCGTTTGTGTTAGATACACTATGTTGCGAGGGACATGGAATGTACTCTTTTTACGTAACAGCACCATCTTCTCTTCGAGGACTGTACGCAGCACCACTTCATGATTTGAGCCTAATGATTTGACTATGGTCACATTTAGCTCATCATGAAAATAATCGTTCATTTGGTCGATTCGTGAACATAATATTTGCCATTCTTCACAGGTCAGTTGTACACCAAATTGTTCTGCTTTGCCCAATCGAATTACTGGTTCAAATGTTCTAGCACTGATACCAATCATCACATGTTTTGTTTGAAATATATTTATTGGATAATAGCTTGCGAAGATGAACTCTTTATCGTTAGAAGTACACATCTTTCCTCCTGAAAAGCACTTGCTCAAATGATTTCGTGGGATGACAGTGTATTGATTGATTTATAGAACTACGGCTGACGTCATTGGAAAGGAATGTGCTGACGTTTGAATTCATTGTTTCATCACAGTTGCTGACGTCATGCTGACCAACCAAATTCATACAACTATGTCTAATGTGCTGACGTTTGAATTCATGATTTCATTACAATTGCTGACGAATCTGGCTGTGTACTAAATTCAAATTGATGACTTCGACCCAAGAATCCTTTGTAACATAAAGATACAGATCCAGTATTTAAGAAACGCAGCAGTTCTTCTTGTTTTGATGCTTCCATGGGAAAATATCTTGCTGGTAAAATTATATTCTTATCATTTTCAAGCTTCACTACGATTCTTAATCCAAACTTTGTAGGGATCGTTTGGCTAGCTAAGATTCTATAAGGTACATTCTGTTGTAAATCAGTAATCTTGGTAAATGATTTCATCACATCACGTGTGTTTAGAAACTGCAGACAAGTAGCCATGATGATGTTATCATGAATACTAACTCGAACGATACTTATATATGATGCAAAACTGATGACGTTGCATCATGTTCTGACGTGTACTATTGCACCACCATGTTGCCAGAGGTTTTAGTTCTAAACAGTTCCGGTTCTTTACTAATGAGTGCACAAACTTTTAAAAATGTCAAACAAAAAATTTTCAAACAAAAATTTTCAAACAAAAAATTTGAAACAAAATTTTCCAAATAAAACTGTTCAAACAAAAATTTTTAAACAGAAAAAATTTTGGAAACGAAAAATTTCAAACGAAAAATTTTAAACAAAATTTTGCAACAAAAATTTACAAACAAAAAATTTTCAAACAAAATTTTGAAACAAAAATTTCAAACAAAAATTTTTCAAACAAAAATTTCAAACGAAAAGTTTCAAACAAAATTTTGAAACAAAGTTTTCAAACAAAAATTTCGAAACAAAAATTTTTAAACTAAAAATATCAAACGAAAAAATGTCAAACCAAAGTTGCAAACAAAAAAATTCTAAAACTTTTCAAATGTTAAAACAAAACTGAATGCAGCAAAGATTTGAAACTCATCAACCAATCAGATTGCACGAAAGATAGTGATCAGCCATCAGATTGCACGAAAGATAGTGATCAACCAATCAAATTACATCAACAATAACTTTGCCAGTGTTGTAGCATGTATTCCCTTAAGACTATGAGTCATAAGATTCAATAAGGTTAGCTATGTATCCCTGTACACTACCTCATCAAGGTCAATCACGTGGTACATCGTATTGCTTACGTTTATATTTGGCTGTAATAATCAATACCAATGACGTAATTCTCAAATTATCGTACAAAGTTTCAATGTACCAATGTCCTGGACTCCTAATCCCATCATAGGTCAATAACTGATCACGTGATCATAATGAGATACCCAAAGAACAATTACCAATTATTGATATGACAATAAGAAATGTACCCCTCCCAAAATTTAAGATTGATACACAAATACACCTGTGTCTTATGAAAAAGTAATAAATCCTGTAGTTATTCAATAATAAAGCCGGTGAATAACCTTTAAATTTTGAATATTTGGCCATAAGAGGAACACCAACATCTACAATGGGTCCTACAAACCTTTACCAAATTATGTTATTTTATAATTCCCAAATTTAAAAGAGAACATAAACATATAAAGGTAATAAACCATATAACGTGCTAAATAGGGGTCAATAACCTCCGAAATTTGATTTTTGGTAGTTCTTTACCCATGAAAGGGAACGATGTGGACCATCCAAATTTATAGTGGTACACATTGAAGACCTGTACGAAGATACCAAATGCTTATATTAAACAATTTCTAAAACTGAGTGGATGAGTCAAGATACCCCTCCCAAATTTTTAAAGGGTGCATCAATGTACTCATGTCTTATGATAGGAAATGAACCTATATACATGGCCATATGACCATATACGGTATAAGACCGCATCAAACGGGATAAATTGGGCCAAAAACCAAACACGTGATACAACATATTGCTTATGTTTATATTTTGGCATTTTTTTTTTACTCATGAAAGGGAACAAGGTGGACCATCCAAATTTATCATGATACATATTGAGGTCATGTACTATGATAGCGAATGCTTAAATTGAAAAATTTCCAAAATTTAAGGGATTGGCTATGGTACCCCTCCCGGGGTGCATCAATGTACCTACGTCTTATGATAGAAAATGGACCCCTATACATGACCATATAATCATATTAGGTAATAGGACCTCATCCAAGTGAATAAATTAGGTCAAAAACGAAACACGTGGTTGTACTAAAATTTGGCAATTTCGTACCCATGAAAGGGAACGAGATGGACCACCCAAATTTATAGTAATATATATTAGGGTCTTATACTATTATACCAAATGTTTAAATTGGGCAATTTCCAAAATTTAAGGGGTGGGCCCAGGTACCCCTCCCAAATTTTTAAAGGGTGCATCAATATACCCATGTCTTATAATAGGGAATAGACCCCTATACATAAGCATATAACCATATAAGGTAATAGGACCTCATCCAAGGAAATAAATTGAGCCAAAACAAACACGTGGTACAACGTATTGCTTACGTTTATATTTTGACAATTTTGTACCCCTAAAAGGGAACGAGGTGGACCACCCAAATTTATCATGATACATATTGAGGTCATGTACTATGATAGCGAATGCTTAAATTGAAAAATTTCCAAAATTTAAGGGATTGGCTATGGTACACCTCCCGGGGTGCATCAATGTACCTATGTCTTATGATAGAAAAATGGACCCCTATACATGACCATATAATCATATTAGGTAATAGGACCTCATCCAAGTGAATAAATTAGGTGAAAAACGAAACACGTGGTTGTACTAAAATTTGGCAATTTCGTACCCATGAAAGGGAACGAGATGGACCACCCAAATTTATAGTAATATATATATATATATATATATATATATATATATATATATATATATATATATATATATATATATATATATTAGGGTCTTATACTATTATACCAAATGTTTAAATTGGGCAATTTCCAAAATAAAGAGGTGGGCCAAGGTACCCCTCCCAAATTTTTAAAGGGTGCATCAATATACCCATGTCTTATAATAGGGAATGGACCCCTATACATAACCATATAACCATATAAGGTAATAGAACCTCATCCAAGGGGATGAATTGGGCCAAAACAAACACGTGGTACAACGTATTGCTTACGTTTATATTTTGGCTATTTTCTACCCCTAGAAGGGAACGAGGTGGACCACCCAAATTTATCATAATACATTTTAGGGTCCAGTACTATAATACCAAATATATAAAATGAGCAATTTCCAAAATTTAAGGGGTGGGCCAAAGTACCCCTCCCGGGGTGCACAAATATACCCATATCTTATGAAAGGTAATGGACCCCTATACATGACCATATAACTATATAGGATAATAACACCTCATCAAAGGGGATAAAATCGACCAAAAACCAAACACGTGGTACTACGTATTCCTTACGTTTATATATTTGGCAATTTTGTACCCCTAAAAGGGAACGAGGTGGACCATCCAAATTTATCAGAATACATATTAGGGTCCTGTACTATAATACCCAATGTTTAAATTGGTCAATTTCCAAAATTTAAGGGGTGGGCCAAGGTACCCCTCCCAAATTTTTCAAGAGGTGCATTAATATACCCATGTCTTATGAAATGGAATGGACCCCTGTATACGCCCATATAACCATATAGGGTAATAACACCTCATCAAAGGGGATAAATTAGGTCAAAAACCCCCGAAATTTGACTTTTTGGCAATTTTTTACCCATGAAAGGGAACGACATAGACACCCAATACGGATAGAGGTACATACTATGGTCCTAGGCTACCATACCAAATTTTTAGATTTGGCAATTTCCAAAATTTAAGGGGGGTGGTCCTATGTACCCCTGCCAAAATTTAGGGGGTGGGCCATGGTACCCCTGCCAAAATTTAGAGGGGGTGGTCCTATGTACCCCTAGGTCATTGACCCCGGGCCATGGACCATGGGTCCTGAGGCAGGGACCCAGGGGCCAAAAAGTGTCCTGAAGTAACCCCCTTACTACTGCAGTATTAGAATAAATTACTATTTGTGTATAATTTTTCTAGATTATCATCACCATAGTTTGATACATTTTTATTAATTCCCATAATTCTTCTGTTCCTGTATAATGATTAGTAATGATAAAATCATCCCCATTGATCTTAACTTCAGTATCTCTTATCATGTTTATTATTTTCCCTTCTTCATTACATGCATTTATTCCAAATGTCTTATCATCTCTTGTCGCATATTATTTTGTAGTAATTTTACCAAAACGTGTTTGTTTAGCAACTGGCTCTACTCAGGGGCGTACGCAGGGAGTGGGTCCTGGGGTCAGTACCCTCCCCCCGAAATCCAGACTTTTTTTGTAAATGTAGTCTACTTTTAGGAGGAATTTTAGAAATTTTCATATAATTTAGCCTCAAATTGTATTTGGACCTCCCGAAACGCTTTAGACCCCTCCCGAAATAAATTCCTGAGTACGTCCCTGGCTCTACTCCTTTTACTTTGTACCTAATTTGTTTTCTCATGTTTTATTTCTTCAGTTAGGTACAGAGGTGGTGTTTCTAATAAGCTTGGGTCTACTTTTGCACTCTTATGTACAACTGGAACTAAGTCTTGTATTAGATTTTTATTTTGTTCTGCCACTTTTGATATATCTTGTCCTAACTCTTTAATTGCATCGATAACAGGCTGAGCTTGTTCTTTATATTTCTCATTTCTCTCTTTATACTTCTATTGGTCAGCTTAATTTCCTTAAATCTTTTAACAAGTTATTCTCTTAATAGATTTCTTAGTTTTGTTAACATCCACTTATTATACAAGAAAGAAAACATAAGAACATAACGTGACGTAACATCTACGCTCAGGTAGTTCAAATTACACTTTAAAAATCTCATTAATTTTATTTCTATATTTCCTATTATTCGCTTTTCTAGTCATGTCTATTTTTAAGAAACCATACTCTTCTTCGAAACACCTATTATATAACGATTGTAATTTTTCAAATGGCATATCAGTTCCAATAGATTCATCATATATGTGTTTTAAATTCATATTGTCCTGTATAAAAATGCAAAGAAAGTTTAAGTTATCTAATTAGCTGTTTTGGTACTTCAGAATAGATTTGTCCAAGATAGAAACAGTGTAAGCCTTTATGACGACCACGAGTAAAATATTCTCTTACATTGTTTTGTTCTTCTAAAATGAACCCTCAAACACTACCACAAAATCATTCTCACATTTATCTAATGGAATAATTTCTTCATTATTTCCTTTTATTATTTATTGCTACTGTATCATTAATATTTCGATCTATATCTCGAAAAATGGTTATTCATCTGTACTAAGCATTATCCATTTGAAAACAATTTAGAAATAACACGTGCAGGGTTTTACACAATATGTTTAACGCCAAGCATTACAGAAAAAATAATAAATTAATAGGATCGACTCTATTTGGCCTAAGAAACCCTAATACTGGAAACATGTTACCTAATTCAAAGGAAATCATAGTTCCACCTGGTCAACATAATTTAAAAGAATGAGAAGAATATATCCAATATTTCACTAAGATAAAGACAGTTAAATTTACTGAAGATAGAAAGAAGAATAGAGTTAAAGTATGGAGTAATTATTATTCTATAACTTTGGATACTATTAACTACTAATAATTACTACTACTACTACTACTACTAGTAATAATAATAATAATAATAATAATAATAATAATAATAATAATAATAATAATAATAAATTCCAATGGTAACAGCTATGTTAATAATACTAAAACTATTGTTATAATGGTAAAGTGTAAAGAGCAGTAATTAATGTTACTAATATGAGGTTAATGGTGTGGAAATAGAAAAAAAAAACAGACATTATGAAACATCTGGGAATCACATTTGATAGGCGGTTAAAATTTTGTCACCATACAAATGCTATTATGCAAAGAGCAAGAAAGAACAATAGGATTTATTTATTTATTATTTCAGAACGACAGAATATGTACTTATACAAATGACGTTGTAAGAACTACGGTAGAATCTGGCTCAACCGTAATATGAAACAGTATATCTAAAACTTTGACTAGCAGATTGACAATATTCTCGGCACGAACACGATGGTAGCACCACAAGAAATTTTTAGTTCTCGTGCCGTTTAGGACTTCTGCCACGAAATGTGCCATTTAGGTCTTATGCCGTTTACGACTTGTGCCGCGAAATGATTTCTAGATCGTCTGCTGTTTAGGACTTGGGCCGCGTCCTTATCCTTGCACGATGGTCCAACTTTGAAACATAGCTTTAGGACGGTCCTCTTGGTTACCGATATTTCACAGCTGTGCCCTCGTCAACATAACCGACACCGATACTAAGTACCGGTGTAATACATAGCTCTGCCTTTCCACTATATGTAGTGGGAACAGCAATGCCTTCACTTGTAAAAGGCCCTCAAGGTTTGCATAGGTCAGTGGTTCTCAAGCTAATTCCAATCACGACCCACATTTTATCACATCTTCTTGCCAGCGACGCCTTTATAATTTCTGGTTTGTAATACACTTGTGTGGGATTCTTAATACATATTCCGGAGATCTCACGCTATCCATTTATTTCTATATAGTAAGATCCATTCCTTGTATATAGTGGATACAGTAACTTCCCTAAAAGCGAATGGATTAAAACGAAGTTTTTCAGGTCATTCATATTACAAATATCGAATCCGATCCGTCTTATGTTTCAAAATGGAGGCCTTTTAAAAAATTTGAAACTTCATAACTTCCTTAATGTTGGTTGGATCATATGATAAAAAGATAAAGTAATTTTTAATTTTGGTTTAAAAATTGAACAGTTATTAAAGTTATTAAGTATTTTAAATGACTTGATAATGTACGTCAAGAAGATTGAACCGGACATTGCCACACTAGTGAAATCACACCATGCTCGGATATCTCATTAGCTTTCAATTTTAATTGTATTTCAATAATAAGATTTCGTTACATTTGTATTTTTCTGGTACAGTAGAGCGTCGATTATCCGAACGTCGGTCAACCGAACGACCGCTTAACCGAACTGTGTACTCGCTCGCACCTGTTACTCTCCCACCCGACCGTCCATCATCCCCCTCACTCCCAAACCAAGTTTCCCACAGTAGTCGCCGCACTGAGCCACCGCTGGCGGAACATTGCTTCTAATGGGGCCTTCATAAGGCGCTGCTGACCGGCTAAGCCGCCAGTCGCTGTGTTTCAACAATCAGCACACTTTGTGTACTGTGTGTATTGTTCATGCAAAATGCGTATGTAATATGTACATATTTTTGTTTAATAAACTGTACCACATACTATATATTCCTACTAAAGTTGCCTTTGTACGTTACTTTGTAATACTTAAAGAGATGCCTGTTTTTATGAATAAATTTACTTTACAGTACTTCTTTTTGGCAAATAAACATGTACAGTTCGATTATCCGAACAAACCAGTTTCCGAACACCCATGTCCCCCAATTACTTCGGATAATCGACGCTCTATTGTATTTCAATATGCAGTTCTCATTAGTTTCATATCGTACCTCTTTCATTTAAATTGATTTTTAAACAACTCTGAAGCTGTTGACAATTTTTAGTATACCTATTTTGTGTTGTTGTTAACAGTAGTCTATGTATAAAAATATAAATATGCCTCTCAAAACAAAATTCAAAATAATATTTAAACAATATTTTCCAGTATTAGATTAATTATATTTATCTCTTCCGCTTATCTTCGCGCCCCCAGGTTCAGAAATCCTGGTATAGGTTATTTAACTGCTGCTACTACGTGTTACATACTCGATAGTTTACACAGATAAGCATAAACTAACTGAAGTAGTTTCTGGTAGAGACCTGCACGGGCCGAATTTTCGACCCGAATCCAATCCAGCCCGAAAAGTTTTGGAGATTTTCGACCCGAGCCCGGCTCCGACCGATAAGTTTTTTAAACTTCTTGGCTCAAGCCCGGTCCGGGCTCGATAAATTTTGAAAGTTTTTGACCCGACCCCGGCCCGATAAATTTTTAAAAATTTAGCTCGAACCCCAATATTTCTCAAAATTTAGTATTAAACTTGACCTAACCCTCAGAAACATTTTCTAAACTCTGGTTCACAACCTGACGCTTGCCTCCCGAATGGTACTCCCATGCGCAAAAAATATTGCGCGTATACTTTAACTCACAATTTTTCGCAATTATTCCATTTTCCATATGTTTGTTGGTAAAATTCAGTTATTAGTACGTGGAGATAATAGAAAGCAATCCATCTAAGGAGATATTTCCAAAAAATATAATAAAATAATAAAAATATAAGCAAAAAACAAGATTATGTTCGGTTTTGTGTATACTGGCAATAATGTTTTCGAGGGAATTTTTGGAGTAGCACAGCACGATTGCAGAGGGAATAACAAGATTAGTAGGAGAACAGCTGAATCAAGGAACTGGTAATTGGAGCAAAATATTGCATTTATTGGCTTAAATCTAGGGTGTAAATTGTCTGCCAAATATAAATTAGCTTCTGTAATCAAGATGTTATACGGAAATATATAAACAAAGAGAAAAACTGTTGTCTTAAGTTTAGAAGTGACATGTTCTATAGCCATGAGCATTTATTTCTTAAGAAAAAGATAGGCAACAAAAAAAATCTGTGTGGTCAAGTGGATAGGGTGACGGACTAATAATTCTTATACTGTTTTGACACCAGATCGAATCCCATCCGGTCCTGTTCATTTTTTTTCTTTACAAAACATTGTAGAAAGTGTATAATTTTTATGTTAATAAGAAACGAAATAATATAATAATGAAATAACTTTTTGTTTTTCTGATGACGTATTTATTCAGAATTAGCTTACTATTTATTACTAATAGCGATTGTTTTTAGTTTATGGTACAATCCGCGGCAAAAAACCTGCAACATGAGCATATAAGTTTATTGTGAAATTACGAAGTCTTTTGCTCCAAATTAAGTATGCACGGGAGGAGGCCAAGGTTTATCCTGGCGTGATTCGTTCCACTTAGACGTTATGTTCATTCCCTGTGCTGTTAGGCGTAGTTTCACAAATACTTACACCCTCATGTTGCAGGTTTTTTGCCGCGGATTGTATGGTATGCTTAACCGTTCCCTCTCCGTTTTTACACAGCTTAAACTCACTGCGAGTGTCTGTGAGTCAGGAACAGGAAAATACAAAACAAGAGCAACCTGCAGCTTTACACACAGCGTGAGGAACACAGTCACAGCGATAACTCGTTGTCATGAAGAAAAAAACTGTTCTAGTGTTTCTGTGTGTGTGTTTCTTTTTAAAGTATTGACTCTCTCTCTCTCTCCTTTTGTTTCATATCCACAAGTGCAACAAATGCAAGTCTGTGTGGAAAAAAATCAAGATTGCTTTCTTTAAACAAAACTAAATTTTACAGCTCTCTTTGTGAGGAACGCGAATGCTTCCAAAAGATGCCATGAATATTAACTATAATCGTACCGAATTATACAGTAGCGTGAAAAACTGATAATAAAATGATATAACATGCATAAGCTTTTTTTTCTAGAGTAACCACACATTAAACATAACAAATTAAATTTTTGGGATTACAAATTATCACATTACGTGTCGGTGTAGGCCTATTCGTTTTCACATTCGAGCGACGAAAGAAGAAAGTGTGGTGATAGTTATAAAAACCGAATACCAGATTTCAATAAATTCAAGTTACATGGCTCCTACATATCGAAAAAAATGATTTTTCGATGTCTGTCCATCTATTTGTCTCTCGGTTCGTCACGCTTTTACACGCACTCAAATAGAGGCCATACTGTTCAACGTATCTGCACCGAATTCTAGACATAACGTTTTAATAACATAATATCTTTCGAATTTTGTCTCTCGACACCTAAAAGCAAGGGTAATTTACTGAAGGATTAAAATTTAAAATAATTCAATTTTCTCAAATAAAAAATGCTGTGACGATTTTATTTACTTTTGATAAATATATATTTTATTAACAAATTTCCACCACATATGAATATTTTTTTCTGAAAAAAATATATATGGTGTAATTTACTGTATGGTATGCGTTCTTTTTGCACAATTTTCTCAACCACATTTCATAAATAAACGTATCATTAATTACCTAACAATATGTCAACTCGTTGGAAGGAGTAGCTTAATCTTAGGGTGAGCTTTCCCCCGATGGTTTTCCCATTAACGCCTCAGGCAATTTTGTTCATATTTCGTAAAGAAATATTTCATTAATAAACTAACATAGAGCATAAATAGTTTATTCCGATAACATACAGAAGAAGTGATTTTCTCAAGGGTTGATTTTTTTGGACAATTGTCTCAGTAATAACTGAGACAAATTTGTTCTAATTTCAGTAAAAATATTTTCTGTAATAATCTTACAATATGGTATAACTCGCTTGTTCCGAAAAGAAAAATCCAAAAGAGAGAGTTTACTTTGACAGTGAAATTTTTCCCGACGATTTGCTTAAAAATTACTCGATATACTGTCAAAATTACAGATAGAAGAGTTTACCTTTGGGGGTAAGCTTTTCCCGATGACCTTCCTAAAAACAACTCAGGAGATGTTTGTTGTTCATATTTTATAAATACGTATTACATAAATAACCTAGCTATATGGTATAATTCCCTCATCCGGAAAGAAAATCTAGAAATGTTATATTACTTTTGACAGTAAGTTTTACCCTGCGATTTTCTCAAGAACGACTCAGGCTATTGTGTTCGTATTTCATAAATAAATGTTTATGAAAACACTAACAATATAGCATAGCTCGTTTATACTGAAAAGATCCACAAGGGATAATTTATTCTTGGGGGTGACTTTTTGCATAATTTTCTCAGAAATTACTCAGACGCTTTGCTTATAGTTCACATACAATTATATCCTTATAATTCTAATATATGGATCAAGTTATTTCTAACGGAAATATGACCAATGGGTACTTTACTTTTGGGCCTGAAGTTTCTTCTAGCAAAGTTTTCCAAAACATTATTTTATTCGCAATTTCCCAAATAAATGTTTCAATAACAGTTGCAGCCTAACATAAGTCAGTGTAAAATATTCGAGCGAGAAAGTACAGTGCGTTTACTCCGTACCTTTCTTAAATATATTTTTAAGTGTTACACCTAATCACAATTTTCCGAACAAAATCGAAACTTCTTTTTAAATGTGCCTTGTTGTGGTCAAATGGTTCAAGTGCATTGGTTCTGGATTAGATTTCCAGTGAGAGCTAGTGTATCTTCATCCAAGAGATGTGACACGTCGGTGCAAAGAAGAAAGTGTTTAAATAAGCCTAACCAAGCTAATCAACAAAAGAAATAATACAATGTTACGAAATTATCGTAGAAACGTTGTTAATATTAGGTAGGTTCGACTGGAATGTCCAAACAATTGTCAATTTCAAAGGTCTTTGTTTTCGTCCGGCGGGAGCTCATGTGGTTCGGATTTAACGTTAATCAGTAGGTCCACGTCTCATATAGCCTCGCTGCTGAAAGGGACGATAAACTCAAAATCACATCACACATCTTTGTTTTCGCCTTTGTTTTAGCTTATAAATGTCTCTGTTCATAAGCTCCTTGGTGGTTAGCGTACGCGCCTTAGGCGTGGAAGACCCGGCGAGAGCTCACGTGGTTCGGAGTCCACGTTAATCAGTAGGCCGACGTCTCATATAGCTTCGTTGCTGAACGAGACGTTAAACTCAAACTCAATGTCTTTATTCATAAATGTCTTTGTGTATGGTTTTTCATATACGTGGCATGGACATTAAATTTTGATTTCTACGCCATATGTATCTAATTACATACACACCTATAGAACGAACACAACAAACTTGGAATATCTACATTGTTTGCGTATGGAAAATAATCACGCTCTACTGTACAGGACAGCCGTGTGTATGGAATTCCATACACATGGCAATCAACGTATTAAGAAATGTATAATAATAATAATAATAATAATAATAATAATAATAATAATAATAATAATAATAATAATAATTATTATTATTATTATTATTATTATTATTATTATTATTATTATTATTATTATTATTATTATTATTATTATTATTAAACAGAAAACGATACGATCACTTACATAATTTATAAATATAAGTTAACATTTAATAAGCATATAACTGCAGTGGAATTAAGTTGTTTTTCTCTCTCCCTGAACGCTACAGCCCTTATTGTTCTAAGGTGTAGAGGAGAACTTGTGGCACCCACGATTTGGGGCGGTGTGGTCACAACTTGGTATCCCTTTGTTGTTAGTCCTAGCTTTCTAGACGGATGCAGTTATTACCGGTAGAATATACAAGCAAATAGACTTTTGTATTACTATTAAAGTAAATAATTACACTCATTCCTTCAATGTGATACTTGTGGTTGCTTAACCGTATACAGACAGCTGATCCATGGAAAAATCGTTAATAATAATAATAATAATAATAATAATAATAATAATAATAATAATAATAATAATAATAATAATAATAATAAATAACAGGAACTCGACAAATATTCTTGCAAATAATAGGAAAAAGTTTGCGTCACACTGTTCACTTTGCTGGACACACCAGTGTGGCGCGTTATATCGATTGTGGCACACTGGAATATAGGGTATGTTTTTTTTAATTTTTTTTCCAACTATTCCAACTGCTTCGATTGAAATGGATCTATAATAATAGGAGAATGAACTTAGTCTTCTTACCCTTCAATTTAGAAATAAGGTTCGCGAGAATTTCATAAAAGAATAATATACTCAGAATTGTATATAGTAGTTTGTTTTATTCGAAATTACATACTTCCTGCAACTGTTTTTTGATTGAAATGATTTGAAATGAAATTTTTAAGTTTTACGTCCCACGATTATGCCGGATAGGCTAAAGGAGACAGTGATGATAAGAAATGAATGAAATGGTGGAATGAAAAAAGTGGGATAAAACGGGAGAACCTCGAGAAAACCCACACACACAGTGTTTGTCCAGCACAAGGTTCACTTGGCGCGAGCATAGATCGAACCAAGGACTCCATGCACCAAAGGTGAACGCTCTACCACTGAAACACCGTGGTCTCTGAAATTACTTATGGAACTACCGAGAACTATGCTGTAATATTTGAATGTGCTTCAAGTTTACAATAATTAGTTTAGTTAAATTCATTATTAACAATTAAATAATTGCATTCATTATTAACAGGTAAATGCTGCTGATGCAAAGACTTAAATCTAGCGATACCGCGAGCGTAAGTATTAAACAGAGAGATTTTAAAGGGCCCCCTGAGCTGGGGGCCCTGGGCTCCATTGCTCCGCCCTTAATCCGCTAATGCCTATAGATTATAAATTAAAGGGGACGGGCCGGGTCCGTTCTAAAAATTCCGGCCCGTGCAGACCTCTAGCTCCTGTATATATGCTATCTGAAAATACAGTAGAGTTTCGCTTATCCGACATAAAACAGGCAGGCAGAACGCCGGATAATATGGATGTGTTAAGGAAAGACCTATAAAAAGTCAAACTATGATATAATTTTACACATTACGCATCTAATTATCATCTTTGCAAGAAACAAATATAATGCATTGACTCAGTGACGTATCCAGCGTGAGGTCCTGGAAGCTGTCCCTTACCAAACCTCAAGCACTTTTTAATAAACCTACTTTTTCCCTTTTGAGGTTTTTTTTTTTTTTTTTTTTTTTTTATGTCAGATTACTTTGAGTCAGTATCCAAACTGTGGACAATGCGTTGTTGTTATAATTCTAACAAGTAACACTTCCCGAGTGTAACACTCCGATTTTGATAAAATTTGGCAGGTAGATACTATACATAAAATAAACAAATAAGTCCTTTTTTATTTTTTTTTTGCTGAAAAACGGTTGTAGGGGGCAAAAGCCCTCACCCAAAATTTGAAAGTTGAAGCTCGAAAGGCAAAAACAAGTGGACCAAAGTGAACGAAATTGTGAACAGATATTGCGGACATAAAATTAGAGAATACGTGTTTTGTATTTTCCTGGAAAAAACGGTTAGGTGGGGCACAGATCCCTCCAAACCTTTGATCATGAAATATCAAAAGTGCTAATAACAGTATGTCAGAAGTGCCTAAATTTACAAGGTCTGTATGATAAGTAATGAGACTCGCCGCGCCGCGGCGCGCGTGTCGCTGGAGCGGGTTTGTCGGTGATGGAGGATGTAGGGGGGGGTCCGAGCAAAGCAACGCACCGCGCGTCAGTTGGCTCCGAGCCTTAGTGGAGCGCGGACAAGCCTTGGACAAAGCCCTTGTGAACATTCTTGTCACGGCGGAAAATCAACAAACATGGAGGGTTCCATCGAACAGCGTTATGCGATCAAATTTTGCGTTCGCCTGGGGAAAACGGCTACTCAGACGCTTTCTCTCATCACGGAGGCCTACAAAGAGGAAGCCCTATCCAAAGCCCAGGTGTTTCGTTGGCACAGTGCGTTCCGGAACGGCCGGGAAAGCGTTGAGGATCTGGAGAGGGCTGGACGCCCGACAACAGTGACTACGGACGAAACTGTGGCAAAAGTGAGGGATCTCCTGAACTCAGACCGTCGATTATCGTTGAGATTGATTGCTGATGAACTCGATATGAACCACACAACAGTGCACAAGATTGTGACGGAACAATTGGGAATGAGAAAAATCTGTGCGAAACTGGTGCCGCGAGTGTTGACTGACGAACAAAAGCAACGACGTGTTGATTGTTGTCAGGAACTGTTGAACCTCATGAACAGTGACCCTAACTTTGAAGATGACGTCATAACAGGTGACGAGTCGTGGGTGTTCCAGTACGACCCTGAAACGAAACGTCAAAGCGCGGAGTGGCACACTCCTGCGTCCCCGCGCCCCAAGAAGGCCAGAATGTCGAAGTCAAAGGTGAAAACAATGTTGATTGTTTTTTTTGACAATGTGGGGGTGGTCCACAAGGAGTTTGTACCCCAAGGACAAGCCGTCAACGCCGCCTTCTACAAACAAGTCCTTGAGAGACTGCACAGGAGCGTCAAGCGGAAAAGACCGGCGATCGCTAGCCGGTGGAAGTTGCATCACGACAATGCCCCTGCCCACACCGCCTTCTTAGTGACCTCCTTTTTGACCCGGATTGGGGTGGAAGTCCTTCCACAACCACCCTACAGCCCAGATGTGAGCCCGGCCGACTTCTTCCTCTTCCCGAAGCTGAAGCCACGCTTGAAAGGAACCCGTTTTGCAGACGTCACAGCCATCCAAGCAGCCGTGACCACATTTCTAAAGGACATGCCGGCTGCTGACTTCCAGGGGGCGTTTGCAGCGTGGAAACATCGATTGCAGAAGTGCATCGACGCAAGAGGAGAGTACTTCGAAAGCTTTTAAGTCCCTGTACAGATCAGATCAATAAAACAATGTTTCCAGACCTGGTCTCATTACTTATCATACAAACCCTGTACATGAAGAATTGGAACAAAACTTTGTGTTAGGACAATAAGCAAAAAAATAAACAAATTCGGCTTTTTATTTCCTGCGAAAAAACGGTTTTAGAGGACAAAAGGTCCCCCGCATGAATTTTGAAATTTGACGCAAGAAAGGCAAGAAAAAATGGACCGAACTGAATGAAATTGTTCACAAATGTTGTAGAGGTAAGATGAGGGAATACGTGCTTCGTATTTTCCTGAAAAAAAAAAAAAAAAAACTGTTGAGTGGACCGAGGCGTTGAGTGTCGGAAGGATTGGACCGAAGCGAATGAAATTGTCTGTAGATATTGGATATGAAAAATAAAGCCTCTCATGTTTCACAAGTGTCTCCATTAGATTTCTTCAAATTTGGCAGATCAACAACAAGCACAAACAGTATAGCGTATTTTGTAGTATTTCACGAGGCAACTTTAACCCTTATAATGTTTTTCCGCATAAACAAAAACACGTGCCGATTAATTTCCTGTTTGCTGTTGATGTGCCAAAATTGATAGGGACATCTTTAAAACACGAAAGTCCTTATTTTACATACAGTCTATAAAATATCTACACACAATTTCATTTGCTTCGGTCCATTCCTTCCTGCACTTTTACGGTAATATTAACTTTTTTTTGGAGGGGCTCTAGGCCCCAACACTGTTTTTTCATACAAATTAAAATGCATTTCATTTATTGTTTTGCTAATTGTCCCTATACGAAGTTTCGTTGCAATTCTCCTTACTCTTTAGGAACTTCTGACGTATACATACTTATTTGCACTTTTGATATTTCCTAATCAACAGCTTAGAAGGTCCGTGCCACA
This sequence comes from Thermobia domestica, assembly GCF_964235325.1. Classification (NCBI taxonomy): domain Eukaryota; kingdom Metazoa; phylum Arthropoda; class Insecta; order Zygentoma; family Lepismatidae; genus Thermobia; species Thermobia domestica. The sequence goes on along the minus strand of NC_137454.1, from coordinate 325,096,185 downwards.
CTCAATCGCTTTTTCCCAGGAAAATACGAAACACAATTACCTCAATTTACGTCTAGATTATCTGTGCACGATTTCAAAATTTTGGGTGGGGAATTCTGCCCCGTAAAACCAATTTTTCGCAGAAAATAAACCCGTTTTTTTTTTTTTTTTTTTTGCGTATTGTCTCTACACAATGTGTCGTTCCAATTCTTCATGTCCTTTAAGCACTTCTGACATACTGTTATTAGCACTTTTGATATTTCACGATCAAAGTTTTGGAGGGGTCTGTGTCCCACCGAAACGTTTTTCTTTTTTCAGGAAAATACGGAACCCATATTCCCTCATTTTTCGTCTACAATATCTGTGCACAATTTCATTCATTTCGGTTCACTTCTTCTTGCCTTTCGGGCGTCAACTTTCATCATTTTGGATGGGGGATTTTGTCCCCCAAAACAGGCATTCGTTTAGTTTTTGCGTATTGTCCATACATAAAGTGTCATCGGAATTCTTCGTCCTTTACACACATCAGACATATTGTTACTAGCACTTTTGATATTTCAAGATTAAAGGTTTGGAGGAGTCTGCGTCCCACCTAACCGTTTTTTCCAGGAAAATACAAAACACGTATTCCTTCATTTTACGTCTGCCATATCTGTGCACAATTTCGTACACTTTGGTCCACTTGTTTTTGTCTTTCGGTCGTTAACTTTCAAAATTTTGGGTGAGTGCTTTTGCCCCCGTAAAACAGTTTTTCCGCAGAAAATAAAAAACATGTATTCGTTTATTTTATGTGTAGTATCTGCCTGTCAAATTTTATCAAAATCGGAGTGTTACACTTGGGAAGTGTTACTTGTAAGAATATACCGTAATGCTATTGATACCACGTGGAATTAAAGAACACTTTTAAATGGGATTACAATTTCGTTTCCGGTCTGTTTATAACATTACTGTATTAGAACAATACACTCATTGCCATTTGCTATTTTTGTTATGTGATATACGTAGCAGACAGTTTTCCTTACATGTCTCTAGAAAATATTTTTGATTTCGTGTGAGTTAGAATTAAGTTTGACCGGTTCATAAATGACAAGTAAGAAACGTTTAAGAGAAATACAGAACTGTTGCATTATTATTATTATTATTATTATTATTATTATTATTATTATTATTATTATTATTATTATTATTATTATTATTATTATTATTATTGATATTTTTGAAACATTAGAATTACGTGCTTACGAGGATTCGTGTCGGGTCCCCTCCGAAAAGAAAAGCTGGATATGTGTCTGCACTCAATGATAGACGTATGAGTCAAGGTATAGACGAGCGTGCTAGGCGATCGAGTCCGGAGCATCAGAAACAGACTAAGACCACAACTTGCAGTTCTTCTTGCCGATTGATGCTGCTTTTTACCTGCTATGATATGTCGGATAATAATGTGAAATAAACGAAGGTCAAGACCATGGCGTATTGGTGTTTCATGCACCTAAACCTGTAAAATATTTGTGCCGAAAACATCTTTCACTCACTAGCTAAATTTGAGGGTATGATCGCTCATCTTGCCTTATAAAGTATAGTCTTATAAAGAATATATATAGCATAATAAAAACCTTAAGACCAAATTCAATGATTTTCTATAGTTTTATTTTTTAATAACGGGAAACTTGTTTATTTCATCACGATAAATCATGTTTGATACTAAGATGTCTGTTTCTGACTATATATATTTTTCATACTTTATTGGAGACAATTTTTTTTTTCAAGAAAAGAGGATGATAAAGGAAGCTATACAACACCATAAACTGAAAGCAATCGCTATTACTAATAGTACACTAATTCTAAATAAATACGTCATCAGAGGAAACAAAAAGTTATTTCCTAATTGTATTGTTTCAGTTTTATTAACATAAAAATTATACACTTTCTACAATGTTTTGTAAAGAAAAAAAATTGAACAGGACCTGATGGGATTCGATCTGGTGTCAAAACAGTATAAGAATTATTAGTCCGTCACCCTATCCACTTGACCACACAAATTTTCTTTTGTTGCCTATCTTTTTCTTAAGAAATAAATGCTCATGGCTATAGAGCATGTCACTTCTAAACTTAAGACAACAGTTTTTCTCTTTGTTTATATATTTCCGTATAACATCTTGATTACAGAAGCTAATTTATATTTGGCAGACAATTTACACCCTAGATTTAAGCCAATAAATGCAATATTTTGCTCCAATTTCCAGTTCCTTGGTTCAGCTGTTCTCCTACTAATCTTGTCATTCCCTCTGCAATCGTGCTGTGCTACTCCAAAAATTCCCTCGAAAACATTATTGCCAGTATACACAAAACCGAACATAATTTTGTTTTTTGCTTATATTTTTATTATTTTATTATATTTTTTGGAAATATCTCCTTAGATGGATTGCTTTCTATTATCTCCATTTACTAATAACTAAATTTTACCCATAAACATATGGAAAATGAAATAATTGCGAAAAATCGTGAGTTACAGTATACGCGCTTTTTTTTTTTTTTTTTTTTTTTTTTTTTGCATGGGAGTACCATTGCCTCCTAGAACTTTGCCTGTCACCGAGAAAACAAAAACTCAATTTCCTGTAACAAAAATCTAACTTAATTGATTTTTAGTATAAAGTGAAGATGGCAATATTGTTTAGCGACAGGCAAAACTTTCCCAACCCTTCTTGTCATATTTTGGGTTCAGTGAAGGTCAAGGTCAGTGCTCAATTTACCGCGCAATGCCTGCAATCCCCTATAGTGAAAGTGGAGCCGCTAAGCAACACAAACTGTAGGGCACACTTCTTCAACGTTTGGCTTTATTCCATTTATCGTTTTACGAAAGTCAATAATTATTAAAGAATTGCAGTTAATCGGCCCCAGCATGGCCCGACCTGAAGAGAAATCAGTGTCGGCCCGCCCAAGCCCGGCCCGGCCCAAAGAAATAACAGTCGGCCCGCCCAAGCCCGGCCCGTGCAGGTCTCTAGTTTCTGGTGTTCTACTTGGATTCATCGATGTAAAACGAAATAATGCTACGATGAAACAAGCAAATCTACATGATTCACGCGAATTAAGTTTACGAATATTTATGAATAACAATTAAATAAAAGGTAACAAACACTGAATGAGCAACAATACATTTAATGTGCTTAGATACATACAAGAAGTACTTTTGTATTGTGTATAATCAATTCCGTGTGGAAGCAGGAATGAAGGGTAAGATTTTATTTATTTATTTATTTTAAAAACAGCTCTTCTTAGCATGTAAGAATGCAAAGACTTTACCGTAACATTGTACTGATTCTTGAAAAATTTACGATCAGTCATATATAACGATACGTGCATAGTTAGCCCTGAAAGAGCATTATTTATAATTTTCCGTACAGGGGTTTCCAAATTCTTACGTGTAATTTAAGTTGCTTCACGATGGAGTAATGTCTTCTTCTTCCTCTCCTCAACCATAGGTTGGTGGGCAACATGGAATTTTTTAATATTTTCTCTCTCTTGGGAAAACTGTTTTATACTTTGATAACGTCTCTTCTTCTTCGTAACTGCATCTAGACATTTTATCCGTGGTCTTCCTCTTCCTGGTTTTCCTTCTGCCTTTCCCTTTATTAACACGATGATCCAATCGGAATGCCTGTTGTCCTTCATTAGCTTCCATTAGTACGTCTTCATTCCTTTTCCTTCCGGTCCTTGATATGCGCAGTATTCTGGGCCAATACAACATTTCAAATGCTTTTAGCTTGGATATGTAAGCTTTTCTCCATGTTCACGTCTCTGATCCATAAAGCGCCACGCTCCATACCAGAGTCTTAATTAATCGTTTTCGAATGTCCAACGACACATTTCTTGATGTTAACAGTCCCCTTTTTAATTGAATGCTTATTTAGCGTGCGCTATACTTGAACACATGTCTTTTTTACTTCTTCCGTCCGACTATATTACACTTCCTAATAGTGGAACGTCATAACGTCTTCGATTTTCTCTTCCCCTAGCCATACGTTTGTTCCTTCCTGTCCTGCTCTTCTGTACTTTGTCACTTTGGTTTTCTTCTTATTTGTCTTTATTTTGCATGTTTTTCTCCAGTTGGTCAATCAGGTTTGGTGCATAACGCTAAAAATGGAACTATGGACAACGAATACCAGAAGTCGTTCATTATCTATTGGCTACATGGCACCAGGTTATGTAATACATTTACATTGCTTATCTAAAATTATAGTACTGTTTCTAGAACTCGAATTATGTATAAAGCTGCCAATAGTCTCGGATTTACATCATGTGTCACCCCAGAAATTATTCGACTCCAATTCCCGATTTGCTACTTCCCTTCTAAGTTAATATTCGTGAGGTGTTTGAAAAAGGTATTTTTTAATCGTCGATACACAATTGATAGGAATAGCCTCAATTGTGTCACACTTTTTGTTACTATTTAACTATTACTTGTTTAATACTGATATTTCAGACAGAAACAAGCGCATAGCTATATGCATATATATACTTTAAATTTTCATAGGATCTTTCGTTTTTTTTTTTTTTTTTTTGTTTGTTTTTTCTTAAGTTTAGAATGGGAGTCTTACTTACGTATGTTTTTCAAGGTTATTCACGTACCGCATTTTGAAAGCTTACCTATTTTATTAATTTGGTCGTCGTCAACGTCTACCATCTGTTTATTTCTTCTTCAAGGACACCAATTCTAATTACATCCTGAAATTCGACACTAGGGAGTACACGACTGGGAACTTTGTTCCAAGAACTTTAACAGCAAACAAGAAAGGTAGCTGAGCGATTTTCCTGCAAATCTCAGCTGTAGAAACTTAAGTAATGAGACCTGTGTGACCATTCAATGATGATACGATCATAATTCATCTATAGGCGAATCATGATCTCACGAATTCCCTTTACAAAGCAAACAAAATAATTCCATTTGAGGCCAACGGAGGGACATGTGAAAAACTCAATCGCACGAGGATCTCCTAATGTCATATTTTGATGGAAGTTCTACTAAGATAATCAACATAATTCTGGAGCGGCTACATCACCCACAATATTAATAAACGCAAGAAGTTGGGAACCTGGATCCACACATTTATCTACAAAATACCGACTCAGCACTACACGTCGAACAATAGTCGATCAAACCAGCAGGACATCTACCAAAGAATATCAACAGCAGCGTTGCCAACCTCGGAGAACAAAATTATCGGTTTTCGTCCTTAATATTATCGTATATTACAAAAGATTATCGTATATTCGTTATAGGTGTGATAATTGTATAAACAAGTAGGAATATATAATAAACTTATCTAGTAATCTTCAGTTTCGAACTCCAAATCAGCGTCACTATCCTTATCATACCTAATTACGCCAAGTAATTACGCGATACGTAATTTCACTTGCCACAGAACGATTCTAACTTCTTTGTTTTTCACATCCAAACAAAGGCGCTAACATTCACATGAGCGAATAATAGAGCCATCATGAACAAATAATATTGCCACCTCCACGTAAATGTGATGGATGCAGGGTTACCAATTCTCAAATCGTTATTGATTTATTTTGGCGAGAATGACTGTTAAAAAATGTGTTTTATAATTCTTTATTGCACACCTAAATTTATTTGCACATTCAAAAACTGTTAAAAAGTGCACGTTCTAAAATTATCGTATATTCACCTATTATCGCAAGGGCATTATCGTATATCGTATTAAGGCTTAAATTATCGTATATCACGATAAATTATCGTATGGTTGGCAACCCTGATCAACAGTTGACTCCCATAACAACCCATCTTTTGTGCGTACAACAAGATTTCTACAATACCAAGTAAAAGGAAAGAGTTCACGAAAGAACTCTGTTTTCAAACTCAGCAATTTGTCATGATACATAGGTAGCAGATAAACAGGGTGAAGAAAGACAAACCTGCCGTGTTTAGTCACCCCCTCACTTTTGATACTGTAGCTATGTAGAATGAAACATAGAAAAAATGAGATCTAATAGATGATATAAGGACAACAGAAATAACTACAAAGATTTTAGTTCACATAGAAAGAAATACAAACTTTTAGGGACATGGGTTTAGAAGTAAATACAGAGGAAACAAAATACATGGAAGTTTGCCGTAACAGTAATACTATACAAATTATAGATACGTTAAAAAATAATATAATACTTTCAGGTCGTCGTGCATGTCCTTCATAACCAAATAAAGGATTAATTTTATTTGTATGGCTATGACTGTTTAGGTAATCCAGAGAATGGGGGAAAAACAACTTGGACTAGGATTCTAATTACAATCTATACTGCTTCATTCATCAATCTTCGATAGGAAAGGGTTTTGGGCATTACTACGCCAATCCCATTTAAAAAGTCTTGCTGCAAGAAATGTCTTCCAATTCTGGAGTAAAATATGGTTCACTGTACTTATTACAGAAGACGTCTTTTACTTAAGTAAATGTACATATTTAGTTGTGTAATATATAAACACATTTTTAAAACTAAAACGAAGTCGATAGCTGTTTAACACAAATATATCTGTCCGATTGTTTCATGGGAAATTTCATGTTTATTTTCTGTGAATGCTCTGTAATCGAGCATATTGAAGTCATTGCGAAGTGTGCTATCTTTTGAGTAGAAAGGGAAATGAGATTCATTATATTCGAGCTGTTTTTTTGCGATAAGTTGTAGCAGTACTACAGAAAAATGTAGATAAGAGGAAAGATAACGAAGAGAATACTAATTACAGATAATAACAATTGGGTTACTTTATTTATTGATTCAAGTTCAAAAGTATATTATTTTTAATTGTGTAACAAAATATAGTAGTAAAAAATCTAGACAGTTGTACTCTTTTATGTATCAATTTGAGATATGAGAAGCCCCCTGGATCAATTGAGACCATATGAGTATGTTGGTGGATAGTATCGTGCAAGTATGTTTTCTTGGGTTTGTCCCGTTTTCTCTCCCATTATTATTCTACCAATTAATGTAACGATAATTCATGTCCATTGATAATACGTCTGCTTTTTGCCTAAAGGACATCATCATAGGATAGGGAACTAGAAATTCCATTTAATTTCACTTTAATAATATTTGTAATTTTTAACTTAGTATTCTTTTGTAAATAACTGAACTTGATAAATACATTCGTCTCTCGGTCTTAAGAATTCTCCTTTAACGGACAAAATCTGGAGCAGCCGATTCAGTCTGAAAGTCTATTTTAAACTAAAAATGTTGAATTTGCTATATTCTAATGAATGTGTGTACAGGTATTTTCTACATCAGCGTCATTTCAGAGTTTGCTTTGTTGGCGGGGAGAACAAAGAACTATACCGCCTCTGCCCTCTTCAAATAGCATCTATGATTTGTCAGTAGTGATTTGACAATAACTATTGGCCCACAGAGAGAAAAATCAAGCGCATTTGGAAGGCAAATCCATAGACTCTGACTACATGTGGCTTTCCTGGCGCTGCTCATGCCACGACAGAACTCCAATCCTAGGGATTCTGTGTTGTAAAGCAGATTTTTGGACTGTGTACTCTGCGCACTCAACCATATAACTTATGTAAGTACATAGCCATAATTTTCTATATTCTGCATGTGTTGATGGAGGTGATACATGATTTCCATCTATTTGCAGCTGTATAGATTTGTCCTGCAGGTGCAGAATATTCTGTGTGTAATTCAGAATTTTGCTAAATTTTTTTCTCAGGATTTTCTACAATAAAAACCAGCTTTTCTCTCTCAGTGTATTAATCCCTACAGACTTAATGTCAGCAGGCCCGACTAAATTTTCGCTGGCCCCCCTAAAATTTTCACGGTAGGCTTGCAAATGCACTATAATATGGTGATGAACTATAAATGGCTGGATCGGCTCCCCCTAACTTCAGCCGAGCCCTCCCTACATTTTGGGGCTGGCTACCGGCCTGAATGTCAGAAGTTACGGGCAATCGGCAGCGTTATTGACTAATCGGACTTTAATAATCCTTTTCAGCACCTAGGTTATATGGGCACGAGCCTACTGCTTAAAGTGATATCCAAATCACCATTTCGGTCCGTATTCGCCTTCGGGAATTGAATCTGGGACTATGCGCGCTGACAGCGCGTGCTAGTTAAGTATCTCTCAGAAATAATTAGCAATGAAATTTACAAGCCCGCTAAAAGCTCTAGAAGAACATTGCTCTCTGGGAGACAAAGCAATTGGAAGTGCATTGTGGGTAACCTGGGGAAGAGAGCTGGCCGCCTTATAAAACCCCAGGCAAAGAACATGAAGCTCTTGTCACAATGCATGGAGATTGGGCGGTCAGGGCTGTGTATTGCAGTATTTTTAGTATACGTATACGTATGCAGTAGTATACGTATTTGTATCTAGAGATTGTAAATACGACGAACATTCATAGAGTCCATACCTTTATCTAGAATTAGTGTGAATACATGCGTTATTCATACATATGGTTCCAGCATTAATCACATGCAAGATGTCGTTGTTGCAGCGAAAACAATAAGATGGGCGATGTGTTGGATAGTGTGAAACCATTTTTAAAATGTGCAAAGCGAAGAAAAAAAATCATATAAAATGTTGATTGTGTACGGGAATAATTCAACAACGTAAGAAATCATGAAAACCTGGGAAACACTGTTTCAATGTAGATGCACAAAAGTGCAAGACGTATTACCCAGTCTTTGATGGAGGAACTAAATGTAATCAAACAAATGGAAGCTTCAGCATTTTGCAATAGATAGTGTTGTAAAAAAAACGGTTTTTTTCTGTAAAGTTTTTTTTCAATAAAAAACATCGTTCTTTTTCATGTTTTTTTTCAAATGTATGTTTTTTTTCTGGCAACTATTATTTATTGATTTACGTTGCAGATTATTGAAATAATCAACAGAACTTGAGTCGAAGCCCTCGTAACTTACAAATCTTTTGTTTCTTTGTACCTATGTACTAGCAAAATTGTGTGATTATTCCTTTCGGCCCCAGGTCATTTTTGGCGTTTTCCTACATTTCCAGTTAGTGACTTATTGCTCAAAAACCATTTATTCGATTGGTATGGTTAAGGCCTTGTTTTTTAGAAAATGGATGTGACTATTTTTTGCTGTAAGTTGCATTGCAGTGTTGCTAATGGGTGTGAAATTATTGAGGGAAATGTAGGGGTAAAAATTTACAAAAAATTCCCTAACCGAATTTCAAATTTTTTTGTATCTAGTACTACTCCTGCTATATGGGTTCAAATCACCTAAAATAATCTTTGGTGTGTTGACAAGGTACAGTGAAATCCTGAAGTCGCTTGCTTCCATCCAAAGAGGGAAAGAAAAAATTCTGTCATATACATGAAATTTTGACACTTTTTCCGCCTCACAAGCAAAAATCAAATATGCCTGGACTACAGCTTCTCTAATTATCCTATTGAAACTTTTTATGGTGCGTTCTGTAGGGCAAAGAGGAAGCTTTCAGGTAGGGGTACGTTTGTTTGAATGTAGCCAGTAAGAGGGAAATAATATAGGGGAAAAGGGAAATTTTCGAATTTTTCACGTAAAAGCGGGAATTAATTGTTTTGGCTGGAAACACTGCCATCAGACAGACGAAAACTATCTGAAAATAAACCTTAGTACTCCAAGAATATATTCTACAAGTATCATGGCGATATATAACAAAGTAACCATGAAATTTAAAAAAATCTCATTCTACCTCAGAAATTCACCATTTTATTACCATTTACAGAACATGGTTTATTATAAACCTCAACTGTACTTTCCCTAATCATTCTAGTGAAACTTTTTATGGTACGCTGTGTAGGCTAAGGATGAGGCTGTTAGACACTGTTACGTTTGTTCGAATGTACCCAACAAGAAGGAAATAATAGAAATAAAAAAGGGATTTTTTTCCAGAATTTGCTCCTAAAATCTGGAATTAAAATTTTCTGTAGCTGGCAGCACTACTATCAGACACACACAAACTATCTTAAAATAAGCTTTGGTATCCCTCTAATATATCCTACAAGTATTGTGGCGATATCTAATAAAGTAAGCATGTCAATAAAAAATATCTCATTCTACCTTTAAAAAAATCACAGTTATCTTCCCAATTAGAGAACAAGGTCTGCTGTAAACCTCAACTGTACTTCCCCTAATTATCCTATTGAAACTTTCTATAGTGAGTTGTGTAGAGCAAAGACGAGAATTCCAGATACTGGTACGTTTGATCCTATATAGCTAACAAGAGGGAAATAATAGAGACAAAACAGATATTTTTTTTCAAAATTCCCCCCTAAAATCTGGAATTAAAATTTTCTGTAGCTGGTAACACTGCTACCAGACAGATGTAAACTATCTTAAATTATACATTGGTACACCACTAATATATCCTACAAATATTATGACGATATTTAAGGAACAAAACTTCTAATTACCAAAAATATATTACGGTAAACAGAAAAATAGGGAAAAACTAGAAAATCAAGGGTTAGAACCTAAATACGAATTTTTCGTGCGTTCCCTAATTACCCCACTGTAACGATCTGTATTTGCGTTTGTTAAGTAAGGACAAATGTTCGATTGGCGTAAGTTGACTTGCACTCTTACGTATAGGTACGGATTTATAAACAAAAATTTCAAATTTTTCCCCCAAATTTTAGAAAAATTTAATTTCCCTAATTGGCATCACTGCGCGCAGGCCCGTCCAATTGATGTCAACAGTTAGGTATCCATCCGAGGTATCTACCTAGCAAGTCTTAAGGAGGTCTTTCTATTACGAAGGAAGCTACAGGGAAAAAGAAGTAAAGGAAATTCGAAATCAGAAAATTCTCGAATTTTTGACTGGGGTGAAATTTGAGAAGGAAATTCGACACCAGAAGAAAACAATTAATATGATAAACTATAGTCCAACCATATTTTGCAAGAATAATATCCCGATATCTTAATTAGTGTCCACACAGAAGTGGATTAAACAAATGACACCCGTGTGTGGCACTTTGGCCACCTGGGTCACCGAGTATACATTTGATTACATTTTTTGACTACTAACTCGTGTTGTTGTTGTACTAATAGTCTCGACTAATAATAATATCGTTGTTGTAAACAATAACTTTATAAGGAAAATTTTCTCTCCTTTTTACATCTTAGTTTCAACACTGTTGGTGAGAAATGCAGGGTGTTTCAAAATGAATATCGGGGTTTTAAGTCTTCGTAGTACTTATTACATTTTACGTACAATTATAAGCAATGCATCAAGTAAAGCAATGCATCAAGCACCTCAAACAGTCTTTGCTACAAGTGTTCAATGTGAGATACATTCGTCACACGGCACACATCTAGTCGATAGGCGAGAAAGGCCCATAAACTTTCCGCCATATGGCACAAAACACATTCAATTTAGGGGAGTCTCGTTTCAAGTGTACCATCTCCTGAGGATTTGCTGACGGCCAGATACAAACATTATGAGTGTTCACATTAGCTCTTAGGTTAAATGCAATTGCAAACGATAAGGACGTAGTTGCAAGCGTCTCCTTAATATTCTTCACACAGACCGTTGCACTGTACAGATTCAGTCTTTATTAAAACACAAAAAGACTTTCTGCTCATCTAGTCTACATCTTTGCTGCTTGCTCTTTCTAACGGCAGACAGAAGAAACAATGCATGTAGGCTATATGCGTGCGTACAAAACTGTTTGAGTTGCTCTTTCATTTGATATAATATTTATAATTGTAAGTTAATTGTAATAGATACTACAAAGTTTGAGAACCCTAATATTAATTTTGAAACAGCCTGCATTGCTTAAAATTGTGTCATCCTACATTCATGTCTTGTATATACATATCATCAGGGCCGGTCCTAGTCAATTTGTCGCCCCATGCAATGGCATAATTTGCCGCCTCCCCCTTTCTCCACAAAGAACAAATTTTAAGTATGCTACTCTAGCATGAACAACAAAGATGAGGGTAAGTGCAAGTGCACTCAGAAAGGCTTAAATGCTTACTCTAAAAATGCAATCGCGTTGTGTCTGTTTTTTTTTTTAAATATTAATCTATTATGTTAGTGAGAGATAAAGCAAACACACCTGCAGAGGAAAGATGGTAATCCTTTTTATAGAATTCACTATCGAGCTTCAATCTCAATGTATCAGTTTGCAATTCCAGTGCAACTAGCTCTTTTATCTTTATTTCTTGATTTCTCTTTTAAGAACTTCTTTCTATCTTCAATGATAAGGGTCTTGTTTCTGACAAGAAAAGACTAGTTGTCATATCAAAACTGTGATAACTTACTAAATGGAACAGATATTCACTACTATTCGAGAATTGAATTCTTGTATTTGGCAACAATCAAGCAATTTGTGCTCGGATTTATTCGACCATTTGCTTTAGCATTGTCCATGTGGCCTTAAACTAATGCAACCTAAACATAATTTATGAATGTAGTATTCAAATAGAAGGTCAGCTTAGTAAATGTAACTACCATTATCATGAAGTCTGTTTCCAACAAGAAATATTTAATTTAAATAATATACTTATGACAGATTTTGCCGGACCATCCAAACTTGCCGCTCCACGCAAATGCACGTGTTGCATATATGGTAGAGCCGGCTCTGCATATCATATATATCTTGTCGACAAATTATTTACGTATGACATTTAGAAAAATACTATTAGGCAAATTAGTATTAGTTTTTACCTTTAGACAAGTTATTTGAATTTTATACTGTTCGTGACATTATTTTCGTACTTATTAAAGGCCTGCTTTCACGAAAAAACAAAATTTCATTTCTACTTTTATTTCTTAGTTGATATTGATGAAAACTGCTGAAATCCGAATTGTTAATAGGTATGGTATTCATGTAAATTGTAAAATATTTGTAGCGTATCAGTATCTAGCATTTAATTTATGTTGCATTTTACGGTGATTATACCTACATAAAAATATTTAATACTTAAATAGACGTAAGATGCATTACAAACGACTATTTAAAAAAAAACGAAATTAAAAAAAAAAACGAGAGGCAATGTTTTTTTTTCTAAAAAAAAACGTACATTTCTGAAAAAATACGAACGTTATTTTTTTCTATTTACAACACTAACTACCATCTCTTCCCAGCGATGAAGATATGGCTCACTACACAAAGTTTTGATACTGACGCCGAATTGCATGCCGCTGTAAGCCAGCGGTTGAAACCGCAGGTGGCAGATTTGTACCGCGACGATATTGAAAAACTTGTGCCACGGTATGATAAGTGCCTTAATTTGCATGGTGATTATGGAGAAAATAGCTTCAGGATGTACCTTTTAAATGTATATAACATAATTTAGTTTGTTCATTCTACTACTTTTTAATTTTAAAATGTCAGGGACTTTCTGGACAGCCCTAATATATATGTTTATTTTTCCACATCTTGTTCGGGGTTTAAAACCCGAAATTCCTTTGTGTATGCCACTGATTATGTAGTTTGAAACATAACAAAGCAGTGTGATAATGAACATATAGCCCACCAGCCTAACTATATTACAATTCTGTAACAGTTTATTATTGTTTTGAAGTGACAGAATATCTGTGTGAAACTATTCTTTTTAAAAAAAAAATCAGAATATTTTGTTCTCAAAACGGGACAATTCCGATTAATCGGAACTTATGGTTACACTAAATTAGGGATAACGCTTGTATTTGTTATAATTAGGAGATGGTGCCTAATACAGAAGAAGTGTAAGTAGGGAATTATATGTTAAATACGTAGTAACTATGTATGAATTACCATAATTAATATGGAAACTTCTACCAATAGTTTTGCTTTATTCACTCCCAGTAAATAATTAGCGGGGGAATTTTATTTCAGAAATATTAAGATGAAGGGGTACCCGAATAATACCCAGTTTTTGTAAACTTGTGTATCCAAATTTTCAACATATCACTTTATTACATCTTGTTAATTTACCGTTTTTCATATGCTGCTGTTACATCTTTGATGCGAATCGTGTCTTTAAACATTTCCCACCACCACCGACCCTGAATTGGGGAGAGTGTCCATAGGCGCTCGTAGAAAATCTCTTCTCGTGGGTAGTTTTGCCATCTGGAGTATTTTTTTCTGCAGATATCCTTCACATGAGTGAAAATATTACAGTAAATTCGAGACCAAAGAACCTCTAACGGTACTTTTTCTTTCATTAACCCTTGTTCACATTTCTAACGGAAAATAATTTAGTTTTCACATCCACTTTAGTGAATGAAAGTCTTGCTTTTGGCAATGTTTCTTATACGAGTACTTAGCATACATCTTCGGTGCAGATGCGGGTGATAGTGGTTCGATTTTTGCTGGAGCTCATGTTGTTCGGATACCACTATAAATTGTAGATCCACATCTCCTAGTGCTGAAACGGACGTTAAACTCAATACAAGAAACGGCAGTTTTTCTTTGTCGTTTTTTTAATAAGCAAAGCTATTTGTGTAATTTGGCATTCTGTGGTCACCGCTGTTATATTATAAGTGGCTAGCTGAATCTGCGCTCCCTACACAGCGCATCATTCACATATGAGCATGAATCTATTTGTCATTCCTCACAACATATGTACAACCACGCACAAAAGTATCTTCCCCCCCCCCTAAGTGCTCAAATTCCATTACTTAGGGTCCACGTCATTTGCAGTTGTGAGAACGCCTAAACAGATGCAATCCAACTTACACGTAACTTTTCTCGGCACTGACAGCAGTTGGTAGCACTGAGTCAAGTCTTTATGCAAGTAAAATTGTGAGTAGATGACGCACAAAACATTTCTCCATTCTAAGATCACTTTTTCTGGTTCAGAGCGTGTTGTCCAATGAACATCATATGTTAATCTCAATATTGCTGTGTATGTAAAGTATTATTTCATTATATACTGTATATTCAAAGAAATAAAAACACTGATCACATATGAATCAGAAAAAATGCTTGAAAGTAGACGAAAATATCAAATCTAGAACAATTGCTGGAAATAAGTTTGTAAATCACTGTCTCCATTGACAGACCTCCAATTCTCCTTATTCCAGCATCTTTTTCTTTCTAGGAAAGAGAAGATCTTGCTTGTCACACTGAGTATGCAACAGCATGTGACCCACTGCTATCCATCATCCAGTCTGACCCACTGCGACCCACCACCCACCGTGACCTACTCTGACCCACCGACCCACTCTGCTCACTGCATTGTAGACAGCATCTTTTGAACAGCATATTTTTTTCACTCTCGACCCTAGCCATTTATACTAAAAGCACGTTTCTGATTGGTTGCAGCTTCCGATTTTCCAAAACCTTCTGGTGTATGTATTGTGTACTATAGTAGTAATAAAAGAACATTGTCGCTTTGTTGGAATTGAAGAAGAAAATTGAAGAAGCAGTTGAGGTTAAATTTACATCATGGCAGTCAAGGTGGAACAAAACGAGCCCTGCAGGGCTTCTAACCCGCTCCTCCTCCTACTACTACTACAGGTACTACTACTACTTATACTCTGGATTAGTATAGCAAAACTGCACACGTAACGTAATCATTTTTTGACATAACGTAATTATTTTCATCTTATTTTAATGGAAAAAAGTGTTTTGAAAATTTTAAAAATAAAATATAAAAATACAAAAACTTTCCTTGGCCCCTGTTTGAACCCACACCAAAAGCAATTACAACTAATAGCCCATTGCGCTAGTGCTTTCGGCCACGAAGACCGCCAGTAACAGACACTTCATTTTTGATATACAGTATTTCTGCTACGTGGCGAGAAACGGATAATTCCAACTTACCAGAACTGCGTATTTAGCTCCTATAAGTAGGGTCAAGCGTGACTTAAAAATATGCTTCTGAACACTGGTGTATTTGTCTACGTTTTACTTTCAAGGCCTACATTTTTCTTTTTCATTTGTTTCTGTTTACTTACCTGAGTTTACTATCTCTTAAGTGAAAAAAGAACTTGAGCCATTCTTGGATATTGATATTTGTAATTGTACTAGTAGCAATAGCACTTATACTACTCCTTGGCTTTCGAGACTATGAGCTGTTAGAGGAGCTAACTACAGGAAAAAATACATTTTTGAATCACAGTTATATACAAATTAATATATATAAAATGAAGTAACTGTTTGTGCTAATCATTACGGCCAAATTTCAGTCAAATAAAATGGATTTAGGTATATAGTTAGGCCTTAATCCAAACTGTGATGTTGTCATATTGCGTTCATTATAATAATATCCTAAGGGATAGTGGGGATCCGAATATTTGCGAAAAAAAATGAGTATCTCACAAGACGTTAAATTTACGGAGCTGAAATTCAGTATATTAACTCTTATTGAAAATGAACAGAACGTCCCCTAGCATTTTTTTTAACATTCTCCTTTATGGGGAGGGGTACATTTTCTACATATGGCAAATAGATAGTGGGTTAGTTTGTAAAAAATATCCAAAACGATCGATATTAATTGAGAAAGAAGAAATACAGCTGGATTCGATTCCCGACGGGAGCTCATGTGGTTCGGATTCACGTTAATCCGTACTTCATGCCGTAAGCGTCGGTGGACCACCGATGGGCAACTAGCAACATCTCGCCAAAAATTGGCGGCTCCGCAGCGACGATCCGCGGTGGTCCTCTTCCGTTTTAAAAATTATACCACCAGCGGCCTACTAGTGGCAGACACGCAACAAAACGCCATGAACCACAAAATTACTCCCCCAAACTATGTTAAATCGCCTATATGCGTAATTTGTTTACATTAAGGAGAGTCTGAAAAAACACTTTTAAATGTTTAAAAAAGTGTCCCGGGGTGGGCGCGAACCACCAATCTATGGATTACTAGGTGCGTGCACTTCCGACTTGGCCACGGAGGCGATGGAGAAAAAGTCGCTTGTAGAGGCATAAATCCTAGAGGTCTTTTGAATTTGGCTAATCAGAGTGCTCCTGTAACCATCTATATTCGACGATAACCGTTTGAGATCAGATAAAGTCCTTTCGCCATGTAATTTTATAACAAAATGATGCACGTCTATTTACTTTATTTCATGGTTCTCCCATATTCACTTTCAAATGATCGGCTACAGTTGTAATCTAAATTCATACAATTATACGCACTCATCTCAAGATTTTTCACTTCATGATGTAGAGCTAGGGGTTACTCTTGACCCCAGTAGCTCACTTTAGGAACAATTCGTCAGGAAAAAATAATATATAATAATAACCGCATTCACATGACTGGCGATAGTGTAACCGTCAAGTGTATCGGGTCACTGTTCGGGTACCATTTATTTATAATCGCCCAAGTATCGGGCGTTCGGGCTGCCATTTATTTGTAACCGTTTCTGTATCGTAGTCTGTCCTCCGTGGTCCTGCCAATGAGTATTCTCCTGAGACCTGGACTTACCTGGGTAGGACGTTGAAGGACCTTTCCAAGAAGGGATTACAAAATTGTTCCCAAATTACTCGTCGGTCACAATGATGAGATGAGCATTAGGTGCAGAGAGGTTCGGATGTCTCGTCTCGAAATCCTCACGGACGATCAGACGGTCATCCAGACCATAACGCACACAAACATCACTCACACACACAACGAAAACACACCGGGTTAAATGACACTATACTTATTTATTAGAATATTATTAAAAAGAAAAATAACGAAGAGAAATGATCACAACACTTAACACTGGATATATATAATTATTTCCATTATCAAAATTGCACTTTACTTTTCACTATACTGTAGCCCTTTATCACTTTGATTTATATATAGAAGATTATAATTGAGATTTCACTATAAATACTTTTCTCACACGATTGACACACTTGGGAGATTAGCACTGGGGGAAGTGTCGCCGGGATAATCCCACGTAGTAATCTAGCTGCTGCTCCAAACAGTCCTGAAGAGTCGACACGACACGAGTCTTTGGTAAAATAACAGTCTCCAATGTGGAATGCTAATGTTGGAGGGCGCGTTTATAACTTTTTGGCGCACTAGGCAGATGAACCTGGGACTTATTGATTGGGGCTAGCCGTAAGAAAACGTCCTTCACCGGCTAATAGCTTATGCCCCTTA
Source organism: Thermobia domestica (assembly GCF_964235325.1). Lineage (NCBI taxonomy): Eukaryota > Metazoa > Arthropoda > Insecta > Zygentoma > Lepismatidae > Thermobia > Thermobia domestica. The sequence continues at coordinate 325,078,161 of NC_137454.1, read as the reverse complement.
GCACAATATTATATTTGAAGCTTGACGCGACGTGCGTGGTTGCTGCCTCGAAACGTGGAGTCACACTCTCCGAACCAAAAGGTTCGAGATACGAACTGCGTTGGTGCATTTGTCAATGTTGGCAGTTCATTCTTAAAAACACTCAGGTTAAATCACTTGTTACATTCCAATTGAATATGAAAAAAATAATGTTAATTTTAGTCCACTGGCCACGAAGCGCATGACATTGCGATAACTCGGGCGTGTGAAAGAACAGATAACGAACTGGAAAAGCGATGTGGCTGGTGCCATTCAGTCGCTTGAACACCTGGTCTACTCTGATCTGCTCTAATCTCCTGCAATATTTCCATAAACGATTAAGGAAAGCACTTAATTCAGTTCCAAATAACTGTGGAATATATACTGTGCATATTAATAAGTCAGGGAGGAACACTGAAAAGGTTCGTCGCTCACTGAAACGTTCTCACCACAAAGCAATGTTTTAAATATATACGGTATATGAAAAAACGATGATAGACTTCTTTGTCCAGTTGCGTGGGAAAGAAGCAATTCCCACCGAAGAAAGAACTTATTTGCGTCGCAGAATAAAGTATAAATCGAAAAAATAATTACTGTCTTTACGAAATATATAGAGCGTCTAAAAACGATACTTCTATGACCTGGTGGCGGTTATAATAGTTCGTGTTGGTGCCTTCGCGATTTTCCGCGAGAAACCGAAGAAGCGCGGACCAAAATGAAGTCCTGGCTGCTATACGGTGGTAACTTCAATACCCGGACTCTAGATATCTCCTTCGACTCGACGAAACCCTGCCGCCAGTGGCACACTAGTGGCAGTACTTCGACGCATCGCTATAGCGACGATCGGCATTTGGGGACCTTACTCCTTCCCGTGCTACAATTTTTCGGTGGTTTGCAGAATTCAGAAGAGGCCGGACATCGCTTAAAGATGAAGAGAGAGCTGGACGTCCGGCAACAGCTGTGTCAGATGAAAACATTGCAGCTGTGGAACAAATGATTCGAGAAAATCCTCGAACAACTTTCAAGGACATTGAATCTACAGTGAACATTGGATCGCCAACAGTAACAAAAATTCTTCACGATCATCTTCGGCTCAGGAATGTTTCATCTCGTTGGGTGCCTCACACTTTGACTGAACAGCAGAAGCGCATGCGAGTGGAATTGAGTGAAGAAATGCTTGCAAGATTCGATAGAGGAAATTCTCGACGCGTCTGACGTTGTTACTGGTGATTCGACTTGGATCTATCAATTTGACCCTGAAAATAAACGCCAGTCTACAGTTTGGATCTTTCCAGACGAAAATCCATCCACGAAAGTGAAGCGACCGCGAAGTGTGGGGAAGAAGATGGTCGCAACTTTCTTCTCCAAATCTGGCCATGTTGCAGCTGTTCCACTTGAAGAACAAAGGACTGTTACTGCTCAGTGGTACACCACTGTTTGCCTAACAAAAGTGTTCCAGAAGCTTCGGGAACGGCGTCCAAGAACTGGATTGCGTGGGATCCTGCTTCATCATGACAACGCGTCCGCACAGACGGCCAATATCACAATTCAGTTTTTAGAATCTACGGAGGTCAAACTTATGACTCATCCGCCGTAGAGCCCGTGTGATTTTTTTTCTGTTCCCCAGGATCAAAGATTGCATGCGTGGGAAGAGATTTTGCAGCCCTGAAGAAGCTGTAGTGGCTTATGAGAATGAACTTTCAACACTTGAAGAAAAAGACTGGCAACACTGCTTCTAAAAGTGGTTTTCGAGGATGCAAAAGTGTGTACAGTGTAATGGTGAATACTTTGAGAAAATGTAAGTGTTAAATTGATTTTAAGTATGTAAGTTATTTCACATCTCAAAACTTTCGTAGTGACCCTCGTATAATGGTGTTCCACGTCTCTACTGCACATATTAACCATTTTATGACAATTTTTATTAATCACTGTAACTGAAAAAAAAATGCTTTTTTTTTTTTTTTTTTTACATTTTTCAACACCCTGTATGGGGACACTTTCAGGAGGAGAAGAAGTAATATTTGGGATTTTTCATCCACTGTAATAAAGTTGTGCATCTTTTTTTTTTTATTTTTTTATTTTTTTACCACAATCTGAGATGGTGAAGTCTGATGACTTGTTGATTTGACATGGAATGTCCCTTTACTCACTTTCACAGTTTTTCCAGCAACTCTTTAAGAACAAGGACAAAAACACAGAAACATTGAGGACAGTGAAAAAAACAAACACTATTCGCGCGTTCTTCACTTTCCTGAAGTAAAACAATAAAATATGGAGAACATGCAATTTTTGGTCTTCCATCTTCTATGTGTTGTCAAATCTGTAAAACCGAACCAAACTAAAAACAATATCAATACACAAAATGCTCAACATCTTAGTTACTCATAACATAACTATTGCATGATCCGAATAACTCCAGTATATCCATAAATCATCATTTGTCATATTCTACCGAAATACGTCATGATTTTTCCGACAACCTGATACTTTAAATGTTGTTAATACGCAAAGTTCATTGATCTCATCACTTATTCACTTATTATCTTATGATCATCAAAATCTTTAGGGTACTTCCCGTACATATAGAAAGGTGAAATATATTATCCAGGCTGTGTAGCATGCAAGTAAACAAATAAAAAGCAAGAGGATGATATTTCCCGCCGCCAAATCCCCTTCAATGGAGTGTGTTGATTATTCAACAAAAAGACGTGAAATCCAATCAGAAAATTTGTAAAATATAAAATATGTAGCCAAGTCGCGACTTTGCAATAGTAATAATAATAATAATAATAATAATAATAATAATAATAATAATAATAATAATAATAATAATAATAATAATAATAATAATAATAATAATGGAATAACAGAATTACAATATCAATTACGTAAACAATACCTTTCAATAAAGAAAAAATAATAAATGCCACACCAGAATTCGAACCCGGGTCACTCTAATGGCAGTTCTCTACTCTCATATTTTGCCATCAATTCGCCAGATAAACATAAGAAAATAAACTAGTGGTTATGTTAGATAATCATAGCACATACTATTTCTACACGTGTTGATATAATTCAAAGAATGTGAAAATAATTTCTATCTTCTTTTCTTCTTTGGAAACTAGAAGGTAAAGAAGAATTGTAGGGAGAGGCACGAGCGAGTTCGAGCGACCTTTCACTCAAACTCGACTCGACTCGACTCAAAACAGACATCTTTGAGCTCGACTCGAGAACTCGACTCGAAAAGTTTCCTCCAACTCGACTCGAATTTGACTCGAGTTTCGATTCGAGTCGAGTCAAAACGAGGAAAATCGAGCCAAATGCTGTGTGTAGTTTGATATACTTCCTTCAAGTATCCTACATAAACAATATAATTATTATCAATGATGCTATTACTACTACTACTACTACTACTTCTACTTATTATTATTATTATTATTATTATTATTATTATTATTATTATTATTATTATTAATATTATTATTATTATAACAACACCATGTATAAACATGAAAGATAGGTATATCTGAATACTAAACATTAGTTGACTGCTGACCTCGATAGTCGTGAAGTCTAGGAGACACGGACATCGTTCACGAGGTTCTGGATTTGAGTTCAGGAGAAGCAAGCATCCGGGCTCAAACCAAAAATAGTTACAAATTAGAGGGCGCCGGCCAAACTTGTTCAAAACTGCTTGACCCGGGTTTAGGGTTCTCAATGGCTCGAACGGATCGGCTCACAACTCATTCCCTATCGAGCCGAGCCAGTAGCTCACACACCCAAGCCGGCTCGAGCCGAATCTTGAACATAAGCGTACATACCTTACACATAATAAATCTTAACCTAAACACGACCCGCTCGGGAGAGTAATACTCCCGGAAGTACGTTTTTTTCGCGCGCTATCCTAGCCAGCTGTTTTAAGTTGGTCACAAAATTTCTATCATGGTGGTCGAAATGAAACAAAACGAAACCTGCGGGGCTTCTAACACGTTACTACTACTATTACTACTACTACTACTACTGCTGCTGCTGCTGTTGCTGCTGCTTATCTGCACAAAACTAAATAAATCACTTTTTTGAGTGTTATTTTCATCTTATTTTAATGAAAAATATATTATGAAAATTAAAAAATAAAAACTTTCCTTGGGACGGGTTTGAACCCACGCCAAAAGCGATTGCCGTTACCAGCACGCAGCGCTAGCATGCTCGGCCATGAGGGCCAACAGCAGCAAGCGTTTGATTTCTGCTATATGAATGCTACGTGGCAAGAAACGGATAACGCTAACCAATCAGAACAGTGTATTTCGTTCCTACTTCTCGGAGCATTACTCTCCCGAGCTAGTCCTACCTAAACATATATTACACTATCTATACCAGAGTAAATAATATAAGTGTCAGGCCTGACTTATTCTAAATAATAAAGCATAAATTATATATATATATATATATATATATATATTATTTTGTAGTAAATATCTCATGCATAAATACAGAAAATAATTAGCAAAGTCACCTTAAAGAGCGGAAAATAAAATGTTCCATGAATGAATGAATTAATGAATAGTGGGGATTAATGGGGACGTCAGAAACGAGCTATATGTACCCGTCACGATTAACAACGTTGCTCAAGACTGATAAAATCTTGCCTTGGCACCGCTAAAGCTGGCTAGTTTTCAATGGGTATATATATATATATATATATATATATATACTAGCAGCGTTCACCCCGCTTCGCTGCGGTCACCCCGGAACGCAATAAACTTTGTTACTTAGATAATTTTTACTTTTTCGCTTTCAAATTGCAGTAAATGTTAACATTATAGCGCCTGTCATTTATGTTAACCCGCCGAGTGACACGGTCATGCGGGTTGCATATAAATACGTTTATTTTTACCTATGATGAACTAATAACAAAGGATTTGTACGTATGGACACTTGAATGGTCAATTATCTCAAGACACTGGTAATTAAAAATTAAAGTGATATGATAAAAACCATCTAGGGTCCAAATCCTAATAACCCCCCAAAAATGAAAGAAATTGGTTCAGCCGTATTAGCGTGATGAGGGGAACAAAGGTTTTGTGCGTTCTCTTTTATAATATATATATATATATATATATATATATATATATATATATATATATATATATATATATATGCAGTGTGTCTATAAAAGAACTCCGGGGGTTTTGAGGCAAAATAAGTAAAAAAAAAACGTACATACATGTGTTATACATGATTGGAAAGCTTACATTTTCACGTTTGTTTTAACAATTTAATAAAGTTCAATATGAGCCCCGTGAGTGGCACGGCACACAACAGACTTAGTTTCTATGAGCCAAATAACACATTGAGCCTTTTGTTGTGGCGTAACCATAGCGCGAAGCGCAACAATCCACACGGCACGGCACTGATTCACTGACTACCGCAGTCGCTACGTCGTCTCAAGGTCAACGCTCCGCAGCGCTGCCACCTGTTCATAAAAACATTTCCAATTAGTATGACTAAAACTTTTTGAGCTAGTCGTTTCAGAGAAATTAACTAAATATTTCTCTCTTTTATCGTTAACTAGCAGCGTTCACCCCGCTTCGCTGCGGTCACCCCGGAACGCAATAAACGTTGTTACTTAGATAATTTTTACTTTTTCGCTTTCAAGTGATATGATAAAAACCATAGAAGATTGCAGTAAATGTTAACATTATATCGCCTGTCATTTATGTTAACCCGCCCCGCTTCGCTGCGGTCACCCCGGAACGCAATAAACTTTGTTACTTAGATAATTTTTACTTTTTCGCTTTCAAGTGATATGATAAAAACCATAGTAGATTGCAGTAAATGTTAACATTATATCGCCTGTCATTTATGTTAACCCGCCGAGTGACACGGTCATGCGGGTTGCATATAAATACGTTTATTTTTATACCTATGATGAACTAACAAAGGATTTGTACGTTATGGACACTTGAATGGTCAATTATCTCAAGACACTGGTAATTAAAAATTAAAGTGATATGATAAAAACCATCTAGGGTCCAAATCCTAATAACCCCCCAAAAATGAAAGAAATTGGTTCAGCCGTATTAGCGTGATGAGCTAACAAAGGATTTGTGCGTTCTCTTTTATATAATAGACTAGCAGCGTTCACCCCGCTTCGCTGCGGTCACCCCGGAACGCAATAAACTTTGTTACTTAGATAATTTTTACTTTTTCGCTTTCAAATTGCAGTAAATGTTAACATTATAGCGCCTGTCATTTATGTTAACCCGCCGAGTGACACGGTCATGCGGGTTGCATATAAATACGTTTATTTTTACCTATGATGAACTAATAACAAAGGATTTGTACGTATGGACACTTGAATGGTCAATTATCTCAAGACACTGGTAATTAAAAATTAAAGTGATATGATAAAAACCATCTAGGGTCCAAATCCTAATAACCCCCCAAAAATAAAAGAAATTGGTTCAGCCGTATTAGCGTGATGAGCTAACAAAGGATTTGTGCGTTCTCTTTTATAATATAGATAAGATATGAATTTTTAAAACCCTGGAGTTCTTTTATAAACACCCTGTATATATATATAACGTGTGTGTGTGTGTGTGTGTTGCATATATATACAGTATGCGGCAAAACAAACAGTACTGAAATCACATCGTTGACATTTATTTATTTTTTTGTACAACATAATGAAACATAAGAAAGGTTGACAAATGGATATCAACTAAATATTACTCAACAAATATTGTAAATTTACAAGGAATGATTCCTGCACATCATTTGTTCAAAATGTTGAGCATTATGTCGCACATATTCTTCATAGCGGTCCTGTAGATCGATGAACATGTTAGTGACCACGGTTTGGTGGAATGACAAAGCAAATGACCGAATCTTTTCTCTTAACTCCGGTGTAGTGGTAGGAAGTTATCTGTTCCGAAAATTGCTTCCTTCAGCATACCCCGTATGTTGGCATCTGGAGTCATGAGGTGAGGGGAATGGGAAGGATATGGAAAATCTGTTCCACAGGAATTCAAGCGATGTCCAAACTCTTGTGAGCAGACTCACTCTTGTGAGGGTAAGTGACTCACTTGCAGTGTGGGAAATAGCTTCGTCTTGCTGCATCCCTTGTTGTTATAACGACAGATTTTTCGTGGGGTAAAAGCCAGGGTCAATAATCAACTGTCGATTGATGTGGCGATCAAAGTACACTTGGCTTTTCATCACTGAACCATATGTTACTGATGAAAATTTCATCATCATATGCTATAGCTAACGCCCCAGAGGATTACAGTAGACCTCCACGCTAATGTCCTGCAGTGAGACGCTGCCCCACCGTATGAGCGAAAATATTGCTCGACAGTAGGGTCTAAGTACCTTTTCCTCTGTTGTGAGCAACATTATCTTCGCACCAACTGCATACTACGCTAGTCCACACACAGCTGAGCACACATGTGGCACTCACAGCTCATACCACATTGCATCTGAGTGCCAACCGTACGCGAATTTCAGTAGATACTGTTTGTTTCGCCACATACTATATATATATATATATATATATATATATATATATATATATATATATATATATATATATATATATATATATATATATACGTGTGTGTGTTTATACAGCATGCTATTCTTTTAAATTAAAATCAAGAAAAAAATGTGGAGTTCCTTGTGGACAGTCCAATAATATCTAGCCCTCAGTGCTAAAGTTGATTTATTACAAATGTACGTACTGGTTTACTTTTGGTGCACCACTAGAAAGAATTATTGAGAAATAATTCTTTCACTAATTTCCTTCTTGTTGTCCTCTAAAAGGTTTTCACTGAGCAACAGGAAAATATCTCACTTGGCATAGATAAAATTCGAGGTGGCCACCAGAAGTAATTGTTGAAAATTTACAATTGTTTTACTATTTATGTATAAATACGGCTTCTGGATGTGTGACATAAAAAGTACAGTGCAAAACACACAAACCCACCAGTGCTATGTAGTCCCTAAACAGCACGAATGCTATCTAACCAAGTCAGGGCAGGGCGATGAAGCTTATTGGGCCCACGCGTTAGCGCGGAGATGCGTCCGAAGGGAACAGGCACGTCAGCAATGGTGAGTATGGCCGTAAGCAAGGGTAGTGAAAAGCAGGCCCGTAGCCAGCCCAAAAATTTAGGGGGGGGCACGGCTGAAGTTAGGGGGAGCCCGATCCAACCATATTACCATATTATAGTTCATTTGCAAGCCTACCGTGAAAATTTTAGGGGGCCAGCCAAAATTTAGGGGGGGGCGGCCCCCTAGACCCCCCTGGATACGGGCCTGGTGAAAAGAAGTGGGCTTTTGGCAGTGATATGAGTTTCTTTAGCACTTGTCATGGTTTCATTCTCCACTTGTAAACATAAACCCCAGAAATATGGTAAGTAGCATCTAATAGAGTCATCTTTCATATGCACTCATTTATTTTATCCGTCGTAAAGCACTTGTAATGATTTTACACTAGTAACTCTACATATGTAAACCTAAAACACAGCTGTATTACTTTGTATTTAATTCTGTTGCTTGCAAAAATTTGTTCCTTATAAACATGTCTTTTCATGCTGTTGAATTTTACCTGTAAATCTTCCAAAGTGTGGTGCACCAAAACTACAGCAGAACCAAAATGTAGACATAGGGAAGACTTGTATGTTAGATAGACATAATATTGCTAAAGGTTGTATTTACGCATTGTCTAAATTAGTGGTGATGGCTTTGATATCAACGCCAATAAAAAGCTCAATTTCTCCACGAGATGGAAAGAAAAATGAAAGAAAAGAAAGAAAGACCAGTGACAAAAGTATTCAACATCATTACGATAAACAACTAAAACTATTTCACATTTATATTTATCCTTCCTAATCGTATGAGATAGATGTGTATGTGTACGTTTTGTTAAGTGCATTTTAGGAATTCCAGAAGCTTTATAATTGCGTAACAAATGAACTCAACGTGATATGGTAGCAAACAAAAGGTAATTACTACAGTGATTTTCTTCATGCACATTGACGAACATTCCTCAGAAGAGAATTTCTATATAGATATGGGTTAAATTCCAAAGTTGGGCGTCCGTTTCTAGCAAAATTTTTAAAATTTACAGGAAATATATGGATAATTTGATCGATTGTGTGCTTGATAATATATAAAAGTCTCGAAAAAACTGTTTATTTGTTATATATAAGCGGTTATAAACATGGGACTATATGGCGAGCGGAAGGAACTACTTGGCGCAAGGTAACCGAACAGTTGCATTGTGGGAAAGAAACGAGCATTTATGTTACCAATATGGCGAATGTACAAGGGCAATGAACTAGCAATTTTAACATTTGTGAAGGAATACATTGATAACAAGCAAAATCTTTTGAAAGTTTGTGAAGACCACGGATTAATGAACCAAATAACAAATTGCAGAAAGTATGGAAAGGAGATAACAATGAAAAAAACTTGATTAAAGCGGACGCCCAACTTTGGAATATATGCCATAGATATAGTGTTTTCTCGTAGAAATAATCTTGTAAGAGCATGAGTCAATAATTACCTGCACTCTTCTTTTATCATTTATTAGTACGTACAACAGGAGACAAAGTGTAATAACTTTCTTTTTAAAAATAATAATCTTGTTTATCCCACACTTATTCCAACATGTTCTACAAGCTTGATTGAATACTCTCATAATAAAATATATTTGGAAAATGAAATGAAATCTTTGAGTTTTACGTTCCACGTTTATGCCGGTTAGGCTAAAGGAGACGGTGATTATGAGTAATGAATGAAATGGCGGAATGAAGAAATTGGGAGGAAACGGGAGAACCCCGAGAAAACCCACGCACACGGTGTTTGTCCGCCACAAAGTCTACTTGGCGGGGGCTGGGATCGAATCCGGGACCCCAAGCGCCAGAGGTGAAGGCGCTACCGCTGAGCCATCGCGGCCCCCTAAAATATATTTAGATTCACTATGTATTCATTGCACTTTGCATCTGTCACTATCAAGTGAATAGACAGACTGCCGCTATCTTCAGAAAATAGCTCAGTGGCAAAAAGAGCAGAAAGAATAGTTAAATTCTTCTAGTCATGGATTGACAATCAAAAGAGCAAAGCAAATTTTACTGTTTGTATGGTACATAAAGCATGCTGTAATATTTTGGGGATAAACTGTATAATACACGCTTCACCTGCGCATCACTAGGTAGGGCCGCTTTGAAAGTGTATAGTAGAGTAGGGGTAATTCTTTACAACGCTTGTGTGGCTATTGCAGCATATGTGGAGACCCCATATCGTTGTGGTATATATATTATCGGTACCTTATTATGAAAAAGTGACATGTTGGCAATCAACAATGTACCAAGTTATTCCTTTCCACAAAATAAGGAACCAAGAATACAGACAGCACAACGATATGGAATCTCCATACATTCCTACTACCACTACGACGACTACTCTACTACTGCTATCACTGGCGCAAATCCTGGGGGTCGAGGGGGACATGTACCCCAATAATCTGACTTAAAAAGTGCTTTTTGGGATAAGTGTGATCATTTGTGTCCGATTGCCACAAAGGAATGTAAGATGAAATTGATTTATCCTGGCTTTTCCATTTTTTAAAACGAATCGTATTCTGTAGTATTTCAAACTGAACTTAGTGCTGTAGTGCGTTTAGTAGTCTCATCAATATGTATTAATAACACTTCCGCTACTTGGGCACAAATTGCAATAAATGCCAGAGAAGGATATACCCCTCTCCTCATGCTGGAAAGTTGTCTCAGCTGTAGGTACGGGCACAAATTCCGGGGAAGTGGGGGGACATGCCCCCAACATTGGGACAGGAGGATCCCCCAATAATCCTATTTGAAAAGTGCTTTTTGCAGATAAGTGCTATGATTTGTGTCCGACTGCCACAAAGGACAGAGAGATGAAATTTCTTTCTCTCTGGCTTTTCTATTTTTAATGAAAATGAAGGCGTGCGACTGTGCGTGACGTAACCTGATATGAAATCTTATCTCCTCCTCTCCCCTAGGCCCTAGCATATGAAAAGTATATAGACTATCCAATGTCAGTAGAACCCATTTTTTCAGTAAAGGCGCATTTAATCTATTTGTAGTATCAGCCTAGATATCTACTCATGCTTCGTAAGCTAACTAAATATATAGCCTATGGAACCCGGAGGTTCAATGCCGCGTTCACAAAAGCTCTCCATTGACTTCTATCCTTAGCAACTGGATCCAGTTTCTACTTTGTATTCCTATTTTTGCGAGATCCATCTTAATGTTGTCTTCCCGTCTGTGCATAGGTCTTCCTAATGGTCGTTTTCCGACTGGTCTTACCGCTAACACTTTGAAAGCGTTTCTACTTTCTTCCATCCTGGCTATATCTATGTACTGCCCACCTAAGCCTCCTAGACCTGATGACCCTAACAATGTTTGGTAAGGCGTATAATTTATGTAGTTCCTCGTTATGAAGTTTCCGCCATTCCCCATTCCCGTTCCTCTTGGATCCGAATATTCGTCTGAGCATCTTGTTCTCAAATACTTTCAGTCTATGTTCTTCCCTCAGAGTAAACGACTATGTGTTATAACCATAGAGAACAATAGGTATGATTATCGTTTTATATATTTTAAGCTTCAAATTCCTCAACAGATTGATTGATTGAGTTTTACGTCCCGTTCAGCAGCGAGGCTATATGAGACGTGGACCTACTGATTAACGTGGAATCCGAACCACATGAGCTCCCGCCGGGAATCGAAACCGGGTCTCCCGCGCCAAAGACACGTACGCTAACCGCTTAGCCACGCAGGAATTCCTCAAGAGAATTCGCGACGACAAGAGATTTTGAACTGAATAATAACACGAATTTCCTGTTTTTAGTCGACATTTAATTTCTTCATGAATATGATTTTCATCTGTTAATATTGATCGTAGATATTTGAAAGTATCCACTTTATCAAAGGTATTATTTAATATTTTAACGCATTCATAATTTGCCGTATTACGGTCCCGACGCACTTCCAGGTATTTAGTTTTTTAGTTTTATCTGCATTTACTTCTACACCCTTGTCCCTGCAGACGTTTAATAAGACCTCTGCATTTCTTTCTTTGGTTCTCCAATACAAGATTTGTGGCTGTCTTGTCTCGAAAATGTGCTGTAAAAGACAGGGGCGGACCCAGGGGAGAGATCGGGGCGATCGCCCCCCCCCCAGAAGAGGAAACTTTCTTGTTTTATATATATAAATAATATCCATCCCAGAGTTTGGAGCCCTTAAAAGTAACATTGTGACAACCCCCCCCCCAGAAGTCGGTCCTGGATCCGCCCCTGGTAAAAGTGATGTCTCGACTCGAAAATTGTATATTTCTCTATTGGAAGAGCCGTGTCTCGATTCGAATTGGGGGGCACGGTGGCTCAGTGGTAGAGCGTTCACCTCTGGTGCTTGGGGTCCCGGGTTCGATCCCAGCCCCCGCCAAGTGAACTTTGTGGTGGACAAACACCGTGCTCGTGGGTTTTCTCGGGGTACTCCCGTTTCCTCCCACTTTCTTCATTCCACCATTTCACTCATCTCTCATTATCACCGTCTCCTTTAGCCTAACCGGCATAACCGTGGGACGTAAAACTTACAGATTTCATTTCATTTCATTTCGATTCGAATTGTCAGGAAAATCCTGTCTCGACTCGTCTCGTGCGCATCCCTTCCGGACTTTACTTTGGGATTCATTTAAACATGTCTTAATTCATCTAATTAGCTTTTTCAGTATTCCAAATTCTGTAAGAACGTTGTACAATGTTTCTCTTCTAACCGACTCGTAAGCCTTTCTAAAATCAATAAATAGTTGATGTACCGGGCTACTGTATTTCCACTTCTTTTCGAGTATTTGGCGAATGGTAAATATTTGGTAGATAGTTGATCGATTTCGTCTAAATCCACACTGATAATCACCAATAATTTCATCTGCGTATGGGGTCAATCTTACTAATAGAATGTTTGAAAGGATTTTATAGGATGTTGACAGAAGAGAGATGTCTCGATAATTATTACAGTCAGTTTTGTCGCCTCTCTTGTGGATTGGAACAATGATTGATTCTTTCCACTCTTGTGGCAATTCTTCCTTGTTGTAGATAAGGAGAATGAGTTTGTGTATCTTGTTCGACAATTTTTGTCCTCCAGCTAAAATTAACTCAGCCGGAATTTCGTTTGCACCCGGTTATTTGTGTTTCTTTAATTTCTTTATAGCGATTTCTACTTCTATTCGTTTGGGTTCTGGAATATACGGTTCTGCGGTGTGTATCTCTCTTTCTCCACGCACATAATTTTTTGGCTGCGTGTTAAGCAAATTGTCAAAGAAATCCTTCCATCTATTTAAAATGCTATGTGTATCAGTGAGAACTGTTCCATCAGCTTTCTTTAATATAAGCACGAAACTGATAGCCTTTCTTAAATTCGTTTATCCTTTTTTACATGTCCCGAATGTTTTTATTTTTACTATTATCTTCAAGTTTCTAAATTTTAGCTTTCAAAAAATCGCGTTTTTTTGGTCTAAAAGTTTTGGGAGTTTCTCGCCTGATGTCTACGAAATTTTGTGTAGTTATTTCATTCGGATTTTGTAGCCAATGTAATTTTGCCTGTTTTCTCTTCTCCGCTAGTTCAAACCATGGTTTGTTCTTACGTATTTCCGCGTGTCCCAATTTTTCTTTTGAGAGAGAATGCTTCGTAAGTAAAGAAAAGAATTCAATTGCTGGAATATTTTCCCCCATAATCTTAAGGTTACATCTGCTAACTAAAGAGTATATGACATGCGTCAGATTTCTGTAACGATTCCTGTAATGTTATTGAGATTATCATCATTTTGCTCAAAGAGTATTGTGGCGTCCAGGGGCGGATCCAGGACCGACTTCTGGGGGGGGCGGTAGGTTGTCATACTGCTACTTTTAAGGGCTCCAAACTTTGGGATGGGTTTTATTTATATATATAAAATAAGAAAGTTTTCTTTTCTGGGGGGGGGGCGATCGCCCCGATCGCCCCCCTGGATCCGCCCCTGGTGGCGTCACACATAATTGATATTCTTTTTTTCATAGTTTTGGGGAAGTCATTATTTATATTATTATAAAACAATTTTAACGTGGATCTTGTTGATGCGTATTTAGAAACATATCAATTATAAAAATGCATGTATTCAGATTTCAGAATGTGTTCACTGCAGTGATTTGTAATACTGATATGGACTACTACTTCAACTACACCGCCCAATATATAATATACTCTACAACAGTCGATCAGATTCATCTACCGAAATATGAGTTTCATCTCCCTTCTCTAGAATAAGCCTCAAATCTGCCCACCTCTCAATGTTGAAGACAACCAATGTCATATTTAGGATTTTGTTTCGAGGGGCTATGCCCAACACGAGGAAGAAAGTGGGCAATTGCCCACCTGAGTTTGAGAATTAAATATATTTTAATTTATGCATAAATTGAAGTAAAATGGCAAGAATTGCAGACCGATAAATCCTATATGATATGATACAAAAATTTAGGAGTGAATCTAACCCTTTATTCTATTCATACAAGGAAAAGGAAGCATCCTCTTGGCCTTCCTAATTTCCCGGGCTAATTATTCCCCCGGTTTGATTTTCTTTAATTCAAATAAATCCTTCTTTTATAAATAACTAAAGATATATTTTTTCCTTTGTTATAATAACTAAAGTCCTGTCATGTTGATATCCGCGCAACTTGGTGTGGTACACCATTTTCGCTTGTCAACTCCTCTTACTTTTTGTGTTACTGATGACGGCCAACTTGAATCACAACTGACAACGGTCGATGAAGTATAAGCGAAATGAAAGAAAGTAACGTTAAGAAAAAGAAACAGAAAAGCAGAAAGGGCGAAAGAAAGAACAAAAGGACGCAGTTTTTACATGGAATGAAATTTGACAAATACAGTATTATTTCTGAACAAAGAGCATAAGAAAATGGAAAGTAAATGACATTCTTAGAAATAGTAAGAAGGATTATTGTTGTACGTGGAATGCGAAAAACTAACAAATTTATTTCGGGGGAGCTTAAGCCCGATAGCCTCCTAAATACGCCACTGAAGACAATTCTGCTCCCCTGATCCTTCACAGCATTTTTTTCAACTTCATAAATATTTTGAACATGGCTCATGATATATATATATATATATATATATATATATATATATATATGTATAATATGGGAACGGTCTTACCTGTCCCCCCTCCCCCCAATATTTAAGACAGATTTGGGCCGATGACTGCTACTACTACCAACGGCGCCGACTTTCCAAAAGTTGTGTGAGTGCATGTGGGATGTATTAGCCTATATGTTTTCAGGGAAGTCTCGATATTTGACTGATTTATTTTTAGTTAAAATCTTTTATGAACACAGTCATAAAGGGCCGTGCTGTAATAAAGTAAAATATGCCAGTTAAGGATAAGTTGGGGCTGCCCTAGCTCAGTCGGTAACACGGCTGGCTTAAATGCAAGAGAACTCGGGTCCAAACTAAAGATGTTGTGGGTGCGCCGCACCCACAAGATTATTTGTGTGGATGCTGAAACCCCGGATCACCCACGTAGTCGGAGCGCATGACTACTACTATTACTACTATTTCTACTGCTAGTACTACTAATACTCCTCCTCCTCGTACTACTACTACTACTACTACTACTGCTACTCCTACTACTCCTACTGCTACTGCTACTGCTACTACTACTTATGTCAAAAACAGAATCCAACCACTCGAGAAATACAACTTCCGCTATACATGCGCGCGCACACCCCCACTACAATGTAAACATTCAACATGGCGTCCATCCGTCAAATTTTATTACACAAGATCTTTTGTAATTTTAAAATTAAATTTAAAGTTAGTTATAGATAATTTGCAATCTATGTTACCAGGGATATCACATATCTACAACATATCTAAATAAAAATAAAGCAAAAAGTGCACTTCTGCCTACTCGAGAAGTACCACACCAGGCACGTAATATATAATCTCGTTGGATTGAGCTTAGTGTTAGGCAAGTTTGGACCTATTATTTTGTTAAAATTAACCATGTGCAATTTCTCGTGTCTGCGTAAGAATTGGAGCGCGCATACTAAATAAAGTTCACGCTAAAACTATTCACAATGTAATTATACGTATAATAAATGTTCGCGAATTCAACGCGTCAAAAAATTACTACCAAATTTTCTTTTAGCATAGATCATTCTAGTGTGACATGTTTCATGGGACACCTCCCGTCCACGAAACGTACCAAATAATCGTGCATACATTCACTGTTGACGTCGTTCCCGTATATTCCTCGTCATATAATAGGGCCTGTACATTTTTTTTTTTCCGTTTACCATCAACCTTCTCTTGGCATAAGGTCAGTAAAATTTTTGTTCAAACTTTTAAATAACGTTTTCGTACATTCCCCCAAAACTTTTAAATATATTATCTTTTACATCCAAAATTCGAGTTCATGCGTAAGTCACACACACCTTGACGGTAGCATCATCATCATCAACTTCCTGCTAGCATCCCCGCGTCTCGACTTCTGTATGCCCCTCACACCACCAGACACAGCGCGTTTCGCGTGGTCGGCTTGCGCCCTAGTAGTCTCCGTACGACAAGCCGTATGGACCGCTCTGAGCTTCACTTCCCCATCAGGATCCTGCCGCCTACAGTCGGACAATTTGTCCATGCCGACCAGATGCCGCGGTCGGATTGCTGGCGCCGGACACCGACGTCTTTCTGCGCGACTTTCGACCGCGACGAATAGTTGCCTTGCCGAGCAGTCGGCAAACAGTCGGAAATGAGCATTAAATGCGTCGGCGC
The DNA here is from genome assembly GCF_964235325.1 of Thermobia domestica. Classification (NCBI taxonomy): domain Eukaryota; kingdom Metazoa; phylum Arthropoda; class Insecta; order Zygentoma; family Lepismatidae; genus Thermobia; species Thermobia domestica. Next base: position 325,061,287 of record NC_137454.1, on the reverse strand, counting down.
CTCCGTCGAAAAGAGACCAGCATAAGGAGTCGGCAGAGGGTCGGAAAGAGTCGGCAACAGTCGGCAAAGGGCATTTTATTTTACGATTTTCGACCGCTTGCCGCCTCGGCAAAAGGTAGGGAACTTTGAACAAGTAGATCGTCGTGCCGCCGCGGGCGGGTACCGGCTGCCTCCGGCGGCCTGCCACCGTCGACGGCGGCAATCCCTCTTTCCGACCGCGACTTCCTGATGAGGTTCACGGATCACGCTTCGCCCCGGTCCGTCGGGCAGCGGCGGCCGCAATGTCTTACTAGGAAAGAGTTCTAGGGTAGATGCTATGTTCCATGTTGGCGTTAAATAAACATAATATTTAGTAATTTACATATCAATTTTAATTATATCGTAATTTTATTTTCTTCTAATGATAGTCGTACTATTTGCGTATCATTGGTGATACCCTTATGCTATCATTCTTATTATTTAGATATCGATTTTAATTAGATCGTAATATTTTTCATTACTCTTATTTATATATTGTTTGTAATAACTTTATGCTATTACTCGTAGAGAATGTTTATATTCGATCTAATTAGTTAACTCCTAATGATATTAGTCAGTTTTAATTAGGCCATTATATTTAAATATTATTATTTACATGATTGCTCGTAGGTAGACTCTCCCTTTCTCCTTTCATGCATTTCATAATACCGTATTCGTTGGAAAAATGCATACGTGGGGAAGCCATCTTTTAGCGGTATTCTTTGTTATTGTTTATATACAAGGGACGTTCCATATTGATTTACACTTTATTTATTTATTTATTTATTACACTTATAAGAACCTTTATGCTTCGGCAGATACATCCGATTTCTTAACATAGTCTCCGTTAAGAAATATACACTTGCACCACCGATGTGACAACTTCTCTGTGCCCTCTGCGAACCACTTTTTCGGAGTCTGTCGCACGCACGTCCGGACAGCGTCTTGCAGTTTCTGGAAGTCGGCGAAATGATGTCCACGCAGCAGTTTCTTCAATTTCCCGAATAGGTGGTAATCAGAAGGGGCCAAGTCAGGAGAACAAGGTGGGTGTGGCAGCACTTGGAAACCCAGCTCATTAATAGCAGTCGTGGTTGCCTGACTCTTGTGGGGACGAGCGTTGTCGCGTTGCAGGAGCATAACCTTTGCCCATTTTCCTGGTCGTTTCCTCTGAATTGCACGACGCAAACTCTGAAGTGTTGTCACGTATGACTCGCTGTTAACGGTGGTCCCGGGTTCCAACCAGTCAATAAGGATCATTCCGTCCCAGAAGACTGTGGCCATGCGTTTGTCTACCGAGGGCTGTGTAAGGAACTTCTTTGGCGACTGGCTGCCTTTATGCTTCCCCTGCATTGATTGGCTTTGGTCTCTGGCTCATGGTAGTGCAGCCAAGTCTTGTCATCAGTAACTTGGACATGAAGCCTTCAAGATTCTGGCTGTAGCGTTGTAGAAGATCACTGCTCACGTTCTTGCGCTGTTGTCTTTGTGTTGCATTAAGGGATTTGGGAACCCACTTGGCAGACACCTTACCCATCTTAAGGTTTTCCTGCGCTATGCAATTGGTGATAAGTCATGTGGCCGTCTCCAGTTCCGTGAACGTGATGCACCTGTTGTCCTAAATAAGCCGCTCCACTCATGAAATGTTCACTGGTGTTGTCACAGTCACTTTCCTTCCAGAACTGGTTCCCTTCTTCGTTGATATGCAGCCACTTTTCCAGCCGTCCATCCACTTGTATACTGCTTTGCGTGACAGTGCGCACTCTCCATACACTATCACCAATCTCCTGTGAATTTCCGCGGTCTGTACACCTTCTTTCCACAGAAACCACGTTGTCCAGCACTGTCCTTGCTAATCACCTTCCATCTTGTCCGCTCACGAAGTTACAGTTGTTGGTGAAATGTGTGTAGTTTCCAGGGATTACACTTCTCTGTATTATTCTTCTATCTGAAGGCAGACCTAAGTACTACTTCCTTCCAACTGTAATGACGCGCTCAATGGTGGACCCTGAAAGAAGAAAAATGAAAGTGTAAATTAATATGGAACGCCGCCCGTATATACAAGAGAAGCTTCAATATCCTATGTACTGCACGAGGCACATGTCAAAAATGTTCCGATATTTTTTGAGAACAAGAAAATGATAAGAAAAAATTGGCTATTTTTCGACGTAGTCACGATGAATCTCTAGACATTTCTGGTACTGTGGCACAAGCTTCCATCTGCCGTTTGAGAGTGCGGACAATCTAGACCAGCTGTGTGCAATAGCCAGCCCGCGGGCCATATGCGGCCCGCGTAACCCCGTCTTCCGGCCCGCTGGTCAGTTATTGAAAACAATATTTATTATATTTTTTTCTTTTATACAAAACCTGTTAAGAGTGAACTGGAAATTTTCCATTGATCACATAGTGCGAAACGTGGTAACGCCCTAAGGACAAGCACTTGGCAAGCGCAAATACTTGGGGGAAATTACCTTCGGTATAAGGATTGCTCTTAGATCTACCGAAAAAGTTCTAAGTAGGCCTACATTATTCTGCTCCTCTTTAGTGAGTAAATACAGTATTTTGGTTACCAGTATAACAGTTGTTTTGTGTTATTGTGATGTCAATTACGATACCAGATCGTCCATCTGAACACTAGGCCTTCTGCCACGCTCATCGTCATGAACATTTGAACGCCTTTCCCCAAACTCTCTGCATCATTGCCTGATCTTTCTTTCATTCATTACTGTTGGTACGTAAATGGCATATAGTTCCCCATAGATTATCAGCTGCATTCTGTTCATAAATCGTATGATAAGATGTTCCTGCGCATGCTCAGCTTTATAAATGAAGCTTATGAAAATTTACTTTTTTTTTTTTTTTTTTTTAACATGCCTCATACAAATACCCGCACTCACTTTTATGACCCTGTCTGCTGACTCTAGCTGCTGCTTCCCCGTCTGCAATGCCATATTCTTATATACAGTATATACATCTCCCTTGCCCCGCATCCCCTTGCCATCCTCTGGCATTGATCCCGTCATATACTATTTCAGTATGCTGCATACCATCAATACAATTGATAAATGTGAAATATACAACTTGCGTCTTTACTCCTTTGCATTCGTAACTGTAAACTTGTTTAAATTTAACGTCAAAAGCAAAACAAATGCATTGGTTGTTCCGGTTACTCAGTGTATCTTATTAGAAAATGATTTAATATTTTTAAAAAGTATTTTTTTAAAAGTGTTTATTACGTTCATGATACATATTTTCTTTTCCAGAAAGCAAGTTGGTACTTTTCTAATGGCGTTTAGATTATGATAAATTTTCTCTATAATCTAGTTCAATGTATCTTTTATTTTGCTACCCAATTGGTTGTTGGGGTACTTTTCTTTGACAAAGGGCAGTTTTTGGAGAACCCTGTGATAACAAGAAGAATGATTGCAACAATTGGTGGTTTGCTTGTTGTTCTTTACCTTGCTGGTAAGTTTTATTTGTAAGCACGCATATCAGTCATATGGAATATTATGTAATAATTTGAATTCTTCGTGTCGACACCCTCACTTCTTGAAAAAAAAAGTGTCATAAATGTGTCACGTAGGCCCTATAAACTAGAGTTCATTGCCTGCCATACACTATAGGATAGATCCTAGCAAATCTCCTACGATTTTTTTCCTAGAGTCAAAATCTCAACGTGTATGGCATCAGATTGGATGCCATTTCCTATGCTCTGAACAATCCTATGAGATTTCTCTTGTTTAGAGTATGCTTTATTTCGGAAAGAAAATTCATAAGATTTCGATTTAAGCGACATGAGGTGAGAGACAGTGAAGACAAATTTATTTTCTCCCCGCCATGTAGTTCAGCACTATAACGATCCGAAATGATAATTTCGCCTCGAAGAAGACATGATGGTTCAACCGGACCATAGATCAAAATACCAGCAACAACTTGTAGGGGTTTTAGAAACAATCTTGGACTTTGACCAAGATCCAACTACTATCGTGACCATAGCAGTTTCATTTTTCATCAAAAGTGATGCTGGAAACTCTCCCGGTTATTCTTCACATCCAGGTAACTGTATACCTCCAGATGGTGACTGGGTTGTTTGGTTGATTTTGAGTTTTCGCATCCTTTCCAACATCGAAGCTATATTAGACATGTGCCTACAGCTTAATGTGGAATCCTGACCACGACTTCGATTCTTGTTGACTGGAGTCAACTCATGTGGCACTCGAGTCTACCTTTATCATCTTCCCGATTCACCGAACAAGAGTGGTATGTTATATGCCTAACTCGTTTGAAATACCATGAATACTTTCCCAAGGGTCCGTTACCACAGTGTTCCTGAGCATAATATTGGTAGGTAGTCACGGGACTTGGCAATACTGTGTCATCGGAACAAAATGTGACAACCCAACGGGGAATAGTGCGTCTATTTGCCATTCTTGATCCAAATGCCAGGTTAATATTTCTTGCGGCTTGCTGTTCCTTCCTACAAAACGAGAAATTTAAAAAATATAGTAAAAAAAAGTTGTAGTTGCTGAGTTCGGTAGGAACTCTCTTCAATTGAAAGATGAGAAAAAATATTAATTAAACTATCCTCGTAGAAAATCATTTTTTTTTTGTTGTTTTTTTTAAACGAAACTACACAATTTCTGTGTGTGTATTGTATATGTATATTAGATGTAATGTCTTTCCTTAAAATAAAATGTAATAATGGTCGTTTCTGTTACAGTGTACGTAGCTGTTCCATATTACCAAGTCGGTGAGCGATATATGCCTTACTCAAAGATCAAAGTTGATCATGATTATTTACGTAGAGAACTGAATCACATGGAAGAGAAATTATCCTCTCTGCTTCTACAACCACCAAAATACAGTAGAGAGCAGGAACTTCTGTCTACTGTGCAGGTAAAAAATTGTTTAAATAAGTTCATAATTTTATTCTCAAAGAAATAAAGAATTCCCTCATTTGATAATTTAAATATACGAGGTTTGGCTAAAAATAATGGGTTTGACAACCCTCTCAGCAGTAGGGAAGTCCTAAAAGGCAGAAGTCCTAAACGGCAGAAGTCCTAAAAATATAGGCACTAGTCCTAAATTTTAGGACTTCTGCAGTTTAGGACTTGTGCCGCGATATGATTTTTAGGACTTCTGCCTTTTAGGACTTGTGCCGTTTAGGACTTGTGCCTTTTTCATTCACTTGGTTTAGTTCTGAAATTCGCCACCACCACACGAAATTGGGACGATGCAGCAACTAGTTGGCAATAATGTTACGAACGTAGCTAATTCCAACAGTAACAGCTATATTTGTACTACTATCACTATTTGTTCTGCACTTATACACGAGTTACATAATACAACCTATTTCATTCTAAGAATTAATTACATAATTAGTTAAGAAATTAGTTTCTTTCGAATGGAGATACGAGAAACCCAAGACAAATTCCTAAAACAAAAATAAATAAATAAATAAATAAAATGTTTAAAAAGCATATTTTACAAGACTTCTGAAACCAAGCAAACATTCAGAATTGCAATATATACTATGCGGAGCGTATTTTATTAATAGTAGGACAAAAATCCACCAAAGTTTACTTAATTAGGACAAAAGTTCACTAGACGTTTCACGAGTGAACATTAAATACCAACTGTATACATAAAGAACGCAGTAAATTTAAAATTGAACAAAGAACATTTATTATGCAATACAGTGAGTGACATTCATAAGTCCTAAATGGCACAAATATAGGCATTAGACCTAAAGTTTAGGTCCTGTGACATTTTTGCAGAAATTACTACATATTCATTTAGGGATTAATTTACTTCAAAACAACACAAGGAAAACAAAATTTATGACGTACATAACTAATACACAATATTATGTTACTAATATGAGGTCAACGGTATGGAAATAAAGAAAAACAGACATTATGAAAGATCTGGGAATCACATTTGGTAGGAAGTTAAAATTTTGTCAACATAGAAATATATCATGGAAAGAGCAAGAAAGGACAATAAGCTTCATTTATTTATTTATTTATTATTTCAGAACGATAGAATATGTATTTATACAAATAACTTGTAAGAACTAAGGTTCTGTAATTTGAAACAGTATATCTAAAACTTTGACTAACAGATTGACAGTATTCTTCTTACGGACGCGATGGTAGCGCCACAAGAGATTTTTAGGACTTCTGCAGTTTAGGACTTCTGCCTTTTAGGACTTCTGCAGTTTAGGACTTATGCCGTTTAGGACTTGTGCCGCGAAATGATTTTTAGGACTTCTGCCGTTTAGGACTTCTGCCTTTTAGGACTTCTGCCATTTAGGACTTGTGCCGCGAAATAATTTTTAGGACTTGTGCATTTTAGGTCTAATGCCGTTTAGGTCTTGTGCCTTTTAGGACTTCTGCCGCGTCCCCGGGTTCTATACGTGGAGCAGTGCGGAGCGCATGCGCCCAGAGTAACCTTGAACCTTCAAGAAGAGACCCTAGATCCGCTTTCAGTTGGATTTAGTCTGTGAGCAGCGATTGAAGAGTGAAGCGTGCAATCGTGTTTAAGAGAGAATAATAAATGTGAAAATTAACCAACGCATTAACTTGAAATTCCTTGTGAAAGAAATCACCGAGTGACTGTTCAAACTGTTGTAGGATCTATATGATGATAATACAATGTCACGTACGTGAGTGTTTGAGTGGCACAAACGCTTCAGCGAGGGACGCGAGAAAGTTCATGGTGATGAAATATCGGGTCGTCCTGTCACAGCAACAACAGAGAAAAGGGTGTGTGAAGTGACTAACATTATCCAGAAAGATCGCAGGCTCAGCATTCGAATGATAACAGACATGGTGGGCATCGATCAAGAATCTGTCCGCGCAATTCTGCACGACCATTTGAACATGCGCAAAGTTTGTGCTAAAATGGTAGCAAGAAACCTCACGTAGGAGCTGAAGGACTTTCAGAAGCACGTATGCAGTGACACAATAGAATGCCTGGAAGCAGAACCTGGTGTGTTAACGAAAATAGTCACTGGTGACGAGACGTAGATCTTTCAATACGATCCTGAAACGAAAAAGTAATATATGCACTGGGAAATTCCTATATCATCACGAATGAAAAAGGCATGCAAGAACAAATCAAAATTAAGGTCATGTTCATAGTGGTGTTCTTTCATGTCAATGGTCTTCTTCTGATTGAATAGTTATTATCAGGTAGACAATGAATAAGCGGTATTATCAGCAGGTTTTAGTGAAGCTGCGAGAACGCGTCAGAAACAAAGATACCCTTTTATGGAAGAACAATAAATGGATTGTGCATCACGACAATGCTCCTTCGAATACTGTTTTGACCTTTAAGCACTTTCTAGCAACTAAGAAGAATCTAGTGTTTTAACATCCACTTTATTCACCGGACTTGGCACTTGTGATTTTTTTTTTATTTTTTCGAAAGTGAGATCCACTTTCAAGGTTACTCATTTTCAGACTGGAAGAGGTGAAGCAGTAAACGGCAGCGGTACTCAAGACGGTGACACTTCAAGATTTCCACAACTGCTTCTAACAATGGAAACTTCGTATGCAAACGAGTATAGAGAGGGAAGGGAGTATATTTAAGGGGATCACCTTTAATTTGTAAATTTGTGACAATAAACTGTAGTATAGGCACCAATCCCGTTATTTTTGTTAGCCAGATCTCGTATCTCAGTGTTTTGCAACAGTTGTTGATGAACAGCGTTGGCAACCAAATATAAAGTTGTATTTTTGAAATAGCATCACATCAGATTATTGCTGTGCATGGTATTGTATTTTTTTCGTCCATTGGAAACCACATACGTCCTTAGATATGATATTTATCTAAGTATTTTTTTTCGAGGTAAAACCGTTCTAAAAGCAAAATTTTCAGTTTTTCATAACAAAGTCTTCAATCCAGCAGACCGTGCAGGTCACACTAATAATTTCAATGACGCTTGAGAGCCACTGAGCTGTATTGCAGAGAACTGTATGATGCTAGCCCCAAGCGGTACTAAAGTAGTAATAGTACACTTAATGTTGTAGCTAGATAAATGGTCGATAAATAGCGTCGGAGATGGTTCACTCGAATGTGCTGTCCAGTGTCACTCAGTTGTAAAAACACTTGTCTGCAGGTGCAAGCATCTTTCGCGTCAACTATAAACCATTAGTGTATACTGTCAGAGCTTTCTCTTAAAGTGTGAATAATTGCGGCTAATAACAAGTGAATTTACAGTGAGTAAGAACCGTGAGTGATTGAAACCACTTTCCATTAATGTGGTGTATATGAGTAAAAAGCATAAGTCAAATATTTCGTGCCGAGTTTTTATTGAAAAGTGGTCTACTTTGTACTTCAGTGCCGATCAATGCTAAGCCAGCGTATTTTTGTCTTCCACAAGTCAGTGTCAGTATCAAAAGATATATCAACGTAGTACTTTCATGTCAGTACAATAGAAAAGAAAACGACACAATGAGACAAAAATGCATCCAATTTTGATCACCTTCAAGGGCTGTTTCGTGAAGACAATTTGATTTGAAATTCCAGCAAGGTTTGTTACAACGCCAGGAACAGAGATCGAAGTTTGAAGTAAAGTTAAGTTGTTGAAAAACCAAAAGTATTCGTGGAGAGCGAATTTGTGAAAGAGTGTATCATCGCTGCTAGAGAAATTCTGTGTCCAAATAATAAGGATGGTTTAGAAAACTCAGTTTGCTTGAGTAACTGTTGTACAATATGTCGAAGAACTTGTCATTGAGACATTGAAGGAATAAAATTAACGTCATATTCACTTGCTTTAGATGAGACCACAGATGTGAAAGGTACACACGGAAAAGAAAGTATTTGACAGTTGACATTTTTTTTTTTTTTTTTTTTTGCCAATGAATTAATTAGGATCTTTCTGTTGTTATCCTTAGAATACTTATAATTTGATAACTTGCCAAAATCTGTACTTTAATAGTTTAATTTATTGTTGAGTTATTAGAAAAGAAATTTTGTCAATTGAAGAATATTTTCTTTTGTGACTGTACAGCATAATGGCTATCTTTATTCGTGACATTGACCGGCGATTCCATGTGACACAAGAACAGATAGCTTTCGTACCTATGAACGACACTACAAAAGACACTGAAATTCTTGAAGTGTCAGGAAAATGCTCTGGCGGGAGGCGTTTCGATCTCAGCTTATCCAACCTAAAATTCGGCCGCTAATTGAGAGTAGTGTGAGGCAGTCAATCTAAGAGCAGAGGAGATAATGGGGAAAGAGGCTTGTTTCATTTGCCGTACATTGAAAATAGTTGAGACAGAGGATTGATATATCGCTTGTAAAGGCGCACAATGAAACCACGGAAAGAACAGTTGTTTGTTACTTAGAAAAGACACCTACTGGGAATTTATGCTAGAGTCATGTTTAGACATTGAGCTTCATAAATACATTATAATTCAGTCGATGGAAGCATTCCTAAGCAACACCAAGCATACTAATAGTTTTAAGTAAATATTTTTTTAACGAATAGCAAAGGATCGGTATGCTGGTGTTCACATTGAGATAAAGAAAGCATTCTGTAATAATTTTCATATTGACTAGTACGATTTACGTTATGTGTAGTCCAAAATTTATACATTACAAATATCATCAATTAATATCAAATAAATTAATTTACCAAATGATGAGTTATATTTAAAAAGCAGAGAAATAATCATTCTTAGAAGGGTCACGGTCAGGCATACCAAAAAAAAAAATCTGTCTTTATATTATTGATATAGTGATACAAGATTAAAATTTCTACTGACATTTGTCATACAGTTAACGTTAACATATTGGATAAAGTATTTAGTCAACTACTGTAAACACTAAAATTTTATTTATTTAATTATTTGTTTATTTATTGAGGAGTGATATGAGGGTGTTCGTAACATTCACCATGGAACAAATACTTGAATAAACCTACTTCAAGATTTCGTGGGATTGAGCTTTTCAAAGGTAGTCTTTTTTATTTTTTCCCTGAGCAAACTAGTGCAAAGTTATTACATGAACGTAGTGAGCCTACTTACGTTACTTGAAACTAATGTTTTCTGCAGCAGAAATATGATTGTAACCATCACGTGTTTATTAAGTTGACTCGATTATTGTTTTGCGTGAGATTGGAGTGTATACAGCCCGTGAATATGAGTTAATAATCTATGATTTGTTCCTTTTTATCTCCCGGCATAAGTATAGGGGAGCTTATAGTTTCTCCAAGTTTACGTATATGTGTATGTGGTATTTTATTTCTCTGTAACTACTGGCCGGATATGAACCAATAGGCCATGGTCAAATGAATAAAACTGTTATATTTGGTGGCTGGGCTCGGTCAGGGACAGGCTTGGCTCGGTTTGACTCACATTCCATGTGGTACTTTATTTCTTGGTAATTACCGGTCAGATCTGAACGAAATAATGGTGGGCAAGTAGCCCATCGCCTAAGCCCTCTTTCATACGAAGCCACTGAGTTGCGCCATTGCACCACTGCTTGCCAAACATTGCTTTAAATTGGAGCTTTCATACGAAGCAACTGTAATTGCTTCCACTAAAACAGTTGCTGCTACTGTCTGCTGTAGCGCAACCGTCTCGAGCAATTCTCAATATCCGCTACTCGTCGAGAAGCATTATTTTAAACAAAAACTTTCGCACGGGTCGCCACCGCACAAGGTTGTTAATGTATCTTTTGTATATTTTCTATATATACTAGCTGAACCTGCGCTCTCTACACAGCGCATCATTCGCATATGAGCATAAATCTCCTTCTCATTCCTCAAAACATATGCATATGTCCCTTTACAGACACAAGTGAAAGACGTCTTGATTTTAAAAAAATCGGCAAGGGGTATCATAAAGGGGAGATTTTTTCGATTATTTTTTCTCAATATCTCGCACCGTTTGCAAGATTTGAACCTACTTCCGGTGGGAGTTTCTAATTCATGTATGACCAGTGTTTTCTTTCTTCTTGCATGCAGTATGTAATAAGTAAATACATTACATATACAATTAATTATAATGTTAGTTATATATGGTGTTCATTGGACAAAACACTCAAAAAATAAAGATTTATCTTAGACTCCAGAAATATTTATCCTTCCTTTTTCACTATTATTTGGCTATGGAACAAACGCCTGATACATATACAACCCCAATATACAACATTGTGGTGTTGGAATGTATAACGTATAGGATACGATGCTTTAGTTTTTTTAAATTTCAACGCTTCCAGTGTACCCTAAAAAATGTAATAAAGAAATAATGGCCATGTTTTTTTTTTTTAAATATTCATTTAGAACTGGACAATCTACGCAAAATTTCCAATCGATCAGTGAAAACGTCATCTTTCTAGAGCCTGTAGTTTCCGAGATCTCAATGTCGAAAGGATTGACCACAAACATATAAACATAGTTTAAAAGAACTCGGAAGATGGAAGCACAATTCACATGCATTGATTTTAGAGAAGGCTTATAAAAATACAGAGGCTTTGAACAATAATTTTATATTATATACTTTATGAAAAAGATATAGTTAACTAATTTAGACTATTTAAAGTACAAATACTCAAAATGTTTGTCTCTGTTAAACGTGAAATCACACAACCGTAAATAAAAGATTTGAAAGCCAAAGTTATAGGTTGAAGCTCAGGCGCTTTTAAAAGATAAATTCTAGCATTTTAATAGATAGATACTTAGTTTGAACATTGATCAGAGACAAAAAATGCACAATTGTTTATCGCTAAAAATTTACCTTATTTTACACCATACACTGAAATTTTCACCTGTCCTAAAATAACTATAGACTATTCCTATGTTTTGTGTTAAAATGCACTGCAATCTCTGTTATGAACGCATAAGATACCAGGAACAGATTGCTGCCTGCTTCTTTATACAGGGTGGAGTAGAGGAGACGCACCTTTTTTTTAGACCGCTAGTACTCAGCGGCGAGTAGGGGTATGGATTTTAGGCGATTAGCAGCTTAGACAATGCAGTTTCAGTCGCTATGGAACATTGGAGCGTAGAGCATCGTGTGTTCGTGGTCAAGCTCTTTTTTAGAAACAATCATTTTGTGGTCATGGTTAAATGTCTTTTCCGTCGAAAGTTTAATATCGAACGTCCAAGTACAGTTCCAGATCGAAACACTATACTTCGATGGGTTGCAGCGGTCAGACGTACTGGATCTGTGATGAAAAAGAAACCTAGTCTTGCCCGTTCAGTTCAAACTTCGGAAAACGTAGACAAAGTGAAAAGGACAGTTCTTGCTAGTTCGATTCGCTAGGAGACAGGTTGTACCGCTGGATATGTCACGTCGTTCGCTTCATCGCATCTTACAAGCTGATCTCAAATTTTCTTTTTCAGTTTCAGATATTAGCGAATAACCTTAAACTTCAGACACCGTAAACCTACCTATATTCTGAAATTTCGTTGTTGGATATTTAAAATAAAATACTTCTTCCTTTATAGAAATACACTGGATGCGAGGCACAAAATCTAACTGAATGTTTCTCCAAAGAATTTCTGAAATACCTACTTTACTATCTTGAAGAATGTCCTCAGGTTAGACAAGGTATGTTGAAGAGGTTAAAATTTTTGAACAGTTTGTATACCATCTATACTACACTAAGGCATCATTGTGCTACTGTATATTAAATGTAAGTTAAATCTATTTCATTCATTTTAATAAAAAAAGAGTGCACCTTTTAATGTGAATTTTTGTCTCTATACTGCTCATAACAATATATTTTTATCAGCAGTAACAACAAGGAATAGTGGATCATGGCTCTGTACGTAATCACGGTGGGAACAACTTATCTTGGACAATTAAATCATAAGGATAGGATTGATCATAGCAGCTCGGACCTCCTTCAAAACTGACATGCTTTTGTGCTTATTGTTCTGTAGACTCTTCTACGTGCGATTCTGAAAATAAGTCTTAAATAGAAGTGGTTGGTTGGCCTTTTTATTTCTTTTTTAACATTTAAAAATAAAGCAAACATTTCATGTGGTTGTAGTGCAAGCCCGCAAACAATTGCGCGGGTCGCCACTGATTTACTGTGGAAAAAACAAAGGCATTATTAAAATTATGGCCTATGTGTAATATTACTAGCAGGTAGTGGTTTCCAGATTTCCTCCGGGGACAAATTTGAATAAATGGGGTGAAAGTAGTGCTGTGAAAATAAGGGGAATCCAAGCCGAACACGATCAGAGAAAAGCCACGGGGGAATTTCGTCGCTCTTCCCGGGTCATATCCTGAAATAATTTTTATCAGGATATACGAATGATTGCTTTAATCAGTTCACAGTAAACAAAGAGTAGAGTAATCGCAGAAAATTGGTTCATAGTGTGCAACTCAACCACAACCACATAGGTCTATGTTTCACCAAAGCTTCCTTGAAGGATCATTTTCCACCAGAAACTAGTTTTCATTTCTCATTTTTTTTCTCAGGAAGAAATCACGGAAACAGTAAATGCTAGGTAAACTTTTGCTCTAGTAACGAAAATCCTGATAGTCGAATAATTACATAAGTAACACTATTTTTTCAGTAAAGATAATTTTTCCATGTAATTCTTCAGATCCAGCATCGGATATAAAATTTGTGCTATATACAATATTCAAATTTGCATAACTTACTGTCATAATACTGAAAATAAAACATTATTATTATTATTATTATTATTATTATTATTATTATTATTATTAGTAGTAGTAGTAGTAGTAGTAGTAGTAGTAGTAGTAGTAGTAGTAGTATTTGCGTAGGGGCGACGTTAGTTACTACAAGGGTAAAAAGCTACCCCTTCATTTTATTAAATTAGTTATCATATGACCTGTGCTATAAAGCTACTGCTTCATTTTCTTTTAAAATTAATTATCATATGATCTGTGCTATCTCATGTATTTATTTATTTAGCCAAGTAAAATCAATCAGTTATCACCAGGGGTAGATTAACCGTTAAAAAAAAAAAAATAAGTATGTTCTTAGGACATGAAGAGAAGGGGGCACCACACAATGTTGACAAACTTGAAACTGAGATGAAGAGAAGAGAAGAGAGATACAAAGAAATAGCAGAGATTTTCTTTCCTAAATGGTCTGCCACATAATCTTACTTTATCCCACTAATCATCTACCAACATTGAAAAGAATTCCCAGTGGTGTCAGAAGCTGATTAGTGCTTGTTCAGAGGACTTCAAGAGTAATTTCTCAGTTGAGCTTCAGCAGTTTTATTCATACGGTACATGCGCAAAGAATGTTTGAACAAGACTCACTGTCAGTCATATTGCACTTTATAAAATAATGGTAGAGGACAATATTAAGTGTGCCTTTCCAAATTTAGACATTAGCTTTCGTATACTTCTAACATTAATAGTTAGAAATTGCTCAGCTGAGCATCCACTTTCGCATAATCAAAATAACTATGCAACAAGGCAGGCTGGATGCCTTATGTATATTAAATATAGAATCAGATGCATTCCGTTTTCAACGAACTTAAAAAGTTCGTTACTGAATTCTCTATGTCTGTGTGTCTATCGATCTGTCTGTCGGTCTGTCTGTTATTTTCGATTTTTTTTTTCAATTTTGAACCCTGCATTTCATAGAGCATCAAAAACTATCTGAGAAAGTGATTAAATGTTTTGCATCACTCTTACCGTTCCCGAGATATTGGCCTAAAAATGACCGATTTCCAGAGATTTGAGGAGCCATATCTCGGGAACCGTAAGTCATACAGAGATCATATTGGTGTTGGTCAATATCTAAAAGAATGGTAAATATTTTGGTATTAAATAGTAACCGATGGGCACTGTCCAACTGACCATTGGTTTGGCCAATGGCCAGTTGGATAGTAACCATCAATTAATATTGATACGAAAATGTTTAAAATTCTATTAAGGATTGATTAACACCAATATCATCTCTCTATGACTTACAGTTCCCGTGATATTGGCCAAAAATGGCCAATTTCAAAATATTTAAGGAGCCATAGCTCGAGAACCATAAGTTGTAGAGAGATGATATTGATGTTGATCAATACCTAAGAGGATGGAAAATATTTTGATACCAAATAGTAACCGGTGGCCACTGTCCAACTAATATCGGTACCAAAATTTTTACCATCATCTTAGGTATTGATTAACACTAATATAATCTATCTATGATTTACCGTTCCCTTGATATTGGCCAAAAAAGTTGCCAATTTCTAGATATTTAACGACGAACCATAGCTCGGGAACCATAAGTTGTAGAGAGATGATATTGACGTTAATCAATACATAAGATGATGATAAATATTTTGGTACTAAATAATAACCGGTGGCCACTGTCCGTCCAACTGACCATTGGTTTTACCAGTGGCCAGTTGGATAGTAGCCATCAATTAATATTGGTACGAAAATGTTTAACATTCTATTAAGGATGTATTAACACCAATATCATCTCTCTATGACTTACTGTTCCCGTGATATTGGCCAAAAATGGGCAATTTCTAGATATTTAAGGAGCCTAATCTCGGGGACCGTAAGTCACACAGAGATCATATTGGTGTTGATCAATACCTAAGAGGATGGCGAACATTTTGATACTAAATAGCAGAGATGGGCACCCTCACTCATTTTTGCCCTCAAGAGGGCCGCCCTCACCCTCACTCACCCTCATTTCGGTATATGAGGGTGAGGGTGTCTGAGGGTGAGGGTGAAAGAGACTATTGAGGGTGAGGGTGTCTGAGGGTGAGGGAATCAACTGAGGGTGAGGGTGAGGGAGTCGATTGAGGGTAAGGGTGTCTGAGGGTGAGGGTGAAGGAGTCGACTGAGGGTGAGGGTGGCTGAGGGCGAATATGAGGGAATCAACTGAGGGTGAGGGTGGCTGAGGGTGAGGGTGAACATGTCGATTGAGGGTGAGGGTGGCTGAGGGTAAGAGTGAAAGTGTCGATTGAGGGTAAGGGTGCCTGAGGGTGAGGGTGAAGAAGTCGACTGAGGGTGAGGGTGGCTGAGGGCGAATATGAGGGAATCAACTGAGGGTGAGGGTGGCTGAGGGTGAGGGAGAAGGAGTCAACTGAGGGTGAGGGTAAATGAGGGTGAGAGTGAGGAAGTCGATTGAGGGTGAGGGTGAATGAGGGTAAGGATGAGGGAATTGATTGAGGGTGAGGGTGAGTGAGGGTTAGCAAAAATGCCCATCACCAGAATGAATTTCTGAAGGATGTTTGCTTGAAAGTTATTTGTTTGGGAAATGGTTCAAATAGCCCATTCCTCCCTGCGAACTCCAAATAAAGCAGCAACCTAGTTGACACAGAGTGACGTAATTAGGTCATAAAACATTAGCTGGTACAGTGTACGAATTAATGGGAATGGTGAATGGGATATTCCGTGTGACAAAAATGTAATTCCCTCCCTGAAGGAATTCATTTTTCTTCTCTCTAGTATTTTTTTAAAGTGGTCATATAGATAGAAAAGATAATAACGTATTTTATGTAACGAAACAAAAACAGGCATTTATATCTGACTTGAAACATATCAAAAACATTTTTGCAGTCGTTAGAATCACACAGTTTGTTTCTTGGAATAGTTACTTATTGATGCAGAAAATTTTCCTTTTGTCAGAAGCAAACTATAGAGGCTCGAAAGGGATGCAAAGGTAACAAAAATTCTGCAATTCTGGGAAAAGCATACATTGTAAGACGTGTCAATCTCAAAAGTTGTCATAACATTCGTTGTAACGGATGATCTATAAGTTAATTGAATGACGTATTAGCCTCTATCTCTCTCTCTCTCTCTCTCTCACTATATATATATATATATATATATATATATATATATATATATATATATATATATATATATATATATATATATATATATATATATATATATATATATATATTCGTTTTCACCACTGAACTTAAAGTATTTTAAATTTAATTGATACGTTTGAGATTTGTTTGCCTGTTTAAATGTACAGTACACATCATGTTTTGCCACTCCAATATAGAAACATAATTAGGGGTTAGTTCAACTTTAACTAATACAAATTTAAACTACTGTTACTTATTTTCTAACCCTCCTCATCGCTAGTCGGTTGCCTGTCTTTACACAAGCAGTGACACAACTAAGTCACGTCGCTCAGTGACTGAATGAGAAGGGGCAGTTACATGGGAGGGGTCCTTTCAACTGAGGGTGGCCTTCCAGTTGACCTTCTGAAAAAGAAAGTGATGTTGCAATTTTTACCGTCTTGCTTACTGATTTTTCAGTAGTCTCCAGATTTATCTAGATTTTTCGTTACTTTTGTTTTCGTTGCATCCTCCTTTTGTTTCTCTTAGCTTGAAGGGCATAGTTCTGGGATGTTAAACTGAAATATTTCAATTAATTTGAATTCAATTTGGATAGGTTTTAATGACAAGAAAAAAGAAATCAATCATTAGTTTCATGATATGTGCTTATTTTACTCTTAAATATATCATATTGTTAAAATTATGTAACTTCCACAACTATAACGCTTGTACGAACCAAACATGTTAAGTGGTTTGCCCCTTTCCTTCCCCCCTCCACGTAAGGCATCAGTGCCGCAAAAGCCCGATGAGAAAAATATATAATCTTTCCTTGCCACCGCCAGAAATCCGTCCTTGACCGCCCCTGTCCATACTATTATATTGATATTCTTTAATGATTGTATTATTATAATATTATTATTATTACATAATGTATCTATTGATAATATAAGTTTAGCGATGGCAACAACGTATCACTTCGACAGGAAACACGTGCCATTTATGGCTTATTTGGAGTGTTATTTACGAGGGCGATTAGGGTAAATTTTCTGCTTGAGTACAAATGAAGCCGGTTGGGGACCAATAGAACGTCTCTTACTATTATTTGTAATGTGTGATATTTATCCACTTTTAAGAGTGTGACATTTCAGGCTGATAGAAATGTCTTTACCATAGATTTTCATGAGTGGTGTTTGAGACTGGCATTTGTATTTGTTGTTTTAGTAACAAATTCCATGGCATCTTTTTTTTTTTTTTTTTTAACATAAACATCATAGAGTAAGGAAACCTCTTGAATTTACAAGGTAGGAAATTTATATATAGTCTTCTTTCGAAAGCTACTCTGAAACAACGGCGTGTCGCTTCCCACAACTCGATTTTGGTGTTGTTTGTCACAATATTTTTATTGAGGATTCCTATTCCAGTAAAGATTAACACATATCTGACGAAACAGCTAATGTTGCGGGAACTTATATTTGTATTGATCCCTTGCAAAAAAAAAAAAAAAAAAAAAAAAAAAAAAAAAAGTGGTGAGTGTTCTCGCTTTCGGGATAAGTCTCATACAATCTCGCTGCTGAAAAAATATTTAGCTCCAAATGAACACGAAACATCCTAAATTTCACGATAGCTTCGTAAATTGACCATTGCATTTCTCTTTTAACGGAGTCCTTTATATTAACTCATTTTATATAATGTACTACGTATTTTTCCGTTATTACTTGACCAGCGAACGAGTGCAGGCGGCCGGTTTTGGAACTAATATGCAAGCAGCAGTGTTTCTAAGCAGATTATCTGTAATTAATCTATCACAGTTCTTTTTGTCGTGTTCGTAATAAACCACTTCACGCATATGCTCAAGTAAAGACTAACAATTTCAAAAGTTATTGAAGTTATTTGCAGAACATTTTAAGTAACAAGCAAAGAAAAAGGAAAAATATATACATCCTCGATATTAACTTGCGAATAAACTGACCTCAGTATTGTACAAAAGATCAGATGCTCTCTATGGGAAAGAAAACGAATTAAAATTGGTCGATTCGACTCGTTCCGAAATTTTTGACGAGAGGATATGTAGGATGTGTACTCATTATTTTCTGGTGACTGTCTCTAGTATTTTTAAGTCTATAAAATATGCATAGGGACAAATTCAAGGAAAGTTCGGGACAAAAAATCATCGGAGGAAGCAAATTGTAGAGTACTCACAAAAAACACTAGAACTTTTGGTAGACATATGATCTCCCGTTTTCAAAAATATAGGGTATGCTTATCCATGTATATGCTCCTTCTTTCGTAAATATAAAGTGAGAAGTGAATCGAGGAGAGTCAAGAAAATTGTCGAGTTTTGTAGGTATGACTAGTTCACCCAAATGTTACATCTCAATTTCAAACACTGTTTAGTAATTAGTAAACAATGATTAATAATTAGTATATATATATAGTATGGCGCTAAATTCGTTGTACAAAAGCAGAGGAGTGATTCCTGAGAGTAAAACAAACAAAAAAAGTTCCAATAAACATAGGGCGAAAACCCCATCGTTTACGTGTTATAGGCTGCCAAAAACAGGAAAAAATGAATTTTAAAGGTCCATAGCTCCGAAACTATGGGACCTACCGTAGTCGGATCAAGATTTCACTTAGGAACTAGTATGCGCCCTATCCAAAAATGCGTGTTTCAGAATCTTGAGGTGCTTCCACAACAATTTTTATAGAGGGAATTTGACTACGGGCTTATGATATAAAGTACTCTCCAACTACCTCCATAAAAATTGTTAGGTGAGTACCTTAGGATTCTAAAATATGTATATTTGGATAGAACACATACTAGTTCCTAAGTGAAGTCTTGAGCCGACTACAGAGATCCCATAGTTTTGGAGCTATGGACTTTTAAAATTCATTTTTTCATGTTTTTGGTAGCCTATAACACTTAACGACGGGGTTTTCGCCCTATGTTTATTGGAACTTTTTTTGTTTGTTTTACTCTCAGGAATCACTCCTCTGCTTTTGTACAACGAATTTAGCGCCATACCATATATATATATATATATATATATATATATATATATATATATATATATATAGATAGATAGATAGATAGATAGATAGATAGATAGATAGATAGATATAGATATATAGATATAACTTGATAAGGTAATTGTATGAACCCAATAAAGATCATTTATCAACGTTTAAAGATACGCAACTCATTACACAATTTACTTCAATAATAAATATGATTTAAATGTTGTTATATCAATCTTTCGTGGACTCGTCGTAACCTGGAAGAATTCTGATAAATTTTACATGAAACTAAGACGGAAATTAGGACACATTTTTTTTTACAAAAATTTACAAAACGAGACGAGGAAATTTTGATTCGAGACGAGACTTTTAAAAATATTTACGACACGAGACGACAAAACCTGAATTCTCATCTCGTCTCGAGGGCAACGCTATGAGCAAGAGAGTAAGAAATCAAATATGTACGTTCATGTTCCTTTAAGCTGCACTAAGCTGCAAGTATTCCCAATGTTGCATTGGAGCGGAGGGTGAGCGATTAAAGTGGGGTGCCCGATAATTGAAGGTTCCTTATAACTCCAGTGAAATTCAGAAAAAATCTCTGAATTACGTAAAAAAAAAAAAAAAAAGAAAAAAAAAACATTCAAAATACATTTTCAAGGCAACTCTTACAGTCATTGCGTTATTATAAGATTAATTCTACTTCTGAAACTGATTAGAATGAATATGTATTTGAATAACGAAACCCCTCTCATAAGTTTTTTCAAAGTATCAAGTTTGAGAAGAACGAAGTTTCTTCCACTGTTGTTATCTCATTGCTCATGATACCAGTGATGAAACAATTGGCCAGAAATTACGCGGTCGCTTCTTACATCAATTCATGAAGAACATGATTCCCAATATTAGGTAGCTAATTTCAGTATTAACAAAAAAAGAAAGAAAAAAAGAAAAGAAAAGAAAAGAAGAAAACAAGAAAAGAAAAAAAGGCACCCAATCTCTTGCAACCATGTGTAGCACATTTTAATACTTACACTTAAAATAAAAATACAACTGGATAAAGACGATTGCCTTTGTCTTTGGATTTCATATGTGAATAACAATATAGGGCTTTTCAGATAGAAGAGGAGGAGGGGAAGGTTTTATTAAACAAGACCGTACATCTGATATGTTTAACTATAAACAGCTTGTGCTTATAGGTTAAACTCAGTCCTCTGAAGTCAATCGGCAAATGCCATTAAAATGTTAAAGAAAACAACGTATCAGTATTATTATATACTACAGACACAAAGATACCACTAGGCTCCCAATTTTTAAATTTATATTGTGTGTGAAAGCAGATAGTAGATTTAATTCTTTGTCACATGATAACTAGAACCTGAGAGAAATTCAGAGGGAGTCCAGGGGAAATTTCATTCCTTATAAATAAAAGTTGTGAATTTATTATGTACTGAAGCAGTTATACTTACGCTTACACTACCCATACAGTGATGTTTTATCAATACTTTTATTCAAACTACGAAGGGCTGGATTTCTATAATGATCTTAAATTAAGGATATACTGAATCAAATTTTACAAATCAATCCCGAAAGGTAAGCTATCCAATCCCATAAATCTTTAAAAAACGAAGGAAAAATTTCTTCACCTCCTTTTCCCTCAAATGATTCATTTCTCTAAAGAAAATGAAATTTCTTTATTTTAACGCCCATGATTATGTTGTTTATGCTAGAGGACGCAGGTGATTAATGAAAGTGAAGGATTGTAAAATTAAATTTTGGTCTTTCACTGGGATTCAAACCCAGAACCACGTACAGTCAAAGCACACGCACTAGCCAATAGACCAACGGAGAGGACTTCCACAGTTCTCGAGTGGAAACATATCGGAATTCTTCCCTGGCCAAAACTCGAGAAAATAATTTATTTGTCAACCGATAAAATACACTTAAAACAAACACAAGCATCGTGAGCCTTAAGCTTAATTTGATTTAAACTTACAGTTACAAGGTATATCGCAAAACTCTAAGCTATCAACCTTAAATTAACCTTTTAGTCATTGACATTGTCATTCCTTCGTTTTACAGGTTGATCCTGTTTTATAATGAAATCGAATAAAACGTAATCAATTTTTATACAATCTGCTTAATACACGGTAGAAGCTCACTGAATTGTCAATTGTGCTATGTTGTTCTTAAATTGGTAATTTCCATTCATATATCACTATTCACAATACATCTGTATTATTGCAGGAATGGTTCACTACAACTACATAACTTATGGCTTTCTTTATTAAGCGTAAACAGATTATGTTATGTATAACATCTAAACTAAAACTTTTAAAAACCGTTGAATACACTACGGGGTGAAACTCTCCGCTCTCCTGTCCCACCACGCTTGCCCTGGAACTGATGTAAACACAACATCAGCGCAATCCCTTCAAAATAACAATGCTATCCTGGTCAGGTAATATATTATGCAACTTAAGAACCGGCTTTTATATACTTAAAGTAATGTGTAGATGGATCGAAAAGTAGAACCACATTATGCTTACAATTCTCAAATGTATTACACATAACTTCTAGACTCAATGTGGTGCTATGAGGTAAATTTCATACTCCTAAACATCTTACTTAAGCTTTCATTAACTTCAATTTTTGTTCTTTTAGCAAAATACAGGCTATAATCAACTCGCCCTTTCAAATTTTCTATTCTTATATTCGGAGGCTGCTCTTGAGGGAACACCGTTATAGAATCAAAGTTTTCTTGCCTCAAAGTAAGAGAAAGAAAATAATCTGATCCAGTCAGAAGGTGAGGGGCACAATTCGGAACAATATTGCGGAGTCTTAGGTTCCCAAATCACTTGCATATATACACTTGTATAAGGAAAGCTTGGTGCAATATAGTGCGAAGGCACGTATTGTTCCCAGGGGCGTCATTTAGGGGGGGCAGGGAGGGACATTTGCCCCCTTCCGAGTTTGAGATGTGTATAGATTTTATCAATAGAATAGCAATAAATCAGTGAAAAACGCGAAATTTTGCTTATATCAAGGGGTCTTGCCCCCGCAAGCAAAATTCGAAATGCTCCTGATTGTTCCCAGAAGAAAAGAAAAATTCCAACTGTACTACCATACCAATTAATGAAGGCAAGAACAGCACTTATGATATTTATTGGCATCTGTCTCCTTTTTTAAAAACTTGTCAGCAGCAACGGGTCATAAGATATCCAAGGATACTAAAGATAGTTTTTTTTTTTTTTTTTTTTTTTTTTTTTACAAATTTGGCTTAGCACATAGGTGTCCAAACTCTCGAGCTCGTCACTCGCACTCAACTGAGCTCGGGGTCAATAATCAAGAGCGAGCCCGAATCCTAATAAAATAAGTCAGAGCAAACCGAAATGAGTGCGAGCCCAACTGAGAGAAGTGAACCGGAGCAGGAGCCCAACTGAGGGAACTGAGCTCGAGCGAGCCCAGTGCAAAATGACTATCTATTTAATTTATATATATGAAATATAAATAATAATATACTGTAGATATAATGTATACCTATGCATATTATTATATATAAATTTCAATCACTTTAATGAGAATGATATTTACCCTTACTTATTGTTTATTAAGTACATGAAGATAACTATGAGTGTGAGGGAGTCTATTGATGGTGAAGGTGGCTGAGGGTGACCAGGGTGAGGGTGGTTGAGGGTGAGTGTGATTGAGTTGATTCAGGGTAAGGGTGAGTGAGGATTAGCAAAAATGCCCATCTCTGGTATGAACCATAATCCTGCGATAAATAGTCTCGACGAAATAGCTGCTTGACTGAAAGTCTAAATTTACCTAAAAAGTAAATCTCAAACAGGTTAATAAAAAATATGTATTATGCAGTACTTCGACAGTGCTGCTGCAATTGAGTATTTTAATATATGTAATACAAATAATGTATTTTGAACTGTGTACAATACAAAATCATGTATACCCATATTGTGGAGTGTGTACTCTCTGTCATTTCATAATAAATAATAATAATATAAAAACACTAGTGCCTTTGTTTGACATGCTGTTTTCTATGACATACTGAGATTTGCCACCACGATAGATTTTTTAGAGAGTTTAGAGGTTCAGACCCTCTGTAGCAACGGCGCTGATTATTATTAGGTTATTACAAACATAATTTTTATCATTGTTATAACATAGTTTGTAGTAACATAATTGTATTATTTACGGTGAGTTTATGTCCGGTTAGCTTTTTTCCGCTTCTGCATCAATATAGGTGAGCTTATGTCCACGATCCGCCACTACACGCAAGAACCACGTAAGGATGGAAGAACTTAGGTAATTTCGTCACCGGAAATTTCGCCACCGGAATTTTCGTCACGGTAATTTCGTCACCGGAATTTTCGTCACCAAAATATTAGCATGTAGGTGATTTCGTCACCGAAAATTTTGACGTAGTAAATTCGCCACCGGTAATTTTGTCACCGAAAATGACCAGTGTCTTATTGAACATGACACAATGAATAAACTCGAAAAGATTTTGAAATTGCTTAGATTATTAAATAAATAGTCACATATTATTTTAAATATTATGTCTGAGATAAGAGAAAATTTTCGGTAATTCTATCTCAGAAGACATGGAAATTTTGTCACGGTTATCTTTTCATCTTTCTTGAACTAAGTAGAGTCAAACTAAGTGACCAAAAAGCTTACCTGATCTTAATGAAACTTGGAAAGCAATTCAGTTGGTATTGTACTCTGCAAAATCGAAGTT
Organism: Thermobia domestica; assembly: GCF_964235325.1. Taxonomy (NCBI): domain Eukaryota; kingdom Metazoa; phylum Arthropoda; class Insecta; order Zygentoma; family Lepismatidae; genus Thermobia; species Thermobia domestica. The sequence goes on along the minus strand of NC_137454.1, from coordinate 325,036,748 downwards.
TCGGATACTCGAAGCAAGAACAAACACCAGTAGAAGATCATAATGCCAGCTTCAGTAAATGTTAAAAGCACAGGCAAAATGGGCCCCTAATGAGTTTGTATATTACTATTTACAAATTTTATTTTTGCCAATATCAAAATTTCCAAACAGAAAATAGTAAAGAAAATGTAAATCGTTATAATACCATAAGCGTTTTACATGTTCATTTTCTACTGTGCATCACATTAAATGAAACACCAAGCAAAAAATCTGTCAAACTTTTAGTTCCAGCGTTGTATGCTAAACACAAAGACTGGAGCTGTTTCTGCAAAGTCTGAAACGCTCTTTTAGTTTTCTTTTTTGGTGGTTGGCCCATAGCATCTTGATGAAGCATAGTTGAAACTGTTGCTTCATCTTGTTGAATTCCACGAATAAACCTCCAAATACTTGGGTGGGATATTCCTATCCTACCAGTTGATGAAACTTCTGGTTCCACGATTCACAAATATTCTTTGTCCTATGATTATTGTTCAGGGTGGCTTGGTGAACATTCCAGGTGTCTGGAGGATAAGGAGGGGGCACATTGCGTGAACGAATATTTCCAGATCGAGTTTTAACACGGCGATATGTGCCGGACACGTAAGTACTATCAAAATAGTCTAGAAGATCCAGCTCTTCCTCCGAAGCCTCCTCCCTTAGTTTTTGTATTCCTCGATGCACATCCGCTATAGGAAGAAATGCTAATCCGTTCATTTTCCCGCAAAACAGACGAAAATTTTCATCGTTCTTGTATCGTTCTGTGAGTCCAAATTCTTGAACCTATGGCCAGCAAAGCCTATTTTTATTCTTGAACCTATGGCCATTTGAACCTATGGTTCAAATTCTTGAACCTATGTACATATGGCCATCAAAGCGCAATTTTTCTCCTCCTCGTGTAGTATATATAATCTCCATGCCTCACAATAACTTCAATCTAATAAAACGATCACAATGAACTACACTCTGTATAGAACTTCACTCTACACTGTGAGCATTTCTGTGCTTAAATAGCAAGCAGAGCAAACACATCTGAAAGATGTGTAATTGGCTAAAACTGGGAAACGTAAACAAATCTTTGTCTCTGATTGGTCGAATACCTGTCCACGCTATTTAAAGGAAACTTCCAGACATATTTGTTTTTTTTTTCCTTTATATAAATTTGTTTTCTTAACATATTTTCAATAACTACTTACCAATGTTTACTCAGAGTTGAAATATAATATTCTTTCAATGGCCCCTTTTCACCTGACGTAGTCAACATGGAGGAAGGTCCAAGAGCTTAGACTCACAGAACAATACAAGAACGATGAAAATTTTCGCAAAATTCTGATATTGGCAAATCCTAATATTTGTAAATAATGATATACAAACCCGTATAGGTCCATTTTGCCTGTGCTTTTAACATTTGCTGAAGCTGACATTATGTTCTTCTACTGACGAAATTACTGTGTAAAAATTTCCGTGACGAAATTACCTACATGCTAATATTTTGGTGACGAAATTACCGGTGACGAAATTACCGTGACGAAACTTCCGGTGACGAAATCTCCGGTGACAAAATTACCGCCGCCCAGGATGGAAAACGTGCTAATTTAATTTCAAATATCTATATGTTAATGGTAAAAGATTCACTTTGGAAGAACTGGAAAAGAACGGTTCCCTATCAACTCTCCCTCCCAGATGTTGGTGTGCAACAAACAAGTTTAAATAATTCGCCTGGGGCGTATTCCAAGTAGCAGGGGTCTCTTTAGGGAAAAGCGAACTTTTCTGAATGCGCAGGTGGCGACTTGCCAGAGGGGCAAAAACACAGCCTCATAGTTGCCCTTCCGAAGTCTTCTAATCTTCCTCGTAGTGTTCATAGAACAACAGCGAAAGGCAAGATTTGATCCCTCCCCAGCACTCAACCATGCGTCAATCTGCGAGAAATCTTTGGTAACAGATTTCAAGAAAAAGTGATGTACTTGACAAAAGGAAACATCCCATGCTGGTAGAAATGTTGATGACAAATGCAAGCGGAAACACGGTATTGAGGACAATACAGAGATTGGAAGCGGAAAAAACTTGTAGGTTGCCTTCAACTGATCCAAGTGATTTATTCAAAACAACTGGGCATTCACAAAAGCATTTGCACACGATACCGGTAATGCCGGCGCCAGCTGCGGCAATGTCGGTGACGGCCATGATTTCAATGTAATGAAATCTTAGCTTGCACACGCACCGGCATTCACTGGCGCAAATCCCGGCGGGATGAGGGGACATGTCCTCTCCAATCTTGAAACTGGGGGACTGTCCCCCCAATAATCCGATTTGAAATGTGTATTTTAGGAAAAAATGTGATGATTTGTGTCGATTCCCACAAAGGAATGTGAGATGAAATTGATGTCCTCCCAGAATAAGCCTTAAATCTGCCCGCCTCCCAATGTTGAAGATGAAGACAGTTCTGCTCCCTGATCCTCCACAGGATTGTTTTTCAATGCAGCCGGCGTTATCACCGAAACCGGCTTTGTCGAAGGCAATGCTTCCTTCTGGGTGGTTGCACACACGGCCGGCAATGTCGCCTGGCTACCAGATACATTTCTACAGTTTAGGTAAAGTGAGTGATTGACAAGGCGCTGGGTATTCTTGTTTCGTTTCTTGTGTTTTGGAGTTTAGTTGTTTCCATTTCTTTTATTACAATTGTATATTATTATTATTATTATTATTATTATTATTATTATTATTATTATTATTATTATTATTATTATTATTATTATTATTATTATTATTTTACAGACTGTGTTGGAGTAGATAATTCCCTTTCTTAAATAAAATATAACACGTGGGAAACCTGGAGAGTGTCGATTTTTAAAATTAATTTTCTTCAGAGAAAATGTGCGATATCTGGAAGATATCGATTTCCGCCTAAATAGTTATCATCAAATACAATATACGAAATTTGGATATCCAATTTTCGTTGATTATTTTCGACTCTTTTTTTATTTTTCTTCTCTCTCTCTTTTTGATTATATCTTATTCTATCGTACTAATGCATTTAAATTTTATTATATTACAGCTTTGTGCGTTTCTACAGTCTTTGAATGAATGTTATGGAAATTGGAAGTTCAGACCAATAATGTAGGCTGTTGTGTATTCCATCCTTGGATAAAGTTTTTAGAAAGAAAGACTACTAACTTTAAAATAATTGTTGTCTATACACAGTAATATATCTACGAACTGCGTTATGAACCCCTGTCCATTGCCATAAATATGTACACCTTGTCTCAAAAAGGTTGAGCGCATTCTTTATTGGTGTTTTGAGGCAAAAATTTTCAAAGTCCAACTTCGGGTATCTTCGGGAAATAGTAAACCAGGTTCGAACCTCCAAGCCAGCCTTTGTAATCGGGAAAAAGTTTGCAGATGTGTTTTTCTTCTTTTAAATATAATAAGACTTGTTATCAAGTGTTGAAAAAAAGCAACATTGATTGAAATACTTAATGACACAATATTTCGAAACTTTGTATTAATGTCACCACATGCTTGTTTGTCATTTAGCTCTCCATACGTAATGGAACATTTAGATATGTAAACGAATCTTTCCATACGTAAAAGAATGCTCGAAGTTAAGACATAGAACATAATTATCGCCTAAGTACTAAAATAATAGTCAAAGTAGAACAAAACCAGCGTTTCTAGTGGGTATGAATGTCATAATTTTCCTTGAGAGCCGTTATACATCGCTAAACGTACCTTAGCAAAAGTACTTGTGTTAGCTCACTGGTAAGCTGTTGGATTTCAAATCCTACGGTTGTGAGTTCGAATCCCTTCTGGGTCAATGCCTTTTTAAAAAATTATATTTTCCGCAATGTATGAAAAATTATATAAAATAATGACATTAAATACATGAGTTGTATATATATAACATAATCATTGCAGAATGTAGTAATTATTATGTTTAAAATATAACATCTGAAATAGGTAGGTGTCCACAGTAGATCTGTATTATATATATATGAAAATGTTAAATACAAGTTAAGAAACTCGTTCACTAGCAATAAATAAATCATGTAGTGTATTTATTTGCAGCTATTTGTCATATAGAGGGTAATTCTCAACATTCATAATACAGCATGTCATTTATGTTCTTGAAAACTTATTCGATGCATAAACCGAAGGTTTAAACAGAGAATCCAAAGTCGCAACGCTCGCAAGAAATTCATGAACCCCAAAGGTCACGTGAGCAGACTGGAATTGTCCTTATGAAGCACGCCACAGCAGAAAGTATTTACATAGATTTTCAATTCAATTCCTGATATATGCTTTTGCAATGTGGAAGTGGTGATGCCTTTAGTCGCTCTCTCTCGCTCGCTCTCTATTTATACAGAATATAAAAGTGGATGGATGTGTGTGTTTCAACATAATTCTGATATATCTAGCGCAATTATAACTATATTTCTTACAGTCTGGAAAAGAGTACTGTCGGGATACATATCAAAAATGCTAGAAACTGGTCGATATTAGTATCGAATCCATAGCTTCGTGGTCGCTTAGGTGAATAGTTCTACTTTCAATTCAAGTCCAATTAAGTTCCCATTAGCGCCCAGGGTGGTTACGTAGCGACATAAATATATCGAAATCAACCGATATTAGAATCGAATCGTAAATTTTCAGCGCCGCTAACTGCCGCATTTCCCATTAGTCCACATTAGTCCACATTTCACATTAGTCCCATTGCCTAGAGGGCAATATATTTGCAGAGTGCAAAGTTTAAAACTTGAATAATATTTGAATTTTTTCCGTATGAAAAAGTTAAAAATCAAGAGCAAATATACTATTTCATGAACAATCCTCTTTTACTGTTCTAATATGTATAATAATAGCGTAAGAAATCTAAAAATAATTCAGAACACGTTTCACATTTGTTATTTTTTGTTACGTAGTTCTAGCTGTAGCATGTAGTGAGTGGTATTTAAATGTAATAAATTCACTAATTAAGCATATTCGAATTAAGTTTTATTTTTAAGTTAGGGATGAAGGGGCGGAGAAATATGTAGTTATTGGGGCGCCGAGAGCAAAAGGGCATAGAGGCGCCGAGCTTTTAAATGCAACACTGGTCGCTAAATTAATTGGTAGAAATTTTAATGTCATTTAAGACCAAATTTAGTCCTAACGGTGGCAGTATCCGTTTGCTCTCCTAGGAGAAATGAAAGGGGCTGACATCAAAATTATATATATATATATATATATATATATATATATATATATATATATATATAAAAGACCGACATTAGTGTCGAATCCATAATTTTCGAGGTGGATTAGATAAAGAGTGGCACTCCAGGTGCTTAATGATATAGAAACTTAGTTTTTCTTTCATTTTTTACGTTGGTCTACTTTTCCTTGATTTGAGACTTTCAAATTTCATCCTATTTTCTACTGAAATGTGTCTGTAAGGCAACAAAGAAATAATTATATATGATAAATTTAAATTCATTTTAATTCAGAAGTTGAGAAACACTTTGCCATTATATATCGTAAAGGTCAGATCCACCAGCATAGTAACAGAGAGGTGCTTGAGCCATTGACGGTAGAAATTCAAACTCCGGTAAGTGATAATTTCACAGTCTTGTTTTATTACAAGTGTAGCCTCTTTAGTCAACGGAGAAGAGGACGTGGATCATGGGTCAGAGTTGATGTCGATGGGTCGGAGTTGGTCGCAATGGTTCAGAGTGGTTCATAGTTGTTGATGGGTCAGAGTACATCACGATGGATGATGGGTCAGAGTGGGCCAATGGGTCATTTGGGTGGTGGGTGATACTGGATCATGATGGGTCGTGAATCAAATTTTCATTGACCCACACCATCTCTGGTTAAAATTGTACTAAAGATAAGAGGCACCGAAGATGCATGTCGGCTATTATGCTCAAATTTTGAACATAGATAGTACCCCACCAGAAAGCAATAAATCTGAAACGGTTCACGGTATCACCTCCTAGAACTCGAGATGTAGGGGTTTGTCTGATTGGCTAAATTAAGACGTCAATGATTTATCCATCAACAAGCAAGCTTTTTATGATCGTTTCCATAGGGAAATCAGAAGAACACATGCCTAGTAATCGTAATATTGATAGTTCGCGTCCACCCCGGGGTATTTGTTTTGTGTTTTTTTGACTCACCTAAATATAAACAAATCACACATATAGGCATTTTAACATATTTTGGGAGAGTAATTTTGTGGTTCGTTGTCGTTTCATCGCGTCTCTGCCGCTGGTAGTAAAGTTTTCAAAATGGAACTGGGGCCACCGCGGATTGTCGCTGCGGGGCTACCAATTTTTGGCGAGAGGTCAATAGTTGACCATCTGTAGTCCACCGACGCTTACAGCTTAGGGTAATGAACGATGTCTTTGCCTTGTAGACGTCATGACTACCGACGTCGGCAGTCAACTAGCTTATAGTATTCCTTTACTAACCACCTATCGTTCATGTTTATACACGGTGTTGTACTACTACTACTACTACTACTACTACTACTACTACTACTACTACTACTAATAATAATAATAATAATAATAATAATAATAATAATAATAATAATTATTATTATTATTATTATTATTATTATTATTATTATTATTATTATTATTTGTAGTAATAGTAGTATAATTGATAATAGAATAATTATATTGTCTATGTATTGTCTAGGTAGGACTACACACAGGATTTGGCTCGTTTTAGTTTGACTCGACTCTAATCCGAGTCGAGTTGGAGGATATTTTTCGCGCCGAGTCCTAGAGTAGACCTCAAAGATGTCTGTTTCGAGTCGAGTCGAGTTTCAAAGAAAAGTCGCTCGTGCCCATCCCTACTAATGAGAGCTTAATCGGAGTTAAGCGAAATCGAAAGTCACACTATTTATCTAAGCGACCCCGAAAACTATGAATTCGACACTAATACCGATCATTTTCTAGCAATCTTTTATATGTATCCCCCTCCCATTCACCATAGGTAACCCGACAGGATTCTTTTTCAGACTATAAGAAATTTGGTTAAAATTACTCTAGGCCAGTGGTTCTCAATCTAATTCCTATCACGATCCCCTTTTATCACATCCTCTTGCCAGCGATCCTTTTATAATTTGTGTTTTATAATAAGCTTGTGTGGAATTTTTAACATACCTATTTCTATAATAGTAGAATCCATTTCTTGTTTATAGTGAACAGTGCCGTGGCATGGAAAATCAGCGCTCGGGGCGAGAGTATACGACGATGTCTATACGACGATATACGACCATGGTTGGCACGAAGCTCAATAAAATTTTCAAAAGTAAACTCTGCCTTTTCTTGATTTTGAGCACATTTTATTACGTTTTTCCTTCTATTTTATACATGTGCACATGCACTTTCCTATAGGGATGCACGCGAGACGCGAGAAGTCTCGTCTCGTCTCGCATTTGCGATACGAGATACGAGACGAGAGTGAAAATTTTATGCGAGACGCGAGACGAGACTAAACCATGCGAGACGAGACGCTAGACGAGACTCGGTTAAGTCTCGCACGAGAAGTCTCGCGAGACTTCTCGCAGTCTCGCAACATTTATGAATTACATTTAATTGTATATTTAGTAATTTTACATTTATTGAGTTTTCTAAGTTGAGCGTTAATGCCTTCAGGAACAAAAAAGTGATTGGTGCAATAGACATTTTATGAGATTTATTATTAATCAAGGTTAATTTTCAGAATTAAAGCCTTCTTTAGTTTCTAAAAAAGAAAAGCTTTGTAAATTGGAAATTTATTACAGCATCGATTTAGGACTTTATTTTGCGACACAAACATATACACGCGGGCGCGCACGAATACATGAACTTCTATTTTTGTTCTGAAAAGCGAATAAGACTCCCTATTGCTGCGAAATATGATATTTCTGTTGTTTCTGTCTTTTTCACATTACTACTAGCGATTAATGTTGGGGGATGGCGGGGAAATCCCCTCTCGTCAAAGTTTATCCCCGGCCCGGCTCGCAGAAATAACATGATATTTTTACATGGAATAAGTATTTTCTTTCTATATATTTATCAAAAACATCCCCCTCTAGTTCGGAAGTTTAATTCAAATACTGGTTTGGCAGGATGTCCCTATAGGTTTCGTGGGAGATGGTAGGAATGGCCCTATATCTGTCAGTAATTTTATTTTCTAGATCTGGCAGTATAAGTTGAAAGCGAAAGTTGATAAAATGCGATAATCCAACATTGCTACAAGCCCAAACGAACCAAAAGAATTGGGTCGTATTGTGTTGTGAGGAGTTCTTCTGTTGTGTACAAGCGCTTTTGGTGGTATAAAAACATCTTTATACTGGAAAATCACCCTTCAAGGAAACGACCAAAACGTGTAAATGTTGATAGTGGCGACGATATTTTAGAAGAGGCAAATATTGCTGGAGACTTCTAAGCTGGAAAACAATGTTGGATCCAGCAACAATTTATGCTGGTTTTGCTGTAAATTATGCTATTAATTTGACGAAAATTAATGGTCCAGCGATCAAATTCCAGCACAACTTTTCTTTTAATTTGGAGCGGAGGGGACACAAGTTCGGATACCATATTGAACTCTAGGTTCCGTCTCCTTAGGATGTTATGAATATTCATCCCATGGAAAGCAATGGCAAACCACCATTCACTTTGCCAAGGGACTTTTAGGTCAAATACCTGCCTTCGGACAGAATATCACATCATCATTCATTAACAGCCATAGAATAACACATTGCAAAATTTTGACCTAGAATATATGCGAGACCATGCAAGAAAGTCTCGCGCGAGACGCGAGATGGGACTCAAAATTTTATGCGAGACGCGAGACGAGACTTCACATTTGCGAGACGAGACCTTACGCGAGACGAGACCAACGCTTAAGGTTGCGAGACGAGACGAGACTTTTCCATTTCTCGTCTCGTCTTGTCTCGCGTGCATCCCTACTTTCCTAACATGAGTAACACACTTCCTACGAAATTTGTGCCCCCTTTTTTCGGCGCCCGGCATTGACAGTGGATACAGTAACTGTACTATCTATATTCCGAACGACGAAGGTGCTGGTTCAAGATGGATGTTAAACTCCTTCTTTGAAGAGGCCATTAACGTATCTGATCTAAGCCCACAACTTCTTGGTTTTCTGTAACAAAGACTTGGACAAATTCTGCCTGATGAGGAGAGAAGAATATCCTGGTCTGGTATCTGCTGCTTTAAAAGTAATAATTCCATTTGCTACATCGTACTTGTGCGAAAGTTTTTTTTTTTTTTTTCATGTTAAACATTAAAACAAAGACAAGAAATCGCTTATCAGTTGAAAATGGCTTCATAATGTTCGTCACGAAGATTGAACCGGGTATTGCTGCACTAGTGAAATTACACCATGCTTAGGTATCTCATTAGGTTTCAATTTTAATTGTATTTCAATGTGCAGGTTTTGTTCCATGTGTATTTTTCTAGTATTTCTATATACAGTTCTCATTAGTATCATATCATACGTCTTTCATTTAAATTCATTTTTAAACAACTCTGCATCCTTTGACAATGTTCAGTAGACTTATTTTTTATTGTTCTGTACAGTATGTATAAAATATAAAAGTATGCCTATCAGAACAAAATTCAAAATAATTTCCGGTATTAGATTCTAACTATATTTATCTCTTTCGCTTATCTTCGCGACCTCCTAGGGGCCACGACTCCCAGGTTGAGAAACCCTGCTCTAGGCATACATGAGTTATGTTGGAACATACATACATACACTTTTATATGTATAAATGCAGATAAGAGAGAGATGAGAGAGAGCGATTAAGGTATTACCTCTCTCAATCTCTTCACTTTACTTTTGCGATTCGTAAGTTTCTTACGTGACAGTTTGGGGCTAGCTAGTTTTTGTCTTGAACCACGATCCGATTTTCGATATGCTCTACCTAAATGCTGTAATGCGAATATTGAGAAGTTACCTGCGTATGAAAATAGCTGCAAATAAATACATTACATAACTTATTTATTGCTATTACACGATTTTCTTAATTTGTATTTAATATTCACATATAACATACCGACGTTCTGTCAATACCTCAAATGTTATATTTTAAAGATAAGAATTGCTTATGTCGTGAAATGATATGAATATATATATTCAACTTATATATACAACTGATGAATTGTAATGTAACTATTTTACATAATTTTCATGCATTGAGGAAAGTAGAATATCATAAATGAATCTCACCTGAACGGGTATCCAACTCGCGATTAAAACGCTCGGGTGTGTACCACTGAGCTAACATGACTGCTTTTCGGAAGCTGCTTCTGAAATATAACTGAGCTCATACGTAAATTATTTTTTTCGTATGGAAATCACAATGACGAAACGAGAGTGTGAATATATAGTTTCGAAATATTGTATCATTAACTATTTCAATCAACTTTACTTTTTTTCTACACTTAATACCATTTCAACATGTCTTATTATATTTAACAGAAGGAAAAACATATCTGTACATTTTATCCCGATTGCTAAGGTTGGCTTGGAGGTTCGAACCAGCAGCTTTAGTTTACTGTTTTCAGAAGATACCCGAAGTTGGACTTCGAAAGTGTCGTCTCAATACAGCTATCATCATATCGCTCAATCTGTTTGGTATATGGTATGTGTTTTTATACGTGTAAAGTCAGTATAACAATTCATTCTTAAAAACAGCTTTTCGTATGTATTAATACTCCTTTATAAAAACTGTTTTTAATATTATTATTACGGCGCACCATTTTCAGATTTCTTTCGCGAGTCGTTGACCAAGTCGTTCCCCACAATAGGCGTGTCGTGCAATTAACCAACCACGCGTCAGGTACTAGCTTTTACCTATTGCTTCCTGCTCACAGCTCAGAAGATTGGTAACTATAGATAGACGTACAGCAGTAATTACTTTATGGGAGTTGGAAGGCTATTCTGCAACTGCATATGCCTCTACAGGAAAGCGATGGATTCGGAAATATGGTCCTACACGTCAAACTGGTAATTTACGATCTTCTGGTTGTCCGCATGTGTCAACCGAAGCCGAAGATGCGAGATTAGTAAACGAAGCCCGGCTAGACCCACTAAGGACGTCTAGACAGCTAAGGGAAGCTTCTCTTTTTCCTGGTAGTAAGCATACAGCTCTGCGAAGGATTCGTCATGCCGGGTTACGTGGCTGTGTTGCTGCCGTGAAGGAAAAACTCTCAGACGACCACAAAATTTACCGTCTCGCGTTTGCACAGGCGAATGTGGGTCGTAATTGGGAAAACGTGGTTTTCTCAGATGAATCCATATTCACAACATTAAATGAGGGACGCCGTTTTGTGTATCGCCCGAGAGGCACCCGATATGACCCTGGATGTGTTGCTGCTTGAAATCGCAGTGGCCATGTATCTATTTCATGTTGGGGTTGGATTTTCAGGCGCGGAGCAGAACAGCTTCACAGAATTGAAGGACACCTGGACAGTGCTCAGTACTTAGATATTATGAGTAATATCATGGTGCCATCTGTACGAGTATTTCAGCTTGATGGTGTAATTCAGTTTCAGCAAGACCAGTCACCAATACATACTTCCCGTGTGGTTTAGGAATGGTTCGCAGGGCAGCCTGAGATTGATTTAATTGACTGGCCGCCTCGTGGAGCAGACCTCAATCTCATGGAAAATATGTGGGCAGAAGTGAAGAGTACTCTAAGGGATAGTTGGCCTGAGGCAGATCCACCAGAACCCAAGATGACCTGTGGCATCTTGTTTCCGAAGCATAGCTGGAGGTAGGGGAAGGAGATAAATTTGTCACCCATTTAATAGATTCCATGCCCAGAAGAATAGGACGTGTAATAAATTCAGAAGGGTGAATTTTTTTATTCTAGTGTTTGTTTTAAATTGATAACATAGATGTAATATTTTATGTAAGACTCCTGTAATTGGGATTCTCTTGTTGGAGTCAGCGGATTTAAATAAATAAAGTAAGTATTGGACACAATGTCCCCGCCTTAACTCCCAAAAACAGTCCTTTTCAGGGCTACCTAAACGCTTATGAAAATATTTCTAGAAGTAAACCACTCCTTGAATCCGATTTCTGTGCAATTCTACTAACAAAAAATAAAAAAAAAAGAATTCTCTGCAGGCTTTGAACTCAAGACGACCTCATTAACAAGCCCGTACTCTACCAGTGAGCTAACATGAACACGCAAATCCAACCTGAAGAAACACGACTTTCAATTTCCGGTATTCCATTACACTGATGGTCATATACTTTGCAAATGTTGTATTCAACTTGGGATATTCCGCAACACATAAACAAAGCGAGCGAGAGAGAGAGAGAGAGAGAAATGAATATACAAAAGCATATTCAACGTATTCGAATGAGACTCTAAGTAACGATATTCCGTTCTAAAGAGAATTTGTGTTTCTTCCCGTGACGTTAAGGGGATCGGGAAAAGTTATGTGTCTTGAAGCAGGATCCGACTTTGGGTACTCTGTTTACACACTTTCTATATTCGTAGGAATATACTGTATTTCACGAATGTAAATGACATGCTGTATTGAGAATATTGAAAAGTTACATCTGTATGACAAATAGCTGCAAATAAATACACTACATAATTTATTTATTGCTATTAAACGATTTTCCTAACTTGCATTTAACATTCTCATATATAATACCGACCTACTGTGAAAATTATCTCAGATTTTATATTTTAAACATAATAATTACTACATTCTGCAATGATTATGTTATATATATACAACTGATATATTTTAATGTAATTATTTTATATAATTTTTCATGCATTGCGGAAAATATAATTTTTAAAAAAGGCATTGACCCAGAGAAGATTCGAACTCATAACCTTATGATTTAAGGTCCGACAACTTACCAGTGAGCTAACACAAGGACTTTTGCTAAGGTACTTTTAGCGATGTATAAATATTCTCAAGACAATTATGACATTCATATCCACTACAAACGCTGTTTCTGTTCTACTTTGACTTTTATTTTAGTACTCAGGTGATAATTATATTCTATGTATTAACTTTGAGCATTCTTTTACATATGGAAAGATTCGTTTACGTATCTAAATGTTCCATCACGTATGGAGAGCTAAATGACAAACAAACATTTGCTGACATTAATACAAAGTTTCGAAATATTGTATCATTAAATATTTCAATCAATGTTGCTTTTTTTCTACACTTGGTAACAAGTCTTATTATATTTAAAAGAAGAAAAACACATCTGCAAACATTTTCCCGATTGCAAAGGCTGGCTTGGAGGTTCGAACCTGGTTTACTATTTCCCGAAGATACCCGAAGTTGGACTTTGAAAATTTTTGCCTCAAAACACCAATAAAGAATGCGCTCAACCTTTTTGAGACAAGGTGTACATGTAGATATTACTTGTCCCACTCAACCAGATGCGGCTCTTAACCTATGTGCAGAATCTATCTTTTAACCTACTTTTACGCTCTCTTCATAGTGACGTCACCACCGAGACGCTTGAGCTTGTCGTCCGCTTTTCGCGTGAGGAATTACTAATAAGACAAACAACCCCTTATTTACTTTGGACTTCTTCTGTGTTCGATTTGTGTTTGCTTTCCTATGTAGAGCATATTTTTGTGGGAAAATCTTTCTGTCGTATGTTTTTGACTACTTGGACGAATGTAATTTAATAGTTAAAAACAAAAAAAAAAAAAAAAAAAAAGCTAATATCTCGGAAGATGATATATTCTTTACGTGGGCTTGACTGTACAAACGTGTGTGGTTTCGTAAAATCTTAAACTCCGAAAACAATATTGCAAGATAGTGTGGTGAGCTTGACTACATGCGTGTATGTTTTAAATGCCCTCTTGTACTGTAGCAAGTGCAGCAATCATAATAGAGAAACAAAAAGTACAGGCATTATGCACCACAGTTTTCCAAAGGACTCTCTTCTTGTAAAACAGTGGGTCCACGCATGTAAAATAAAAATAAAATAAACTTTAAAAATGGGACTGTTTTTAGTAGTCTATGCATTTCACAGCAAGCCCGTAGCCAGCCCAAAAATTTAGGGGGGGCCGGTAGAAGTTAGGGGAGGGCGACCCAATCATATTATACTTCTTCACCATATTATAGTTCATTTGCAAGCCTACCGTGAAACGTTTAGGGGACCAGCCAAAGTTTAGGGGGGCCCGGCCCCCCTAGCCCCCGTGGATACGGGCCTGTTTCACAGAAGAACATTATTTGCGAGATCTGAAATCTGAATTTACTTCTAGACTTGGCGACAAAGATAATTGTCAAATCAAATACCATTCCCTCAATTCCCTCAATATTCGTTCCTTTTACATGTGCTATAGTGATGTCTTAATCGTTCGTTTAGAATGTAATTCATTGTAATATACTCCTTTGACTTCTTTTTCTTTGCATATATTTCCTCATGACTTTCAGTAACGGTGGAACGTTGTTGAGGACGGCGTCTTCCTGAAATTCCACTAGGTCCAGGTTGCTCTTCATGATTTGTTGCATTTTATTGTCAGACATATTTCTTCTGTGTTATCCCATAGAAGTTCACGTTCAACGAATTTACAAAAAGCAATTGAAAAGTAAAAACAAAAACAAACAAACAAACAAACAAAAAAAAAAGAAATTCGCAAAGCGTAAAACAGTTCGCCACTACTATTCGAAGGCAATGAACGATCTAGTGATCATTATACGTTCTTCGTGGCACTATCTCACTTGAGTTTCGCGGGTTCAAACGAGAGTGACACTTCCTAAGCTCCGAATGAGACTTATCGTTTCCAAAATTCTCCCATCATTCCTAAAGATGAAGAGATCATGTGATGCTTGTATTTTACGGTTGAAAGCACACTGCTTAGAGGGGAGTGAGACAATTCTTGGAAATTGCTACCTATTGTCACAGAGCAGCAGCATTTTTCCACATGGTTTTGTTCCTTTGTTGTCCATATCGAAGGATAGTATGAATTAACGTATGTAGCTCGAGTTCAGTGGATTTTTTTTTCTAATTTCAAACAATGCTATAAGCAATGATAGCCAAAAACTATATAAATACTCCAAATAATTTACTTTTAAATTACGGCAAAATATTTACAATTATCCACGTGCGCCTTGCTTACACCGTGTCCTGGGTTCGATTCCTTATTAGAAGAGCCTTGAAATTTGATCGTATTACGTTGCTTACGATTCCACCTTAAATTGAAGGTCGCCGAGTCATGACCTTGATACTCAAAGGGATGCTCAGCACGATTGCAATAAGCAGTCCTATCTGCTGGTGTAGTGGCTAGCTCGTATTTTCTTCTTTGTACGTGGTTCCAGGGTTGAATCCCGGTAGGAGAGCACACAGTTTAATTTTTCATCATCATTCACTTTCATTAACCATATCTCCTTCAGCCGAAAGACCATAATAGTGCTACGTTACATTAAGATTTTTTTTTTTTATTTTGTATTTATTTAATGAGCAATCGAATATGGTTTAGTCTTTGAACTGTACACACGGAAGAATAAGAGATTTATTCAAAATATTCGAAATGTATATTTGAAGAGATATTTGTTTGTTTTCACAAACTTCTGGTAGGTTCAATATTTCTATTCATCTATAAAAGTTATCAGAAGGTTCTACGGAGATCTGTTGTTCTATTAGACTAAACCTGAGCTTGAATGCCATCTGGACTCTCCCAATCAGCTTAGCAACTATTAAAAATGTGGATTCGACATGAATATAGTTCGTTCTTGATTAATTTTACATGTCACTCCTATCCATCGCTAGGGGGACTGGAGATGTCTTATTCCTACAATATTATTTTCTGATTTTATGTCATATGTGTATCAAACTTGATTGAAATTGCTCCTACCGTCCCAGAATTATGCTTGACCATACACAACATACTCTAGGGATGATACCGAAACCGAGACTGCTTCAAGTATCTTGTTTCTCGTCTTGAAATTTCGAGACGACAATGAGTTCGAGACAGAGTTTAGTAAATCGAAATGAGACCGACATTCAACATATCGAGCCTTAGTCGAGAGTCTGAAACAGAATCGTGAACAAGGTCGACAGTTGTATTTCGAGATATGCCGAGACAAGATCAAGTTCAATCTCGAAATTCTTGGTCTCGTGGCGAATATTAACAGAAATTACTGAAATTACATGCCTTGCCCTTTTTCTTTCTTTCTTTTTTTTTTTTTTACTATTATTTTATATGTTAGTTGGTGGAAGAATTGCCCTTTGACGGTCTAAGTCATAGACGCGTGCATGAGAGAGAGGGAGAAAATACCACCTCTAATAGCTAGGTAATCAGGTATAACGAAAATGTTTTAAACAACACATAATTTAAATTGGGATTCAATATATCTTATTCTCTTTCCAATCTTTGAAACAACCGAAAAACTACATTGCCAAAATATTACGAAACTTAGTTTTGTAAAACAAACATAATTTTTCAGTTTTCAAACATTTCTTTTCACGCAGCTTAGAAATTTTCCTTCGAAAGATATGTTTATTTTATTTTATTTATTACTGGAACTGCTCGTGTTGTACTAACTTTGTTCTGAAGCTAAGAATAAAATTGGTAGAGAGTAGGAATTTCAGAATAAGGCAAGATCAAGGGAAGAGGAAAATTATCTGGTTAAACAAGAGAATCGATTAAAAATATCAAGATGTAAATTGCATAGTTGGTTGGCTTGGAATTTAGCGTTTCTTTCAACACCGAAGCTATACGAGAGCTACCGTTATGCGTTGAAACTTTGCAATGACCTTCCACCAAGATTCGAACCCGGAACCCTATGCTCCAAAGGCACATGCTCTGGCTAGTAGTATATTGTCTTTCTGTCTGCTAGTCAAGAATAATGTAATGAAAAGGATTGGAATTAATTGATTTTGGTTCAATGTTGGTTTTCGATACCGATGATATCTCAAGCAAAATGTCTGTTGCTCCGTCACTTTCGAATATATCAGCGAGGCTACATCAGATGTGAACTACAACTTAACTTGGGATTCTCTTACTATCTCAAATACGATATCTAAAATATGTAACTATTTATTTAATAATAATAATAATAATAATAATAATAATAATAATAATAATAATAATAATAATAATAATAATAATAATAATAATTATTATTATTATTATTATTATTATTATTATTATTATTATTATTATTATTATTATTATTATTATTATTATATTTCGATTTGCTTCAGTTGAAGATTAAAGAAAGCAATTTCAAAAGCTTTTTCGATTCATTCATTGCACTTGTATTATGTTCTAAAAGACACTGGTGATGAAATTATTGTGACAAAGTTTTTGGTGACGAAATTACCTATATGGTAATATTTTGGTGACAAAATTACCGCCGCCCGTCGGACATAAGCTCACCGGTAGTCTTATATTACAGGGGCGGACAACGGCTCACCGATAGCAAACATAAGCTCCCTTCAGGGACTTTTAATAAAATCCACCGAGTATTAACAACCCCTGCTCTCGCCAAGTGAACTTTGTGGTGGACAAACACCGTGTGCGTGGGTTTTCTCGGGGTTCTGCCGTTTCCTCCCACTTTCTTCATTCCACCATTTCATTCATTACTCATCATCACCGTCTCCTTTAGTCTAACCGGCATAACTGTGGGACGTAAAACTCAAAAATTTCATTTCATTTTTTTTTCACCGAGTATTAAAATTTAGGCGTTGGCTACTTCCTAAGCGGAAAATGGAGCTAGTATCTTATATCACTTATCAGGTATTAAAAGAAAAATGTTGGGGAGTTGCGTTGTATTAGACGTGGACAGACCTTGGGGAACTTGTAACAAAATACCCTGGATATTAAAATCTAGACATTGACCACAATTACAAATAGGCCTAATAATTCAGTAGAAAGCAGAGCTACTAATGTTGTATAGCAGTTATCAGATATCAGAATTAAATAGGGATGTTGCAAGTTTAATGTGTTAAGCATGGGCTACAGTAGGCGTAATTTTTGCCCTGGAAGTTTTGGAACCAAATTTTTCTTATAGGTCGGACAATTCATCACTGCATTAAAATATTTTCATGATTAGGCATGCATACTTACATAATAGAATCTGGTTACTTAACGGGATTCATGATTCTGGTTTGTAATTTTTTTTATACGAATTCATCATACTCAGATGTATTTAGGCCTTGCTTCTTAGTGCTGTCGTCGTGTTTGCAGCCTAACACTCAAAGAAATCTCTTTCTTATTTACTAACACAAAGGTTTTTCTTTTGGTTAATAAGTTGTTTTGTTCTTAATAAATAAAATAAGAAAGAGATTCATTTGATGAGCATTGGTCTGAAAGTATTATAACAGCCTTGAACTCTGCATCATTCTTAATATTTTATTCTGATGTCTGATAACTCCTATATGACGTTAGTTATATAGCCTACTTTCTATTGAGAAGGTAGGCCTAAAAGTAGTCAAAGCCCAGATTTAAATATTTGGAGCATTTTATTACAAGTTCCTCAAAGTCAACTCATGTTTAGCACGTTAAACCCTGCAACGTCCTTATTATTTTATTCTATGACAACTGATATATAGCATTAGTAGCTCTATTTTCTACTGAATTAGGCCTACTACTAGTCAAAGTCTAGGCTTTAATACCTCTTCATACCCATCATACGTTTTTTTTAAACGGGGAGAGCGGTAGCACAGTGGTAGATTTTTCACCTCTGGTGCTTGGATCCCGGGTTCCATCCCAGTCCCCGCCAAGTAAACCTTGTGGTGGACAACTACCTTGTGCGTGGGTATCCTCGTGGTTCTCCCACTTTCTTCATTCCACCATTCCATTCGTTATTCATCCGTCTTCTTTAGCCTAACTGGCATAATCGTGGGACGTAAAACTTAAAAGATTTCATTTCAGCTCTTTCTAAAGAAAAATGAAATATTTCTGAGTTGATTTCAGCCATAGTAAAAAAAAAATAAAATAAAAAAAATAAAAAAAAATAAGGAGACACCCCTTTCACCAAAATTTCGTTTACCAATATTTCTGTGCTGCAAAATTTCCTGCACCGAAAGTTTCAGCATAGAGCAGGGGTTGGATTACTTTCTTCAGTAAAAGGAAGTAGTACTCTTTTGTTTGCCCAAATCCGTTTTCAATTTATTTTTTAATATTCAAAATCTTCTTCATATTAACATTCAAAATCTGGTTTTCATTTTTGTCATATTTTCTGTTTGCCACTTTTCAGTTGTTGTTGTTTTTTTTTTTTTAATATTTTATTATTCAGGTTTATTTTCCTTTGCAATTAAATTAGTTAACCTATAAATGTATTTAGTTATCATTATTGTATTCTTTATTGCATGAATTATCTTATAATGTAATTATATTATTAGTAGTGAGCTTATATCCAGTGAGCTTATGTCCGCGACCCTTTGATATTCTTTCTTGTCTTGGTGAACCCGAGCGCGAGCGATCACAGTGCAAAATGGCCATTATATATATATATATATATATATATATATATATATATATATATATATATATATATATATATATATATATATATATATATATATATACAGGGTGCGAATTACCGGGGGGATGAGGGGGATTTTCCCTCTCAATCACATTTTGTTCCCCCCCCCCCAAAGAAATCAGCTGAAGTATCCCCACCGGGGATGCTCGCTTTCCCCCTCAAACTATGCTTAGTATAACTCCAAATTTCACTGATTTTTGTTATTTCTTGTAAATTTAATCTTCTGGCTGTATTTCGAAATGATCGATGTAAACTGTTCAGTTTTGGTCATTTCTACTTACCACCTAATTACCCACTATTTTCAACGTTGTTTAGTAGAACTATATTATTATGACTACGGTTGTTACTTGCAACTGTACCTTCATACCCTTCAGTTCGTCATCGTTTGTGAATTTGAATGTACTAATTGCGTATAACAAAGCCACAGATAGATTTATAAATGTTATTAGCGGTTGGCCAAGAAGAAGTAAACAAATAGCTTCTTCTACCATACTTGGCGAAGTTCGGATATGTCATATTCATCCTCTATATTTGTATCGATTATCATCTTATTTTAATTTTTGTTATAACATGTTATTTCATTTTCCAGTGTACTCGTTGTTAGCACATGGTCTTCATTCCCTAGTAGGTTGTGTGTATGCAACTCAAAAGTTGCATTTAATTTGTAATAATTAGCATAGTAATCACTGCTTTTACAGTTTACGGAAATGAACTTTTGAAACTGTACTCAAAATCTGAGATATAGGTATTCTCTCGTAAGTATATGTTAACGTACACGCTGGGGGATACGCTCCTAGTGAGAAGACATGTTAATGAAGGTGACTTTTAGGTGAATAAGCGAATAATTCACGATTTGTTTCAGCATTTGTTAATACGACTGGTTCTCCGTGTCATTGTCCGTGTCTGTATAAGCATTTGAACTGAAGCGTTTTTTTTTTTTTTTTTTTTTTTTTTTTTTTTTTTTTTTAAGTTAACCCTTCATTTTTCCATCTTTTCGCTGTACAGTTTGCTGTCCACGCAATTAATGTTGTCTGAAAAACTTCAGTGTAATGTTTTACTTTATTTGAATAACGTAGCCCATAGTGAATCAACTCATCTTCAACCTAACAGTAAAGTAATTTTTAAGTGTTGACTTCCTGTGCCCATCACGGAATCGATATTTGGAGAAAAAAAGTCGTGATGAGCACAGCTTTAGCGGGAAGTAGAAGCACAAGCTCGAAATTTGAATTGAGAGATTTTAAATATTTGTCCTTCGATTTGACCTTGATGTGAGAAATCGGGACCAGCAACAATCCATTTCTTATTTGATAGGCTAATATCTAGATTTTCTTTTAAAAAAAAGTCCGGTTTAACTGATAATTTTAGTGGTTTTCACAAGACTGAAGTAGGTTTCTTTTCGCAACCTGTAGGTATTAATGTAAAGTGGAAGCTTTCAATATGAGTGGAAAAATTAACATATGCTTGTGATCATGGCTATCGCTCGAGCCAAATTATTAACTAAATAAACCTTATAGAGCTACGGGGACAAGAGTGAGTACAACATTAAAACACGTTCAGAAAGGTTTAGTGGGGTGTGTGTGTGTCAGACAATATATATGTGCATAGTTATTGTCGGTAGATTTATTAAATTAATAAATCTCTTATTTATTACATATGTCACACACACACACACATACACACACACACACACACACACACACACACACACATATATATATATATATATATATATATATATATATATATATATATATATATATATATATATATATATATATATATGGGGGGTAAGGCATTTATTGTCTAGTTTTGAAATTTGAACCTTCAGACTATGTCCTGTGGCCTAATTTTATCCCACCCAATATAGATTATCTAATTCGCACACTGTATATATATATATATATATATATATATATATATATATATATATATATATATATATATATATATATATATATATATATATACAAGTATATGAAATATAAATTCTAAGTTTATTTAGTAAATCCGTTCTATTTCCCTTTATATTTCTTCGCTGGTATTATATTCTTATTTCAATTTTTTATCACTAATTCCGAAAAGATTTGACTAAGATATTGAACTTACGGACTTCTTCCTTTTTTTAAAAAAAAATTTATAGTGCTAAACTGTGGTCTCCAGTTCCTGTTCTGTGTTCTGGTAACATTGAATGTGTTTGTCGTTGTCGAAAATTGAGTGCTAGGTGTAGAAGTGTGTGATGAAATAGATATTTTTTTTTACGTTTATCAGATGTTTAAACATGATATATGTGACTGTTTCACAAAATGTACTATATATATATATTTGTTTACTGAAATATAAATAATATTATACCGTAGATATAATGTATATCTACGTATATTACAATATATAAATTTCAATCATTTGAATAAGAATCATATTAACCCTTACTTATTGTTTATTTAGTACATGAAAGAAACTGTGTGAGGGAGTTGATAGAGGGTGGCTGAGGGTGAGGAAGTCGATTGAGGGTGAGGGTGACTGAGGGTGAGGGAGTCGGTTGAGGGTGAGGGTGGCTGAGGGTGAGGAAGTCGATTGAGGGTGAGGGTGGCTGAGGGTGAGGAAGTCGATTGAGGGTGAGGGTAGCTGAGGGTGTGTGTGAGGGAGACGATTGAGGGTGAGGGTGGCTGAGGGTGAGGGTGAGGGAGTCGATTGAGGGTAAGGGTGTCTGAGGGTGAGGGTGAAGGAGTCGACTGAGGGTGAGGGTGGCTGAGGGCGAATATGAGGGAATCAACTGAGGGTGAGGGTGGCTGAGGGTGAGGGTGAACATGTCGATTGAGAGTGAGGGTGGCTGAGGGTGAGGGTGAAAGTGTCGATTGAGGGTGAGGGTGCCTGAGGGTGAGGGTGAAGAAGTCGACTGAGGGTGAGGGTGGCTGAGGGCGAATATGAGGGAATCAACTGAGGGTGAGGGTGCCTGAGGGTGAGGGTGAAGAAGTCGACTGAGGGTGAGGGTGGCTGAGGGCGAATATGAGGGAATCAACTGAGGGTGAGGGTGCCTGAGGGTGAGGGTGAGGTAGTCAACTGAGGGTGAGGGTGGTTGAGGGTGAGGGTGAAGGAGTCAATTGAGGGTGAGGGTGAGTGAGGGTTAGCAAAAATGCCCATCTCTGCTAAATAGTAACCGGTGGCTACTGGTCAACTGGCTACCGTTCCCCAGATATTGGTCGAAAAAAGTTTAAATTTCTAGATATTTAAGCAGTCATATCTCGAGAACTGTAAGTCATAGACAGATAATATTTTGCTAATTTTTGCGAGAAAGGGAAGAAGGTACAGACAAAAAGATTTACTTTTACATCTAGGAACAATGACAATTATCCTTCTTACTCCATCTCTCCATTCTTTTTGAGTTCGTTCTGGCAATGCTCTTGGAGTATTCTAAACTGGTTAGTTTGGAGGATTTTGTCAAAGACTTTGGTATTTAAAAGAACAGTAAGAGAAAACTTTTGAAATATAAATTTTCCTTCTTACTGTAAATTTTAATTTTGATGAATAAAATTTTATTTCGTGGTTTATTGTTGTGCGGACACCAACATCTCTTAAATGCTTAGGATCTCTAAGGATCTTAATCCAGCCCTGATCATCACCTGTAATCGATGGTGTGTGCAACATACTTTATATCATTCAAATATGACCATTAAAATGTTCGGGTAATTACGCTCTTGCGAAACTAAAATTTCCCTCAAATACCGATACGTAAGCGGTTGTGAAATGTGGATCCGTGCGTCAGAGACTTCACGATTCCTGTTGTTGGACAAGCGCCAACCTACCTACAGCACTGATCCAATTATGTAATTCCCAATCTCTTCATACCAGATACTACGCAGAAGAATCATTGAAACATTGGGCTAAATGATTCAAAAGAAGCAAAACCTTTTGCTTTAATTTTCTAAAGTAGATAGATGTTTCGAAGTAAATTCATAAAATTGAATTAAAAAGCTTGTATACAACTGGGTACGAAACATTTGGTTCTCTCGAAACATTTTACTCTGACATTCACCCGAACAAACCTAATTAAATGTTTCTAAAGATACGGGAATGCCTCAAAAATACGAGGTACGATCTTAGTCGACGTTCGCCTGTCCAATGTGGTCCAAGTTGTAAATTTACTTCGCGTAAAATGCCATAAGGAACATTGAGAACTGAAGAAAGTAATGTCTAAAGTGTTATTGGTTTATATCCAGCTTTATTTGTCGATTTACCCCATTAGTTTGTTTTTCATGTTGTTAATGTTCTTCATTATTTGCTGTGTTGTAATTAGGTCTATACGTTGTATATAAATGAAAATTTGCTGATAAATCGATTTCAATACTAGAACTTTTTCCTTCTTGACTTTTCTACTGCAGTTCAGGGGGTTCTGTCTTTTTTTATACTTTATGTGTATTTCTTTAAAAATTTTGCTGAAAAGAGCATTAAATCAAATTGGCTTATTCACTTGTTTCTTGCCTAATTCTAAATTCACTGAGGATAGTGAAATCAGATAGACATTCATACAGTTATAGTATGTCTGGTTTAAGCATTTACTTCTAACAACATGACAACATTGACAGGGAAGCCCATAACAGCACCGTCCTGGCGGTAACCCGCGGAAGAGTATACTGCCATGTGAGGACATGTATGTAGCCAATTAGTTTAACTTTCCATGCTACGCTGGGAGAATATTTATCTCTAACGTACGTAGTTTTAGCTTAAAGATTGCATAAGCTCAGTGCGGTGTGTGTCTGTATGGTGACGCAATAACATAATAATGGTTCTCGTTACAAAGCAAACCAGTAATTAATGGTGAGAACAAATAGACGCACAGGCCGGCAGTATGCTTTTTGCTGACACCGGTAGAGTTATACACGAGACTACACGTACCTTGTGGAAATCTAAACTAGGTTCATGCCTGTCTTATCTCAAGTTTTCGAGAAGATAAATGGAAACAGACGCGACGGATCGTAGAAATGTAGGCACCAGTTTGTTGGTTGGTTTGAAGTATTTGTCCCTCTCAGCACCGACGTAACGCTATAATGAAGCATGAGCCTACAGCTTAACCTGGAATCTGAGCCTCATGAGCTAACACCTCCTAGAATCGTACGCCTCCCCAGAGACTGAGAATTATGCAAGGGAGTTTGGTAATAAACCAAAGTTCTTAAAACTGTTTAACAAAAGTTTCTACAAACTCTTAATTACAATTAGAGCGACAAAATCATAATCTGGATAAGGAACTCAGCCCCTAACCAATCTGAAAGACAACTTGGCTTTACAGGATAGCAATGGCATCGGCCAAGACTAAACTTCAATACAGCTGAGATCGTTATCCTGATAAAGACTTGAAGTGAACGACCAAAGAGTTCTTAAACAGCAATACAAAGTAATTTAGTTCCTTTCATTATACCTGATATAAAATACAAGTTCCATGAGTTGTTTGAATATGTGTGAAAATATACGGAATCTTAGGTGTGCAGTAAATAAATCACTTACTTGTCTGTAACTGAATACTCTTAATACCTTACCAACAAAAAGTCTAATTACTGGGAGGAATCGAACCAGGTTCCAGATAAGATAAGTTTCTTACAGGCACTATTTATAAGATCGCTCCAACCTGGATCATAGTAATTCAAAAGGCATAGTTAGGCACTATTTATAGAGATGCCTCAACCTGCAATCTACGTATAATTCAAATGATGAACTTCCGAGAAGTCTATGTAGAGGCATAGTCAAACGTTGTTTATAGGAATAAACTAACCTGGATTCATTCATTCGATAGTAATTTCATTCGATAGTAGAACTAATTTCATTCAATAGTATCTTAGAAGGCGCTCTCCGTATGAAAGGTGTAGCCAGGTCCTCATTATAGGGTTACCCCAACTTGGATTCTACTGTATATTCGTTCGAAGGCATAGTGCTAATTTATGAACAAAAGACAGAACAAACTTCGATTACCAACTTCCTAAGGAGGCCAGCAGTTTCTAGGACGAGCTTAGGCTGTAGCCACGCTTTCAGAAGCCGTTTGTCACGTTAAGTAGTAAGCGAACTTTGATTGTCAATTTCCTAAGAAGACCATCTGTTTTGAGGACGACTCGAGACTGAAGACACGCTTTCAGAAACCCATTGTCAGGTTAAGCAAGAGGATACGCTAGGATAACTTTTTATTGGACAAAGACGTTATTGGGAAATTACTTGTTACCTGGCCTAGGGTTGAAGTCACCAAGTATAACATGAGTTACTCGTTCGAAAGCAGCTCTGGTTTGACTCTAAGTGCCGCGCGCAGGTCCAAAACCTAATTTCTTAAAGGGTTCAAACTGTGCGCAGCGCAACCAATTTTAATCGTGTGTGCAAAAGGGTAGCCTGTAGAAAGATGCACACGATATGTAAATTCAAAGGTCGAGTATGTGTATTAAGTAAATACTCGTCCGAGTACACCAAGAAGGTGTAATAATTCTAGCAAAAACTGTAATTTGTTCACGTTACCTGAGATAGCAAAAGAATTAGCACAGTCGTCAAGTACGCCTGCGAAGTTGTAGATAGAAGGAACATAGTCCTATATATGTGTGTGTTCAATCATGCTCGGAAAGAAAAGTAATAAACATTGAATGATACTATGATTATACAACGTAATAATACATTTGTAATATACAGAAAAAATACATAGTTATATAATCAGTATAATTCACTCTTAAAAAGTGAAACAGCACACTCTTTTAATACATAAGAAAGGAATATCTACAGTATATTTTATTCATCTCGCTCACAGAACGGAAACTAAAGACTGTGGGCCTTTGCAGAGTAGTTTTGACGTATGATTAGGATCATACTAAAGCCTGACTACTGCAGGCAACATGTTAGTCGAACTCTTTAGTACGGCACTAATCACACGTCAGAACGACTTTGCATAAGGTCCTTTAAGATTAAAGATTAAACACAGTTTTTTAAAATAAAATCTACCGCTAATAGTATTATTAATATAACAAACACAAAACTCTTGTTGTATATATGGATATATATAGCTTATGTTGTTGTTTAGTTTCCTTCGTATTAAACCGACTTATGCAGAGTCGTTTTGATGTATGATTAGTGTCATACTAAAGGCCTGACTACTGCAGGAAACATGTTAGTCGAACTCTTTAATAGGTACTAATCACGCGTCAAACGACTCTGCATAAGGCCCAAAGGAACTCAGAAAGAAAGGTTGTATTTCGAGTTAGTATTTTGTAATTGTTTTTATCGAGTAAAAGACCAGCGCGGATCAACAAGGAGGAAATTACTTCGAAGAGGAAATTAACTACCTAGGACTGCAAGAAGTATGCTTGTTGGAACGAGAAAAATGTTCAAAGAGAATAATATTTTTAAATATTAATTTTGTATAAAATTTAAAAAGAAAAAGGAGAAAATCATATTAAATTTGCATCATTACACAATGTAGACACGAAACGAGATGATAGAAAGTTAAATTTTGTTGTGATGCCTACTGAGTATCGCTGTTCAATGTACGGATTTGGGGTTCGAAGCTCGATATCTAAAGCACTATAAACTTCGAAATATCCAAATATCGATATTTAGGAAATGACGAAATGTCGACAATATCAAAAACATTACAATATCGGTATATCGATTGTTATGAGTTTTCGAAATCGATTTCCAATTCTTGTAACTATCGACCGATCAATCAACATAATCGAAATATTACAAACCCTAATACTGAGGATTGAAGCTTTTGCTAAGCGAAACAAAAGTAAGAAGAAAAATAAAGGCGTAATACATAGTAATCGAAGTAAATGCCTAACCTTCAAATTATATTGCTTCCGAGCAAATGTTTTTACTTCATATTCATGCACTTCTGTTTTATTAGTCCCATTCATCGACTAGCTGGTACTGAAACTTGTTTTTTCCTGGCCTGACTAAATTAAAGTATTAAAGTATTTGCTTCAATTAATGGAAGCAAAACTGTAGAGCAGGGTTTCTTAACCTGGGAATCGCGGAGCTAAGCAGAAGAGATAAATATAATTAACATCTAATACCGGAAAATATTTTTAAACATTATTCTGAATTTTGTTCTGATAGGCATATTTTTATACATACTATTAAGAACAACAAAAAATAGGTCTGCTAAATATTTTCAACAGGTGTAGAGTTGTTTAAAAATAAATTTAAATGAAAGAGGTATGATATGAAACTAATGAAAACTGTATATTGAAATATCAGAAAAATGTAAATGAGCATGGTGTGATTTCATTAGTGTGGCAATGTCCAGTTCAATCTTCATGACGCACATTATCAAGTCATTAGAACACTCGATAACTTTTTTTTAACAACTGTCCAAGTTTTTTTTAAAAAAAATTAGAAATGACTATTTTTTGTCATGTGACCCAAAATTATGGGAGTTATGAAATTTTAAAATTTTCAAACGTCCTCCATTTTGAAAATATGACGAATCGGATTCGATATTTGTAATATGAATGAACTGACCAAATTCTTGGTTTTAATCCATTCGCTTTTAGGGAAGTTACTGTATCCACTATATACAAGAAATGGATTCTACTATTATAGAAATAAATGAATATCGTGAAATCTCCACAATAGGTATATTAAAAATCCCACACAAACTTATTACAAACCAGAAATTATAAGGAGGTTGCTGAGAAGAAGTTATGATATAATGGGGGTCGTGATAGAAATTAGGTTGAGAACCACTGCCGTAGAGTAATATCTAGAGCTTATTCATATCAATCGAGGCAAATGCTAATCCTTCGATCTTTGTTCCTCAGCAAATGTTCTTTAATACTTTATTGTTCATGTTTGTTTTTGTTCATTTACACTTCCTATACATTACATAATAATCCTCTTCTGTGTACAATAAGTATATTTGCGTATATAATCTTTGTACAGTATAATGTAAACAAAGGTTACTTTCTATTATTAGCGATTTTCTTTGTTTTGTTTCTCATTTTTAGTATTGGATCAGAAGATTTGTCCTCACAAAGCAACTGGGGGTGACAAAGCCGTTGGTAACGTTCAAGCTATCGTTGAAGATACGCTAAGGAAGTACGATGCTGACAAGATTAATCAAGTGGATTTCGCTCTTCAATCTCTAGGTAAAAGTTCTCATTGGCCGCAACAGGTCTTCAGTCAAAACAAGTGGTTCAGTACATTTTAAGCTCTTCCGATCGTAATGATGTTCAAAAACAGAATGAATGTTTCTATTTTACTCAAAATGTTTCTTTGGAAATTGAATCAAGAACTAGCTTCGTTTAACCGATAATTTTAACATAAAACATCCTGATCCTTTATTTGTCAAGTTATCTATGAGCGTGTGACAATAGTTTTTTTTTTTTTTTTTTTAGTAAGTAAAATAAAAGTAAAAAATTCCATAAACAAGGCTGCCCTTCGTTCACTTATCTTAGTATAACCATAATGCTTTAAGCACTAAGTGCTGGAACTCCAAGTTCAAAATTACAATTCCATGGTGCAGTGGCGGTCGGTGGTTTGTGGTTTCGGGTGTTGCAGTACGAACGATCGGAGACAGAAGATATAAAGTGGACTCATTGACTAATCAGCATAAATTTAGATTCAAATGCTATGTGACATGTTAAATTAAACAAAAATCTGTTTCTAAAAAATAAAAAGTGCAGAACATTTAATCCGATTAATCACCTTATTTAATTAGTAAGTTCATTCTTCTCTCTTTGATTGGAACAAATCTGCATAATAAGTTTTACATGCTGGTTGAACTCTAGTATTCTTACTGTCAGGTCTTTTTCGATGGAAAGCATAACCAATGGTGATAACCTTTCTTGGGACATTCAATTTCTTGAAAGTGTCAATTCTTTTTGATGTGAAAAAGAATTTTTCTTCTTTTACTGACGCCATAGGTACAGTTAATATTAACTGCAGAAGCTTTGTAGATTCACTAAATATTTTTTCTAGATTTTTGTGAACAATTCATTCTAGCAAACTGAGTCCCTGACAGTGATCCGAATTCCTCTTCAGCGTAGACTGAAGAGAGTTCGTAGCAGAGATTAATGTTATAAAAAAATGTACATTGAACACGCTTTATTCACAATTTATCTAGGGAAATTTCAAATAAATTGTGGAAATGTACCTAGTGCATACAACATTACTGCCATAAGGTGTCCTGTAAACTTAAACCGTTTCTTTTTCTTTTTTTTTTTCGAACACTCTCCTGAATTGCACTTTGCTTGTTTTGTCAAAGCCTTAATTGTAAGTTTTTCCTCAGTTGAAAGCTGGGCAATTTTTTTTTTTTTTTTTTTGGTAAGTTATTTACAGAAATCATGATATGCAATTCATTCAGAATTTGTAGGTTATGTACAGAATTAAAGCACACACAATAAAATTAAATCTAATAACTAATAACCAAAACAGCTGATACAAAAGAGATACTAGTATATGAATTGCGAATGTCACATATTCATACATTGGGCTGTAAACTGGCCGGCTTTTCATTGGCCTGGCCGGAAAAATTGATGTTATTTTGATTAAAGCCGGTGACGGGTACAAACTTCTCACCAGCCCCTTTATAACCTTTTTTTTTTTTTCAAATTTGTATCTAGTTTGAAGTATAGATATTGAAAAGTAGCTGTCATTCTGTAAACTCAAAACTGTTACCTTTCACCATGTATCAACGATTAATATATTTTGTTCACCTGTTTAGAAAATTTTAGAGAGATGACAGGGACTGTATCAGGGAAAATTTGAAATTTACTTTCAAGGAATTTTATACATTTAATAAGAGCGGAAAAGGACTTCTTAAAGCAATTTCCTATAGTTGAAGTAGAGACTATATGTTTAAAGAGTGAATTTCATTTTCCAAATCCAAAATTGTCACGTAAAGATTATACTTTTGTTCATCTGTTTCAATAATTTTAAAGGAATGGTAGTTACTGGTAAATACAATAAATTGATCAATGCCGATTGATCAATTTCAGTTTCTCATTTATAGCACAATGTATCTATTAAGGTTGTTAGTGAATGTTCTAAGGACATACAGAATATATGTGTTAATGCACTTTCGTTCACGATAGTACATTTCCTTTCCATGGATAGGTCCGAACAGAGATACTTCACGCTGAGACCTATATCACAGAGAATTTTGAGGAAGTGTCGGTTCTTTTTATTTTACAGAGTTGGCAACCCTATTCATATATCAACACACACACACACACACACACACACACACACACACTTGTGCGTAAAAGAAAAAAAGAACTACATTCCAAATCATCCGTCTTGGTTTTACGCAATGCACGATGAACACAATATACTTCCACATGAGGCGAAACAATGTTTATCAACGTTCTGGAAAGCAACCTTGAAACCCGCCAGATATAGGAACAACATGTTAGCTGGGAGGGGTCCAAAGTATTTGAGGAAGGTCCAATAAGTCTACGTAATAACGAACCTGTCTTTTACTGTACCTGAAAAGATAAGTAATTCTTAATTACTGTCACCTATATTTTTAGAAAAAATGATAGAACGATTATTTCTATAAGAAAAGAAAGAGTACATGATGAGGCGTAAAATAAAATATTTAGCTTACATCAATCATTTCTCTGTTAAACAAGTATAGTTCGTTAAGAAAGTCTACAAATGCTAGTCGAGTTCCGAAATTTTGGGGAGGTCCGGACCCGGTGACCCCCCCCCTCGTGGCTACGCCTCTGAGCATTGCTAACTAGTCCCAAATTCAATGTGGCGTTCCCCACCATACAGTTCTATCAAGAGTATAAAATATATTTATTTTATAAAAGAAATATGTATATACTAAAATACTATCCACAGAGGGGGGGGGGATTCTGCATATTGACTTATTAATATTTGATTCACAAATTACTGTAGAAGAAGCCTTCATTATCAATATAAGCTAAGAATTAACTTGTAAATGTGGGTCTACTTTCATTTGTTTTCTCCTCTACTAGATATTTTCTTTTTTCTTTTGTAATTCTGCTACCACTTTTTTTAATTGTCATTATATTGATTTGCTTCAGTATTAGTACCGTAATATAAAAATATGAATGCATAGAAACAAATTCCAGTTGTTAACTGCTAGTGAAATAAAATTTAGAAATCTTATTTAGCGCGAAAAACCTTCTCGTTCACTGGAAACCGTGCTGTGTTGCAGAAGCACTGCAACGACCAGACCCTTTAACTTTTGAGATAGGGGAAAGGAGACTTAACATTTGCTCCAATTCCCGCGCTGAAGGAATCTGGTCGTTGCATGCTCGCTGCAACACAATATAAATTAGAGACTCTGTGACGGATTATTTTTCGCTTTTTAAAACGGATTAACGAAACGGACAGTTAGAGAAGTAATAAAATATGTTATTTAAAGTATATATGGGAGTATTAGAAAGTATTTTTTCTGTTCTTTACTACTATTGCTAATAATATTTTTTTCTTGAAATACTTTGGTCGTTGCGCAACGCTGCAACACTAACATTAGCCGCCACTGCCATGGTGGTGTCAGCGTAGTTAGGTCCGAACAAAGCAGCAAAGACTTATGTCCGAGCTTGATTTATGGGGATTTTTATTCGCTGTTTGACCATTTTATCTTAGCTGTTGTCAAGGGGTATAATCTAAGTTGTTTCTGTCTATATATTCTCTTAAACATCAAATAAGGCTTTATCAAAAATTAACACATACTTTATTCAACAATAATTTAGATTTTACTTTGATCTTTCTTTTGATTATTATTTATTCTTTTTTATGCAAAATCACGTCATTCCTTACAAATACTACTTCTTAGTCAAAATCGTTTCAACATATAGTCTATATATATATTTATAGTTATCCACCTCCACTCACTCATCCGCCCTCCGAGAAGGCCGTTGGAAAGGATGACTACTTATCCCGGGCATCAGTCGGTCCCCACGAGAAAGTGTAGGTTGGGATTTTCCCTTCGTTTGAGATGAGACCCGAAGACCTTTCTCAAACTTCTCCAGTAGTTTTAGAAAGCGTTAATTCCATAAATGGTCTAAATAAATGCCGACTATTTTTTTAACGATATATCAATTTACAACTGGGAACAAGATATTTACATATGTTAAATGTAATACCATTGCTAATTGTTATTACTCTCTAGCTATTTAAATTACGTAACAGTTTAAAAGGAAATCTTACTTTCATGTATACGTACAGACCAACGCACATATATACAAAAACAGAAAAAAAAGCAGAAAAGACACTGTTTACCCGTTTTCCACCGTAATAGCAGAGGAAAAACTAGTTACATATCCATCCAAGGATGTTATAGACATAGAGGATTTACTCATAGCTATCTTTATCTCCATAACTCTATGAAGCCGAAAAACAGGTGAGCATTGCTAAACCTAATTTGCTTCTCTAATCTCCACCATTCATGTTCGCTCAAAACACTAGGTTCTCCGTATGTGAACATGTAATGTTCATTGCGTTTATTTTTATTTAAAGATTTGCTATAACGTATAAAATAGTTACATGTACAGCTTACGGGCTAGTGTTCATTATCTTCAATTGGGCTCGCGCTTACTCGGGATCATACTCACATTCTTCAATGAGGATCGCACTCACTAGCCTCTTAGGAGAGCTCACGCTCACTAATTTCGTTGGAGCACGTACTTCGTTTAGCGCGGGCTAACTAAACTTAGTAGGGCTCGGGGTCACTAATCTCAACTGGGTTCGGGCTAACTACCATCAATGAGACTCGTGCCTAATGACATCAGTGGGGCTTGCACTCATTTGTGCTCAGGTTCATTACTTTCAGTGGCGAAAGCGCTCACTATTCTCGCTGAGGTTCGCGCTTATCCGGACTCACCCTCACATTTTTCAATGAGTCTCACACTCGTTAGTCACTTAGAGCTCGCGCTTCTTTCGGGCACGTGCTTACTAACCTCAATTGGACTCGTGTGGGCTCACTTTTCTCAATTGGGCTTGAGCTCACTGACATCAGTGGGAATTGCCGTCATTCATTATCTTCAGTAGGGCTCGCGTTCACTATTCTCGTTGATGCTAGGTTTTACTCGGACTCGGGTTCACATCCTTCAGTTAGGCTCGCACTCTAACTTTCTTGGAGGTCGCGCTCACTACTCTGTTTCGGGCACGCACCTACTTCCCTCAATTCAGCTCCAACTCACATCCATTAACATAGCTTGAGCTTATTGATGTCAGTAGAGCTAGCACTCATTTGGGCTCAGATCCATTATCTTCAGTGGGGTTCGCATTCACTATTCTCATTGAAGCTTGCATTTACTCGGGCTCGGGCTCACATCTGTCAACGAAGCTTCCACTCACTAGTCTCCTGGAATTCGCGCTCACTAATTTTGTTCGGTCACGTGCACCCTTGGACTCCGGCTTATTACCCTTCAGTGGGGCTCAATTGAATTCGCGCTCGAGCTCACTACCCTTGATGAGGCTTGGGCTCACTCGAGATCGCATTCAATAATTCGTTCGGGCTCAGGCTTAATTTCCTTCGGGCTTGCAGTCATTTACCTTCAATGGAGTTCGGGCTCATTAGTTTCAGTAAGGCTCAGGCTCACTCGGGATCATGTTCACTATTTTCATTTGTTCTCGCGCTCACTCAGGCTCGGGCTTCGTAAGCTCAAATAGGCTCGCGCTCTCACTCATTTTCATTTCATCGTAACAAACTTAATTTAAACCCAAGAACTTGTATAACACTTGATTTTATTCTTGCTTTCTTGAAATTTTATAGTCGACTCAATTTTTCACAGAGCTGTTTTAAATTTCAGTTAATAACGATATGAAAATCATCTACTACTTTATTGTGGGTCTTCTATAATTTAAACAACAGATGTAAGCTAAACTTGATTTCTATATGTGTATTTCAGGTGGGAGTGTAGTGGCCTCTGATTGTACAGCTAATCCTGGAAGAACTGTTGAACTCTCAGTTCTTGGACTTCCTGTGTATTTGTCTGCAAACAGTCCAGAAATTCTGATCCAGGTAAATTGCCTATATAAATATAGACTATTCCTTGCCAGGCACCTACACAGAAATTTATCTTGGGGGATCCAAATTCAATGTGAGGATAAATTATATTCAAATTTGTAAAATTGCCCCTAAAATTAGACTAAATTTATATAAAAAATATTCGGGATTTCAGGGAGAAGGTTCGGGCCTCCACGTCCCTGTTGCTTCCCGATAAAAACAATATTTTAGGTTAAAATCGTACATTTTGCAAGTAGCACATGGTTGGATTAACAATGTGGAATCCTCGGTTGGTTTACCAACTCATGGGAGTACATAAAGTCCTGCAGGAAGCTAAAATTCAATAACATTGTAACCGCTACGTTTATGATTATAAATCTTTTGAGTGAGGAGGAGCAAAGTTTAAAGTTTTGTTCTAGCCACACTACTCAATGAGACTTGCACTAATGATCACGTGCCTCAAGATGATGTCTGAACAGAAAAAGACATAATATGTGTCAGGGGCGGATCCAGGACCGACTTCTGGGGGGGGGCGGTGGGTTGTCATACTGCTACTTTTAAGGGCTCCAAACTTTGGCATGGGTTTTATTTATATATATAAAATAAGAAAGTTTCCTCTTCTGGGGGGGGGGGGCGATCGCCCCGACCGCCCCCCTGGATCCGCCCCTCATATGTGCTATAATCTATGAAATTAAAATCTCGCTTTTCGGTACAAAGAAAGTGTCAAAGAATTATGGGAAACCAACCCCAGCAGAGACAAATATCTAGAGATAATATGAAAAGTTCAAGGTAACGGGAAGTGTGCAGCAGTGTGACCACCGCTAGTAGACTCTACTTTCGTACTAGATCTAGTACGTTTTATAATATTTCACCAAGAAATCTAGTACTTTTCTCCTCCTCTTCTTTTCTCATAAATATATTTGGCAGAGAAAAAGGAATCTCATGAAAATTTGGCAATGTACGAAAATTTCACTGTTCTTGGTAACTTTTTTTTTCAACAGTTAGGGATGCGCACGAGTCGAGACATGTCTCGAATCTCGACTCGACTCGACTCGAATTCGAGTCGAGATTCGAGTCGAGACACACTTTGTAAAATTCGAGACGAGTCGAGACAAACGTATTTCTCGACTCGAATTTTCGAGTCGAAACTCGAGTCGAGTCGAGACAGCTCCTAAAAATCCCGACTCGACTCGAATGTCTCGAAAATTTTTCTATAATTTTTAATATTATTTTGAAGAAAGTGCTCACTCAGAAACACTCGGCACGAGAATTTCGGAAACTGCAGGACTTGTCAGGTGTTCGAGGAGTGCTGTGGTGATTGTCTTCAGCAAGTGGCGAAACCAAGGGAAAAAGACGTCTAAATGTCGAGGGGTTGGGTGCCCCCACCTCATTACAGATGTCGAACGTCGTAGGCTGGGCAGACCGGTAAAACAGAACAGGCGTCGAACTGCGTCGGAACTAAGATCAGAGTTTAATGCTGGGCAAAGTACAAGTGTGTCTGAACTAGTGTTGTCAAATTTCCGGAAATTTTGAACCTGTTTTTTTTATAAAAAGAACGTTTTTTTTTATTTTCCGGAAGAATTGAAAAAAATAAATATGTTTGTATTAGGTTAATTTTACTAGTAATGATCTCTTTTTTTTTTTCGAAAAATGTAAGTTCAAAAATTTCAATATTGCGAATATTAAACAATAGCACTCGAAAATAAAACTATTCCAATTATTATCTATATATTAAAATACTAGATTTACGCGTATATGTTTCTCCTCACAGAAAAGTTTATATGTTTGTCTCCAATCCTTTCAACAATGATATCTCGAACCCACAAGTGCTAGAAACGTGCCGTTTTCATTTGTCGATTCCAAATTTTATGTAAATTGTCCAGTTCTAATTGAATATTTTTATTTTAAAAAATGGCCATTAGTTCTTTATTACATTTATAGGGGTACACAAGAAGTACTATAGGGGCGCGGTGGCTCAGTGGTAGGGCGCTCACCTCCGGTGCTTGGGGTCCTTGGTTCAATCCCAGATCGTGCCGTGTGGACTTTGTGGTGGACAAACACCATGCTCGTGGGTTTTCTCGGGGTTCTCCCGTTTCCTCCGACTTTCTTGATTCCACCATTTCATTCATTTCTCATCATCACCGTCTCATTTAGCCTAACCGGTATAACCGTGGAACGTAAAACTAAAGATTTCATTTCACTAGAAGTAATGACATTTTTGAACAAGTAAAGCATCATACCCTACGAATTTAGCATCTTGGCAAAATCTCATTCTTTCCTCTGGAGAACAGAAAAAGAACGAAAATTTAGATGGCCTATTGACCGTTGGGAATTATCCCTTAGTTGAAGCGATGGTTGGAGTAATAAAACCAGTTAGTATTTCCGCTGTTGTATTGTTGAATTCACAGAAATGTTCAAAAATAACCAAAACGTGACTCTGTACAAGATGTTTACTTACCCATAGTTTTATTATTGTCAACTGAACCCTGAGTGTCTGGGATGTTTCTGTCCCTTCTCACTTTACAACTTGAGAGGGGAGGGGGTATGACCGCTAAAAGAAATGCTTCAGTGCTGCGTCAAAAGCGCGGCATGTTTTGCATATATTTCTTTGAAATGTTATCCATTCATAAAGTATAAATTCCCCCTTCCTCCCCTGATTCTCTTTCCAATACAGAGAACCGACTCTTTAAATGAAGAAAGAACCCTGAACCCTCCCGAAAATGCAAAAATGAATGATGCGTACAAAAATAACAAATCTGTGGATGAATCAAATAATGCAGATACATGAGAAGATGATGACGAAAATAACAGTGCTTGATGCAGCGCAGTCCACCACATGTAAATAGATTTGAAGTGTTCATATTTGTATGTGTACGTGTGTATGTGCTTGTTTCTGAGTATTTATATGCGCGTGTGTCTTGTAATTGTTATATTAATATCCACTGGATTAAGTGAAAGTATAAAATGGATTTGATGACTGCCAAATTGACGTCATCTTGGTAAGTCATTATTTTCTAATATTTAGTAATATTAAATTAGATTATAGTTTAGCGTCGTTTTCAGGAGCAAAGCTCTACAAGACGTGAACGTACAGTTTAACGTCGGATTTGAAACACATGAGCTTCTACCATGAATCAAACCTCGTTCGAGAAAGGCGCATACACTAACCACATAGCAACGGGGAGCTCAACATTTAGTGATATGTATATTAAGTTGTAAAATTATATTCGTTTAATTTTCACTAATATAATCTTCACAATGTAAAGCATTCGCTAGACACGTTATCTTGTTTAAAAACAAAAAGCCTATCTCTTATGTTTCCGTCTCGGGGTTGGACTGCGGGATGATAGAAATCCGAAAGAGATTTTTTTATTATATTTTGTATAGTAGATCTGTCCTTCATAATCTCCGTGTTTGATAAGAATGAACCTCCCTGGCTCACGAAAATGTATACGTAATATAACAAACCATGCACATTAAATGCCAGACTAATATAGCAAACATTGAAGATGCCCCCTAGAAAATTTTCTTCGGCCGCCCATGTCTGGAGGCACAATTTCGCAACTCAGTGGATACGATGTGGATGTATTCAGTCTACTGATTTACCCATAAAATTTAAATTTTATAACAATATTCTCAGTAAGTACTAACCTGAGGAGAACTATTTTTTTTTATTCGATCGTTTTTTTTTTTTTTTTGTTCACCATGTCTCGGTAATTGTCCGGCACGAAAACTGAAGTTTCTACAAGTGTTTCCCCAGCAATTTTTTTGAGAAAGGGGTCCTGGTGACACTTTCATTAGCGAGGACTTGCAAATTCAGCTACAATTGTATGCGTGCCGGGAGTTAACGGGGTCTCAGGGGGACGGTATCCGCCCCCGGGTGACCCCCGCCCTGAATAGGGTGAATTTGGAAATTAATGCAATGAGAGTTTCACCATTGATTTCAGCGACCGTGAAAACTATGAATTCGACAGTAATATCGGCCATTTCCTACCACTTTTACATGTCCCTGTAAACGCCCCCCTGAGACCCCCTGGTTGGATTCCGAGACATGTAAAAGTAATCCAAAATGATCGATATTAGTGTCAGATTCATAGTTTTTGCGGTCGCAGAAATGAATGGTAATACTTCAACAGGCGTTGTCTTCCAAATACTGCCCCCATGCGAAGAATGGGTATATTCAGCTGTCTAATATAAATAAAATAAAAGAGTTTGTTTGTGTGTTTGTCTGTCTGTGTGCGGCCTGGGGACCAGACGAGTGGACCGAGAGTTACCAAATTTTGGTCAGGGGTACCTTGACCTAGGCCCCAATCAAGACGAAAAGTTGTTTTCAAATTTCGAACCAGTGGAGTCTCAGGAGGGCGTTTACCGGAACCGGCTTGGGAACCAGACAAATTGACCGAGAGTTACCTAATTTTAGTCACGAATACCTTGGTCCAGGCTCGAGACCAGAGTTAAACGATTTTGTCAAAATTCGAACCAGGGGGGTCTCAGGGGTCGTTTACTGGGACATGTAAAAGTAGTAGAAAATAACCGATATTAGTGTTGAATTAATAGTTTTCGCGGTCACTGAAATCAATGGTGAAACTCCGATCGGATTAACTTCCAAATTCATGCTATGCAGCGCCGGGCTGGGGTCACCGGGAGGGGGGCGGGAGTTGAGATATCGAGACATATAAAAGCAACCCACAATGACCGATATTAGTGTCAAATCCATAGTTTTCGCGGTCGTTGAGATCAATAGTGGCACTTCCATTAGCGATGATTTGCAAATTCAGCTACAATGTATGTGGGCCGGAAGTCAGCGGGGGGGGGAAGAGTAAGACAAGTAAAAGTAATCCAAAATGATCGATTTAGTCTCAGATCCATAGTTTTCGCGGTCGCGGAAATGAGGGTAATGCTTCCACAGGCTTTGACTTCCATGCGAAGAATGGGTATATTTAGCCAATATATATATATATATATATATATATATATATATATATATATATATATATATATATATATATATATATATATATATATATACTGATCAAAAAAATTATGGAATCAGATGAAAACACACGTAAAACTTCTTTCGAATAATGTGAGAACACGGTATCTTGTCCAGTTCAGATTAAAATCATGAAGGCCCAACGTGCAAACGAACCGTTTGGAACATCTGTGCACGTGATCAGTGACGTGGCGCTACCAGATATCATTTTGTAGTGTGGCGCTGCCAACACATTCCAGCTCCAGGATACCTTTGTTCTCATTGTGTTTAGTGCGTCACAAATCTACGTAGTTAAATTGCGCAACAACGTGATTTGCCAGAATCGTTGGCATGGCGAGCTGTCGGCAGGTTGGAAGCTGGTCAGTCATGGCGGAAGGTGGCACATGCCATAGGAGTGGCACAAAGTGTGATTTCACGATTGTGGAATCGATTTCAAACAACTGGAAGTGTTCGAAGAAGACAAGGACAGGGCCGTCTACTAACAACCAAAACCAGAGACGATCGTTATCTCTTGTTAACAGCCCGTCGAAACCGGCGTCAGAATACAACTCTGCTCCCGCGAGCCTTCCGAACAACAACAGGACACACAATATCTACTCAAACGGTCCGCAATCGCCTTCGAGAAGGTGGTCTCTACACACGTAGGCCTATGGTGTGTGTCCCATCAACTGCACGACACCGTGTTGATCGAAGAGCGTAGGCGGAGGAACATCGTGGTTGGGGACGCAATGAATGGGGCAATGTTTTGTTCTCTGACGAGTCTCGATTCAGTGTAGAGCCTGATAATCGACGTGTTTTCATCTGGAGAGAGTGTGGAACACGACACAATCCCATGTTTGTGCGAGAAAGATCCCAGTATCATGGAGGTGGACTGATGGTGTAGGCAGGAATCAGCATTGGTGGGCGTACTGAGTTCCACATCATCCGAAATGGCTCTTTGACGGCTCTCAGATATAGGGATGAGATCATGAAAACTCTTGTTCTCCCTTATGCTGATTGTGAGCGTGTGCCCCCCCCCCCCTCACTCCCATTCCATTTTAAATTTCCCAGTTTCTCTTGGCTGAATTGGAATGAGGCTCCATGTTCTGTTCGTCGACGCAAATTGTGCTCTAGTTTTATCTTTTTGTAAGTTGGCAATCCTGTGAGTGATGATTCGTGCTTCCTGTTCACTGAACAAAGGAGGCGTAATACGGTTAAAATGATGCAAAACATAGTTCGTCGAATTCAAACATCATCGAGACTTACTTTTACTGTTTTTAACATTTCAATTATTTTGTTTTAATGGTGAACTTATTTAACGCCTTTTAATATGCGTATTTCTGATAAAGAATATTTACTATGAACATTTGTAAAATCTTTTCTGGTGTGCTCGGCGCAAACATACTGACGCTGAGGTAAAAAAGCCGCGAAGGTGTGCTAAGCAGTTATGGTGGTCTAGATTGCTCTATTTTGTGGCGGCTGTGAATAATATCTAAGTTTTTCTTCACAATCGATCACGATTTTGTAAATTCGACTATGGAAAAAACAAGATAAACCTACGCAAATGATAAACATAAAATTAACATAAAAATCAACGTTTGCGTGCTAAAATAGCGTGTAATATGTGAATGTATGAAATCCACGAGGGATGAGTAAGGAACCAACACAGGTAAAAGGACGAATTGCACTCACAACTAAAGAGTAATAACTATCATGGAACCTAAATAATAACTGTTCGACGATCAACAAGAAGCACCAAGGAATCCTTCTTTTTTTTTTAAAGAATAGCTACATGATTCCCCCCCCCCCACCAAATCTATCAACTTATAGTGTAGTTAAGTGTGATACGAAAATAGCGTGTGTTTAATGCTAGTGCATCGTGTAATGCAAATTTCAGCCGGCATTCGTAGTGCGTCATTTTCTCAAAGAAAAAAATAAAAATATATAATAATTTCATCGCATAAATTCTACATTAATAAAATTTTGGGCTCATGGTATTTTGGTACATGTTAAATAAAAATCACTAACAAAAGGTTGTAATGTCATAAAAGTAAGTATTATACATAACTTGTGTTAATTGAATAAAATTTACATACAATCTATTTCTTTATGTGCAATTATCTTTACAGTATCTCTGCACAATCACTACCCAAAATGGTGGATGTTATGTTCAGTAACTTGTACTCATTCCGCTATCACCAGCGGGCGTGGTAATGACGGTGGGTGCTCGTAGTCGCAACCTCAATGAAATAGTATTTTGGTTCGCGATCCAACTTGAAGGTTTGCGCACTCTCTATTGTAGTATTATCATTTTTATTGCAAATGCCTTCTTCATGCCAATCACTAATATCCACCACTGGCAAGCTGTATTGAACGGGAGTTGTTTCCAGCAGAGTTATAAGACTTGGTTATCCCGAATGGGATCAGGTAAGGATCAGACTGTGCCAGTTACAAAAGTGGTTAGCTCGAACAAGAATCAGACCCTGCAGGCCATTAGAACGGCTGCCCTGAACTGGAACCGAACTCAACACGATCCAATCGTGTTACAAAAATGGCGCCCGAACAGGGACTCGAACCCTGGACCGTACATGTAAAAAGTAGTGATTTATGTGTAGAAACGTAAAGGTATAAAGTATCTGACTCGTATTTAGAAATTTTATGTAATGGTACAAAATGGATGAAAGCAATGCCAAGTTGTTGGACGCCATCAAAGGCGAAATACAAAATTTACGTGAATCTTTAGAAAATAAAGTTGAAAAGGTTAATAAATCTTTGGAAGGAAAAATAGTTGAAATAAATAAATCTTTGGAAAACAAAATAGGAAAAGTCGGTAAACAAGGTAACGTATGGGAATCTTTAGAAAGCACAATAGATAATTTTGGTAAATCTTTGGGAAGTAAATATGTGGAAGTTAATGAAACAACTGTAAAGCACGTTAACGATAAACTCCAGGCACAAATAGAAGTTGCAAAGAAAGAAATTTGGGGTAAAAGTGAAGAAAAGGGGGTCCAAGCACTTGAAAAAATTGAATCATTTGAAGCTCCAAATGAAAAGGCTAGTTGTGCAGATGTAGAACAAGGGTGCCAAAAGGTAGTAAATGAGTCAGTTTTTGTTAGCGCTTGCAATGGTAAAGACAAAAGTAGTCAGCCAGTATCATACAAATGTAAAGGTTTAGTTAGCCAAACTGTTACGTCATGTAGGCCTAGTGTTCGTTCGAAGTTTAAACAGAAAGTAGATGCGTTGAACATAAAATATTTGTCATGTTACGGAGGAAAATGCACTGATAGGTTTTGTACGTGTAATTGTACTAATGTAGTAATATTAATGAATGGAGGCAAGAGAATGCGCTCTTTACTCATTAGTCATATGTTGAATTTAATGGAGCTAGGATGCGTCCAAAGCACGTCACAAACAGATAAGTTTGCATGTATTCCAAGTAATGACATATGTTCGTACTTCGTGAACATAGTTAGGGTTCAGATTGACAAGAAGGAAAACAGTGGTAACAGTTCTCACTTGGTGGTAATAAATATGTATGTTGTAAATTTCAAGCGCATAAGGTTTTATTGTTTTCTATGCACCCAAATATGTGTAATGAATGATGAAATCAGTTCAGGCACTAGTAGCATCAAAGAGAATAATGTTAGTGGAATGTCATGGCACAAACAAGTTG
This sequence comes from Thermobia domestica, assembly GCF_964235325.1. Taxonomy (NCBI): domain Eukaryota; kingdom Metazoa; phylum Arthropoda; class Insecta; order Zygentoma; family Lepismatidae; genus Thermobia; species Thermobia domestica. Next base: position 324,993,648 of record NC_137454.1, on the reverse strand, counting down.
AAAGTTGTCGAAATAATTTTAGTAAGTTGCAGTACATTTTGAGTAAATCCGTCAGCAAGTATAAATATTGGTCACAACGTAGTAAGCACACGTCCGATAAGAAACGAAAGTTGTGTAAATTGAAACGAAAGATAAAAGGCATGCACAAAATATTGCGATCTTTTGAAAGAATGTCAAAGTTTGTCCGTAGGAATTTTAAGAAAACCCAATGTAAGCACAAAGGCAATTGTATGGTGGTAAGTAGTAATGAAAAAAGCAATGTAGTCACTCCAGAAAAAGCACAATCAGAAAATGTAAGTGAAAAGCGAAATGAAAAGTTGAAACCTAGTAAGCGTTGTAAGTTGTTCAAAAGGTCAAAAGTCAATGCAAAAGGAAACGATATGCAGGAATTAGTCGTTAAAAATCATGATGGTGTGCGTGAAAAATGTAGAAATCAGGTGAAAAAACCGTGTTGTAGCCAAGCGTCGAAAATTCAAAACAAACGTGAGAAAAGGGCAAAAGTTAGGTTAGTCAGACGAACTTGTGCTAGGTGGCACGAGCATTCAGTAATAGCACAGAGGCGTAAGCACACAGGGAAAATTGAAAAACCGGGTTGATCATAAAAGCAAATTCAATGTTTCATACAAAATTGGGCAGAGAATTTCCCGTAACAAAATTTTGAACGAAAATAAGTGCAGTAAACATAATTACAAAATACATAAAAATTGCAAGTTCGTGAAGCAATGTGGTAAGTCGAAAGTCAAAATTTCTGTCAATATACAATTTGTTGTTGCTTCTGACAATGAAAGATCACACGCGTATGAAAAATCAATAAGTATCAAAGTAAATATTTGTTGTAAAAAACACACAGGCAATTACGAAGACATGTTTATTAAACGTTTTGGAATAAAATTCAAAATTCTTGTTGTACTTGAAAAACCAAGAGTAGGAATTGGATAAAAACATGCTTGCGAGAAAACTGGATGGTGTACATTTTGAAAATTTGACCGTAGCAATGTTTAAGATTCTTGAATATTACAAAAAAAAAGTCGTTTCATATGATATATGCAGGCATCTGTGACCCACTATGCGACTTCCAGATGGCCGTTGATATTTCTTTTCCAAAGCAATGGAAAAACCAGCAAAGAAATATGCCAAGTCATGGAGATGAGGTTCCCCCCCCCTTTTATGTGTATTGGGTAATGTAACATGTTTTTAATGCTCGGAGTAAGCTATTTTGGTAAATCCCATTCTTTATTATTTTAAGTTTTTAACCTTGTATTCTTTAATTCGGCCTCATCTCGGGGTGGTAGAACAGATTATTCATTGTGGGTAGGTTCCTTCGAAATTTAGCCAGGCAGATCCCGTCGAGTGATCAGAGAGAGTCATAACTGAATTATTACGTTGTAAAAATTTAGCTGCGAATCTTTAAGGCGCCGATAAATTTTATTAAATCTCGACAAAACGTATATTACTCAATATTGTGTGAAATAAAGTTTTTAATATGTAATATGTTTTAAAAATTTGTTTACGAATGAAAGATTTCATTTCATATATTCGTGTTACTGTATTATTGCATTGTGTTTGAAGTTAACTAACTAATTAATAGTGCTGTTTAAATGTTGTATTTTAAAGGTTTGAAGAATGGAAATATTATATTATTAGGAGTTATTTTGAGAATTAGTTATAAGGAAGCATATATTGATGAAAAAGGTTATTTTTACATTTCATGTGTCATTTTTCTCAAAATATTGAAAATTTCATGTGTTTAGTACGATAAGAATATTTAGTGTAAGATGTAAAAACACGAGTCAGATACTTACAAAAAAAAAAAATTGAAAATTTTATGATTTAAGTAATAATGTAAGAAATATATTGGTTTGATGTTAATAAATAGAATATGAATAGGATATAATATAAAATGAAAATATAATAGATAATTAATATTATTCAACTTATATTGAAATATTGTATTATGAAAACACATGTAATTTTATACTTACACATACCAAAGGAGAGCCCATTAAAGTATATAGCCCATAAAATAAAAAGCCCATCTACGTTTGTGTAAAGTGTTAATGAACCATAATGGATCAAATGTTAATAATGGAAGGAAGAAGAGGAATAATAACCGGAAAAATAACTCTAAGAAGAGGAAACCCAAGGTCCCAGGGTTCTGATAATCTTCAAAGATCATCGTCCGTGTCGCACTCCATTTGTGAGCGTGTGGCCCCCCCTCACTCCCATTCCATTTTAAATTTCCCAGTTTCTCTTGGCTGAATTGGAATGAGGCTCCATGTTCTGTTCGTCGACGCAAATTGTGCTCTAGTTTTATCTTTTTGTAAGTTGGCAATCCTGTGAGTGATGATTCGTGCTTCCTGTTCACTGAACAAAGGAGGCGTAATACGGTTAAAATGATGCAAAACATAGTTCGTCGAATTCAAACATCATCGAGACTTACTTTTACTGTTTTTAACATTTCAATTATTTTGTTTTAATGGTGAACTTATTTAACGCCTTTTAATATGCGTATTTCTGATAAAGAATATTTACTATGAACATTTGTAAAATCTTTTCTGGTGTGCTCGGCGCAAACATACTGACGCTGAGGTAAAAAAGCCGCGAAGGTGTGCTAAGCAGTTATGGTGGTCTAGATTGCTCTATTTTGTGGCGGCTGTGAATAATATCTAAGTTTTTCTTCACAATCGATCACGATTTTGTAAATTCGACTATGGAAAAAACAAGATAAACCTACGCAAATGATAAACATAAAATTAACATAAAAATCAACGTTTGCGTGCTAAAATAGCGTGTAATATGTGAATGTATGAAATCCACGAGGGATGAGTAAGGAACCAACACAGGTAAAAGGACGAATTGCACTCACAACTAAAGAGTAATAACTATCATGGAACCTAAATAATAACTGTTCGACGATCAACAAGAAGCACCAAGGAATCCTTCTTTTTTTTTTAAAGAATAGCTACATGATTCCCCCCCCCCACCAAATCTATCAACTTATAGTGTAGTTAAGTGTGATACGAAAATAGCGTGTGTTTAATGCTAGTGCATCGTGTAATGCAAATTTCAGCCGGCATTCGTAGTGCGTCATTTTCTCAAAGAAAAAAATAAAAATATATAATAATTTCATCGCATAAATTCTACATTAATAAAATTTTGGGCTCATGGTATTTTGGTACATGTTAAATAAAAATCACTAACAAAAGGTTGTAATGTCATAAAAGTAAGTATTATACATAACTTGTGTTAATTGAATAAAATTTACATACAATCTATTTCTTTATGTGCAATTATCTTTACAGTATCTCTGCACAATCACTACCCAAAATGGTGGATGTTATGTTCAGTAACTTGTACTCATTCCGCTATCACCAGCGGGCGTGGTAATGACGGTGGGTGCTCGTAGTCGCAACCTCAATGAAATAGTATTTTGGTTCGCGATCCAACTTGAAGGTTTGCGCACTCTCTATTGTAGTATTATCATTTTTATTGCAAATGCCTTCTTCATGCCAATCACTAATATCCACCACTGGCAAGCTGTATTGAACGGGAGTTGTTTCCAGCAGAGTTATAAGACTTGGTTATCCCGAATGGGATCAGGTAAGGATCAGACTGTGCCAGTTACAAAAGTGGTTAGCTCGAACAAGAATCAGACCCTGCAGGCCATTAGAACGGCTGCCCTGAACTGGAACCGAACTCAACACGATCCAATCGTGTTACATGATGCCATTGGTGATTCGTTCCTTTTTATGGATGACAATACTCGTCCTCACAGAGCTCAGTTAGTGGATGAGATGCTGGATGCTGAGGGTATCGCTCGGATGAAGTGGTCAGCATGCTCTCCGGATCTCGTTCCAGTTGAGCATGTCTAGGATATGCTTGGCAGACGAATTGCCGCTAGGCCAGTAAATCCAACAACCACTCCAGAGTTGGAAGTCGCTCTTCTGGATGAGTTGCACAACATCCCCCAAGAACTCATCGATAATCTGACTGAATCCATGCCACGCATGTGCGAGGCTCTGTTGGCCATTCGAAGTGACCATATGACATATTAAGGAACAATCAGTGTTGTTGCCTTGCCTCCCACCCAACCAGGTACATTCTAGGAACGTGCCATTTAAGTTCCATATGTACCGTTTACGTACCTGGTACTTGAAAAATGTACATTTCATATGCATAGCACGTGTCGCTAGGTACGTGCCTTTCGAGGAATGTCTGACACTTGAAAGGTACTTTTACATGCTTCACTGGAATGTGAGGAATGTGAATGGCACATACCCCATGTACCATTGCATGGTTGTGCGTAAGTTGCTTCGTATTGCGACTAGGGTTGCCAATTTAGCCCCTTTGTGACGAGATCTGGCCATTTTGAGAACGTCGTTAGTCACATAATTTCCAAAGAGCCAATAGTGGCTTTTTAGCCATATGCTTTTCACTTCTATAGCCACTTTCTGAGTTTAGCCACATTGTAATATATTGTGTGTGTCATTTTGCAATTTTCTGACGTTTGATGCGTTCTCTAGGTTGTAACATTCTAAACCCCACTGGCAGAATTGTCCTCATAAAATTAGCATTGATGGTTATATTGTGACGTTACACAGCAGAGAATTAGTTCAAAACCTGTACGTTAAAACTAGACGTTAAATAAAATTGTCGGGAAGACGTAAGTTTAAGTATAAACTAACTCCTTAAAGAAATTCAGCCTGATAATATAGACATCCTTCAGGAAATGGTTATCCTTCCTTTTCCATTATTATTTGGCTATGAAACAAATGCCGGAGACATATACAACCGCTATATACAACAGTGTGGTGTTGGAATGTGTAATGATTAGGATGTGATGTTTTATTTTATGTTTTTGAAAGTTCAACACTTCCAATGTACCCGTAAAAATGTACTAAAGAAATAGTGCCCATGTTTTTTAAATATTCAATTAGAACTGGACAATCTACATGAAATTTGCAATCGATCAGTGAAAACGTCATCTTTCTAGAGCCTGTAGTTTCTGAGATCTCATTGTCGAGAAACATATATGTGTATTTTAAAAGAGCTCCAAAGATGGCAGCACAATTCATTTGCATGTATTTCGGAGAAGGCTTACTAAAGGCAAAGGCCTTTGAACAATAATTTAAAAGGATAAACTTTGTAAAAAAATATTTATTTCAGTAATTTATTTAAACTACACTCTTTTAAAAATATTTGTCTTTGTTATAAACGTGAAATCACAAATAACCGTAAATAAAAGGTTTGAATGCTAAAATTATAGGTTAGAGCTCGGTCGTTCGTAAATGTTACTGTAGTATTTTAATAGATAGTTCAATTGCCACACAGATGCTGGAGGAGGGCATATATTTTCAGAGTTAGTTGCTTGGCTTTTTTTAAAAGTACAAGCTTCTAAATTCGAACGTAAAAATGAAGCGTTAAGGTTTTAGTATTTAAGTACTCGCACCCCCAGTTGCATAGCACTGCCCTAAGGAACATTACTGACATGCCTAGTTCATTCCTGGCACATGCCAATGCCAAGTAAATGTGTCAAGTACATACACGGTACGTGATATACACATAATAGATACATTCCTCGGTATGTGTCATGCACGTACTTTTGGGCGGAAGTAACCTTATTCCTTACATGTGTATTTCACATGATTGCTCTATTCACGTACCTATCATGTACATTCCAATGTACCTCGAGGAACATTCTTTACACATGATCAGTATGTACTTGTGTTGGGTGGGCTGTTTGTGAACAGTTCGAGAGGTGCACACATAACCGTCTTGTGTCATGAGCCATGTGAACAAGGTTTTCCGTGCCTCAACACCAGTATGTGCCCCATTTTTCTAGTGTATCTTAAAGCATTCCTTCTTGTATGATATATATGAGTCAAACACAAGCTTATTCATACACTATCTTAAGGTCTTGTGTGATATTTCAACTGAATCCCTAATTTTTTCAGCATTATATACAGAGTATATATATATATATAGTGGCGGATCCAGGATATGATCAAAGGAGGGGCTAAACCATAGTTTGCAGTTTTATCCAGTGTAAAGCAGGATTGAAGCCCATTTTATGCAGTGTATACTTGAGTGTGAAGGGCTATAGCCCCCTTGGATCCGCCTCTATATATATATACACATGATCGAAAATGGCCTCGAATCCGTACTCGCTGAGATGAACAGAATATGCCGTTTAAATCCACAAATTCAACCCCATTAGTACTCTAAGGAGGATGGTGACATGTAAAGATAATTGAAAATTATCGATATTAATGTCAAATTCATAGTTTTGGGGCTCCACAAGTTCATTGGTGACAGTTTCGGTGCCCTTTGTGTCCCAAATGAAACGTATTCTCCCAGTGCGAAGAACGGATATTCCGCTAGTCTGTAATAAAACGGAAGTTTCACTTAATATATTTCCCGTTGCTCAAATTTACTCACTTGTGCGGTATATGTGTGTAAAGTAGAATTAAAACCTGTTGATTTAAGTATCTTTCCGTTAGCGAAATACTGTACATTGTATATACAGTAAGACGTCGATAATCCTAACGTCAAAAATCCGAACGCGGTCCCTAGAAGCTTTTTACATTTTGTCTTAACGCTAGCGATAAACAAACAATAGCGTGTCCATCGATGTTATGTGAAGTCAGTGTTTTTACAGAAGTTCATTTATATGTAATTGTTTGTCATGTATTTTTTTATTTTTATTTTTTTCTTAGGGCTGTAAGTTTTAAGTGTGACTTACAAGAACAGTGTTATTTAGAGTACAATCAAGTTCTTCAGAAACATTAAATGTAAGTAGCCTTACGTACGGTATTGTAATTACTGTATGTACTGAATAACCACTGTATCGATAGAAGAACATACAGTACAGTATATGTAAGCCTAAATGGCATTTTCTTGGTCATTTTCGAAAATCCGAACAATTTGAAAATCCGAATACCTGTGGTCCCAATTAGTTCGGATTTTCGACTTCCCACTGTATATGTTGTAGACACGTTACAGCAAGTAAGGTTACTAGCATCAGGCCAACAAATAGTTTTTAAACTACATTTTCCTGTTTTTGCCAATATTTCCGAACAAATGATTTTTTCCTAATGGTTTCAAAATTTCCGGAATTTCACATAGAACAATGAAGATATCTCTATGAAATATATGTTTGATTTAACATATTACCTAAAATGATTCTGTGATTAACAAAAATGATGATTCTGATAATACCCAAATTTTTCGTTTTTACCCCAGCTCGAGAAAACAGTAAAAAAAAAACTTTTTTTACCCAAAATTTCCGGTTTTTTCACAGGCCTTCACAACACTAGTCTGAACACACAGTGCACCGAACACTCCTAACGATGGCGAATGTTAACACCACGACATCGGCAACTATAACTGAAATGAACACGTGACCATCGCCACTAGACCTTGGCACAATGCCAGAGCGTTGCATTGCCTGATGAATCCCGATATCTTCTTCATCATGACGGTGTGAGGGTGCGAATCCGTCGTGTTCAAAGGGAAAAGCTCCTTGACATCTGTACTGCGGGACGGAGACAAACTGGCTGCGGCTTAATTATTATCTGGGGAACATTCAGATGAGCATCCATATGTATAGTGGAGCTCGAGCAATGCACCATGACAGCCGAGGCGTCGCACGCTGCTTGCAGACTACGTACACCCCTTCATGACAGCCATGTTTCCCATCGGTACTGGCATTTTTCGACAAGATAATGCACCAGGTCACAAGGCCAGGAGTGTGATGGAGTGGTTCGAGGAACGCAGGAGCGAGTTCCAAGTGATGTATTGGCTCCCAAACTCTCCGGGTCTAAACCCAATCGATCACATCTGGGATGTGATTGAACGTGACGTGAGGGCGCATCACCCCCTCCCCGGAATTTACGGGAATTAGATGACCTGTGTGTGTTCATATGTGGTGCCAACTCTCTCCAGCGACCCACCGAGGAACATTGCGACCATACCAAGACGCGTTGCCGTTGTTATTCGTGTCAGAAGGTGGACATACTAACAATTAGGTAGGTAGTCATAACGGTCTGGCTGATGTGTGTGTATATTTTAACTCGTATATTTTGTCTCGACTCGAATTTCGAGTCGAGTCGAGACAACATTTTCTCGAGACGAGTCGAGACAGGCTTAAATCTCGTCTCGACTCGAGCGCATCCCTATCAACAGTGATATTTAGAAGAGAGGAAGTGGGACAGGTGTCATTAGATCTCCTCATACTAATAAATGACCACAATGAATAATATTACATATTTGATGATCCGTTTAAACAGTAAGCTATTAGTATTAAGAAATTAAAACTCGATTTTCTCAATAAGCTCGATATTTCTGGTTTTCTCCCGACATCCTCTATACTTGTCATGCTTATGTTACTTTAGTGGTTTTACGTAAGTTATAATACGACAATTAAGCAGGGATTCCGCCAGTACTTTTAGTTTGGGGACGTAAAGTCAAAATTGGAAGGGTGTAAGTGGTTTGCATGGTTTGTATCGAATTTTGACTTTAAAATTTAAATTTGGGGTTCTTTCATGAATGTTGGGGTGAGTCACTTCCTCACCCACAGGGAACGAGGAGCTGTCGGAAACTTAATAAGATATTAATATCGTAAAATGTCATAAATAGGATTAAACGGGAGCAGATAAAATGTTAGTACTTTTTCTCTACATCTAGTTTTTTTTTTTTTTTTTTTTTTTTCAGTGGTAAGCCAAGAACGATGACGAGAAGTCTACAAGTTAAAATTTGTTCACAATCTGATAGATGAAGATTGTGATATGAGAATGAAATTTTGCGAAACAATGCTTACTCCTTTGCAATGTGAGGATGACCTTCTGTCCTGAATTTTATTCTCAGATGAGCTCGCGTTTTACATTTCGGAAAAAGTGAACAGGGGCAACTGACGAATTTGTAGGAAAAATCTCATGAGTTCGTGGAATGTACGCGGAGTAGTCCCGAAGATCATACGTGGTTTCACATCGTTAGTCTATTTTTCTTCGAGAAAAACGATAAACGGCGACAGCTATCTGAACGTACCAGAGGCATCTCTCGTGGTAGAGTTTAAGAGATTAGGAGGTATCAGTGAGGTCATGTGCAAGAAAATGAAGCACCATTGTATTTTGTCCTTGAGGTTCGGTAGTTTCTTAATAACGTACAATTCCGAGAGAGATAGGTTGGCCGAAGAGGACTTCCTGTTCTTTCTTGAAGGTTACCAGACTTGAATCTTGTGATTTCTAGCTGCAGGGATATGTAAGAACGGAGGTATGTGCACAGAAACCAGCTAATCTAGACGACGTGAAGAACAAAATAAGTTAGGGATTATGAATATCCCGAACAAGGATCTTCAGCCCTCAATTATCGGTTTCAAGACTGCAACGGGGTTTGGACGTAAGTGGTTCACAATTGAAAGTTCGACAATGAACTTTAACAAGCAAGGAAGAGAAATTTTAACCTTACTGTAAGAAAAAAAAAAACACTAATCTTAACAGTTTTTAAGCTATAGAGTTCTAGTTTCCTGCAGGACGTTATGGACTTCTTGTATAGTGGAAAAATTGCAAAAAATCATTGACATTATACGTTGTAGAGATGATTCATTAAAACAACGAATATGAAACGAGGAAAATTATTTAATTTTTTATAAAAGGTTTAGATGATATTTCACATTTTTTTTTTCAAAAATTTGAGTATTGAGGTCATTCCTCTTAACAAGTGGAACAACGTTTTCAATTTAAAAAATTGAAAGGTTTGAGATTGTTGTACACTATGAAAAAAAATTACGCAAACCTACGCAATATTTATGAGATCTACAACTGAAAGTCAGTATATATACATATATATACAGTGGCGGATCCAGGATATGATCAAGGGAGGGGCTAAACCATAGTTTGCCGTTTTATCAAGTGTAAAGCAGAATTGAAGCCCATTTTATCCAGTGTAAACCTGAGCGTCAAGGGGGGGGGGCTATAGCCCCTATAGCCTCCTTTGGATCCGTCACTGTATATTATATATATGAAGAGTATAGGGGAAGAAAGGAGTAAATATTCTTTATTATAATGAAGGCGCATATACAAGAGCTGGATAGAAAGCAATGGCAATATCCTTACAATTCGTACCTTACTTTAATGCACAGAATAACACCTGTTACATTCCTTCAATGTTATCGCCTCACATCTCTTTATCACCTATTTGTGCAAGGCGTCGTGCAAAGTCAGCGGGTCACTCTTTGTCTATGTCGTGCAGGGACCGACATATGGTATGGACTGACTTCTTTCTTTGTATAGTCGTGCTTTCCGCAAAATAGTTCCTTCATTTTGGCAGAGAGGTCATCACGCTGAAAACATTGATATGCACTGCGCCCACATACAACTTCAAACTTAATAGACGCTAGTTTTCGTCTTTCCGAAACATATTCTTGACGATTCCACTTTTCTACTCTACTTTACGGCGCTAATGCTTTTAACTGAATAACCTACAGTCATTACCTCTCGCCATACTTCATAATATCGCATTCCCTTATCAGCTACGGAACTCGTGTGCTGTGTACCTTTGACGTTGAGAACAGTGTTGCCATTACTTGTTATCACACATGTATATTCACATAGACACTGATCCCGAAAAAAAAGTCTAACAGGTAATTTGTAACGCGGTCTTCCTTTTTGTAATTTGTAACGCGGTCTTCCTTTAACCCTTGCATTTCCTCACCTTCTGTATTACGTAAGTTCTTCTATAAGTTTCGTTATTAAAGAATTAAACAGTGGCGAACAGTGGCCAAAGTGCATTAAGGCTCCTTGGTAAACTCAGTTCCACTTGTTTGAATTTTAGGAAATAACATGAATGAACACAATGAAAAACATAAAATCCTTCGAAAGTGAGCCAGATACTATCTACAAAACGCTATTACATGTACTAATAACTATTTTCAAAATCATCTTATAATGTATACGGGGTGTTACAAAAATGTGTCACAGGAACTAATATGTGAACTATCCAAATATCCATGTTTAAGAATGTTGCAGTATTTGCACACCAATTTTTACAGAGGTAGGTGGAAAATGATCAAGTAATCCTAAACAGCCTCTCTAAAAATGATTGTGCAGGTACCGGAGGTTCCGAAAGATGGATATTTGGATAGTTCACATACTAGTTCCTCAGTGATGTCTTGACCCGACTACGATCGGTCCTATAGTAGTAAAACTATGGACCTTTAAAGTTAATTTTTTCACGTTTTCGACACTCTGTAACTACGAAACTATGCACTTCCGACCACAGGTCCACATGAACTTTTTCTTTTATTTTGATATGACGAATCTATTCCTAAAACATTGACGATTTTTTGTAACACCCTGTAAATTAGGGTGCCTAACAATTATGACATACATTCGCGCCCGAATGTCTGCTCTATACGAAAAAGTTTGGGTATAGTTATTGATATATTTACTAGCATTTTGTAGATACTACTTACGTTACTTTCTACACTTCTGGTGTTCTTCATTATTTTTACATTATTAACTAAAATCCGAAAAATCAAGTGAGCTTAATGAAGTGCGTTAAGAAAGTATTTTCTTTTCTTCATAATAACTGATACACGAGCGTCGCAAAGAAAACACAGTCCTTCATTGACAACCTACTGCGGAGTCCTCTCACCTTTTAAACAATATGAGTCATTCTTTCTCCCACGAGAATTTCTCTTGAGTGCCTCCTTTCCTTTAATGCAGTTAACAGAGCCTAGACTGAGGCTCTATCCTATTTCCTTCCCTCATCCCTGCCGTAAGGAGGTAAGAAAAGAAAAGTTTCTCAGTCATGAAAATGAATGATTACATGGTACGTAAGGCTAGGTGTTTAAAGGATTGGTCTATAAAAGCAGTGTACGCTACAAAGAGCCAAGCAGAATACAAACAGAAGATAATATTAACTATTGTGACTTATGCTATGTTGGCATATCTCATGGACATCAATCAAGATTGCAGACTCTATATTAAAATAACTAAAAATTTTATTCATTCTTTCCCCATCCGTATACAAGAATAAATGTCTATAATTGTTTGTGTGTGTGTTTTTTTTAATATATATTTCCCTTCGTATTAATTGGGTAGGCATGGGACTTTGTGACTTCATTATAGAGCTATCCCTGGAATTGAATTAAAAAATATATATATATTGATAAAAATATGAGGATAGGTGTTTTAATAGTAGAACTCTGTTGTGAGGTTGTAGGCCATGCGAATTTGTGGTGAACAACAATGTGGCGGTATTTGTGGGTTCTCCCGTTTCCTCTTACACCTTCATTCTACCAATTCTGTCGTCACACTTCCATTTTTGACCCATCTAGGGCATAATAATAGGAGTTTAAACTCGATTTATTTCAATTAATTTGAATGATGAAGTCAATTTTGTTTCAGCCGAATGTGTACCCAGGACAGTGTTGGGCTTTTAGTGGTAATGAAGGATCTGTTGTAATTCGATTGGCGGGTGCAGTTAACATCTCTTCGTTTACGCTGGAACACATTCCTCGAACGCTATCACCCAGTGGGGAGATTGACGCAGCACCACGATGTTTCCGAGTTCTCGTAAGTATATTACATTCTCATAAGCACAAAGATTTCAGACTCAGTACCATTTACTGCACTAATACGTACACAAATAGGGTATATTTGATTCACGATAGTACGAACAGAAGAAGTAGAAAAAGTTCCATTCAGGTACTGTATGTACACCGGTCACTTTTTGCGATCTAGCAGTCATGGAAACTTTATTCTGAAAGTGGACCGTTCATCGAAAGGCCATGAGTATTATGTTGTGTGTCTAAGTTTATTCACTTGTACTCAAACATAAAATAAAATGAAAAGTGAAACAAAAGAAGTGAAAGAAAATAGATATGTTATAAAAATACTAGTTGATGTGAAAATGATACGAAAATCAGAAATCTAGAAACCCTAACTACATAATTACGATAACAAATAATGGTAATTTTCTGCATACTATTCTTCCCGTGAAAAAAGAGGATATAGCTAAAAACATGCATCAGCCGAAGAATATAGAAAAAAAAACGAAGAAAAGACGTGAAAAGGAATCGTTATTATGTTTTCGAGAAACTATATTGTAATATGGCACACCCTTCTTTAACACTGACTAGGGCAATACACGTGACAAAACCTGTACATTGTCAGAACTTAAGGGTTGCAGTTTGCAGTTAAGCTAAAGAATAAAACTAGAAGAAGAAATTAAAGAACTTTAAGTGAATGCATTTTGAATAGTATAGATCACTGGTTGTGAATAGAGATTGTGTGAGAAGTTTTTCTTACGGGCAAAGCTCATATGATCAGGGTCTTCGGGTCAGAGATACAATCCTATGGCCGTTTAGATAAAACACTTATAGTTAGAAATGGCACTTACTGCTTGCTTCCACTTCCACTGCGTGCTTGCTGGCTGTACCTTAGTAAGTCAGTTAATATGTCAATACGAACAATATTAGTTCATTCTGTTCTATGTTTTGACCTAAAACATAATGTAATCTTACCTATTCTAATCTTTGAGTTTGAAAAAGTGTAAAATCACGTAGTCACTTTCGGTCTACGTAGAAATGAAGAAAAATTTTTAATTTTAAATCACGTTTCATTTCCATTTTCATTGTATCAAATCTGTTCATATTTGTCACGAATGTTATTGTAGGAAATAAAAATACTTTCAAGCTTCAAACTTCGTAATTTTATGATTCATGATTATATATGTTATATCTCTATATAGGAACCATGGTATCCTAATATGGGGGGAAGGGAGTGCTCCTGGTTTTCATTTGTCTATTACATTGCTATTGTTGTACTTCATATTTTGATGATACACTACGGCGTACAAAGTTCCAGTACGTCCTGACCATAGCTACCAAATACAGTGGAGTCTCGTTAATTCGAACTTGGATAATTCGAAATATTGGATAATTCGAACAGAAGTCCATTCCCCCTTGAAAACTGTATTGAAAACAATAGTAAAAGATCGTGGATAAATCGAACTTTTGAACCTATGTTTTTGGATAATTGGAAGTAAATACAATTGAAAATTTTTAATGTTGGACAGATGTAAACAGAGAAATACAGTTTTAACATGTTTTCAGTTATCCAGATGCAGCCATAGGGAAGAGTAATAAAAAAGATAAATAGAAAATCTATGTAATGATAAAGATGAAGGTGAGTTGGAGAAGAAGTAAAGATAAAGAACGTATGTCAATCTCATCTTGTTTCAGAATTGGTTGAAAATTTAAGATGAATTATTCATAAAGTCAACCAAATGTTATTAATATCGTATTCCACGCAATACAAGAAATTTAAGATTTATTGACCGAACAAAAACAATCAAATTTAAGCAAATGAAGTTTACAACTTCTTAAAAGTAAGAACAGAATATTCAAATTGTTACTGGTGTTTAATTGTTTGGGCTATTCAATTTATGTTGTAGTGCTGTACGTAAATATATTTTCCATTGTACACGTAGTTTGAATTATGTGGAGTCAATGTCGTTTGTTAGTTTGCGGTATTCGATCACGCAAATTATAAGCTGCTTTAAAGGCAAAGTCTACATCATATGAACATGTTTTTGATGAACAGTACTTTGGTTTGTTTGTTGTTATAAATGTGAAAATGAATGTTGTTGGATAATTCAAAGTTTTTTCGTGTCCCCTTGGACTTCGAATTAAAAAAAAGCCCACTGTATCTGGTATGAACTGCTTTTAAACAAGAACGTTTTCTTTTTATTTTCTTTCTTTTTGTTTTTAATCTCCCCATATTTGGTAACTTTTTCCTATGGTCCGATCAGCCTTCTTTCATCTTACTTCCACCGACAGACTGTATTTATGTATGGCGGACGCCCAAAGAAGTTTATGCTCCAAATCGTCTCCTCCCAACCGTGAAGGGTATAGTGGATGCTCTGTGATGTGGGCCACCATTTTCTGGTATTCCGTGGGCCGTCTGATTACAGTCACAGGACGCATTACTGCCAGTAATTATGGACGTATTCTAGATGATTATGTGCATATTATGGTTCACATATTGATTCCGGATAAAAGGTGTAATTTTCGAAGATGACAATGCGCCGATTCACATTGCTGGAACTTTGAGGTGTGATTTCTTTAACATAAGGATGAATTATATAATACTTCCCATGACGGTTTGTTCTGGAACTCTGAATCGGCGCAGATATCCTTCTTTATTCTCAATGGTGGAATTAAGTGCTGTCCTTGTGAAGACTAGTACATTTTCTCTGGAAACTATTTATGACTTGCAGTATAAGCCTCTATACCACGACGATTCAGAGATGTTTTACAGGCCCCAGGTGGTCCCGATCCACATCAATCAGATAAGTTATATTGTCTTCAAGTTTTTATATCATTTTGATAATCACCTGTTTATATACAGGTGAAAAAATTATATATACGTTATACAAAAAATGTAACATCATATAGAAAACCTCAAAACAGCACAAGTCGATAAATGCCTCCTTTGAATATCATGAATTGCCGAAAAGTTTGACGTTGGAAACTATGAGACAACTCGAGAGATTCAACAAACTATAAAGAATCTACAACAATTCTACGTAAATATGAACCTTACCGGGTCTATACAATGTATTTTTCTTATTAAGTGCATACGCTGGCGAAAATGCATTTAAGAACATCCAGCAGGAATTTACAGACCTGGTCCAAAATTGGCACACAAGAAAAAGAGATAATAGGTGAAGTGATTCCAATATGGCGCCTGTAGGATATCCCGAACATGCATGTAGAGTGTTCAAAGGTATTCTGTACTCACATTAATAGCATATTTGACCACATCGTGCATCTACACAAGCAGCGTTTGAGTAAGGTAGTACAAACGTTGAATGTCCGTATGCGGTATGGTATCACATGATTGATGTCTATTTTGGGTTAGCTAGTTCTTGATCGTTGCCGAAACTTGGTTGGTAGATGGTACCCATCTCACCAGGTACATGCTTGACAGATCTTAGGTCCGAGAATTTAGCAGACCAGGCTAGGATGTTGAATTCCTGGTGGCATGGAGACAAGTACTATACTGTTGAAAGAAATGTTCAGTAAAGTGACCAGTGGTTGGAGGCGAGGATTGACGGTATTACGAATTAAGTCTACGGCTACGAACACATTTATCACTGTGTCCGAGACACAAACGACTCTGATCACTGAATACTTTCTTCCTCCATTCATCTCGCCACTGCAGTCTCTTCTGACACCACCGAAGACATTTCCAGAAGTCAGCAAGTGTCAAGAGTAATCGTCCAAGAGGAAAATGGAATAGTATATCTGCCTCTAATAATGATCGTTTAGTGTTCATGCGCTTACACTGGGTTCACAGTACTTCTGATTGCAAGATGGTCTCAGTCCTATCAGCACCTACTGTAAATTGCCTAATCCAGTCACACTCTGAAGTTATCGCTATATAAAAAGAGACAAGGATTTACATTTTGATGAGAGAGAAATGTTCTCAAACTTGAAATTACATTTTTATTTGAGGATGATATAATTGTAAAATTGATAGTACATTTTATTACTGATGGTACTAAAATAATTTGGTTGCAAAAGATCCAGCGGTAAATTGTCTCCTTTTGTTATAAATAAATAAATAAAGCAAAACGACCGGTGGCAAATTGTCAGGACTCTGAATTAAAAAAAAAAATCTTAGTTGCATTTGACAAAAAGGAACTTCAGCATTACTCCCAAATAATGTTTTAAAAAGTTGGCTCATTCTAAGAACGTAAATGAAATTTTAAGTTCTTATTCATGCCAGCGATTCTTGTGATGCTGATATAAATTAAAATGTTAACAGTCTTATTTTAGGGTACCACAGCAAGAACATTATTTTACCTTATTAGTTTGATTTCTTTTCATCTATATTGCAAAGAATGTGTATTAGTAGCTTTACCAGGACAAAAGATAACCCTATTGTAATAATAATAATAATAATAATAATAATAATAATAATAATAATAATAATAAGTTTGGGCACAGGTCGTTAAGATATAAATCTTGTCAGCAAATTCATTTAAGTCTGATTTTCATATCAGAATTTTTCACCAGTAAATATTTTTACTCAAGATCCATAGAGTTTCTCAATAAACTATAGTGTAAGAATTTAAAAAAAAAAAACACATTTCATGTATTACTGCATTTGTGTGTATATGGTGTTTACTATTTTAAAAAAATGAAAAATGTTTGGATTCTATTTTGATCATAATACTGTAAATAGATGAGTATAAAGGTACTTAACTATCTGAATAAGGCCTTTCCCGAAATTAACTGATGATTTGGTCATTGAATCTACACTGAAAGTTTTGAAAATACATCAAGAAATTTTAAGATGATATTACATCATATATTAAACAAGTATAGGTAAATAATTAACAAATCGAGAAATCCCAAGGCCTGCAAGTTTTCGTGATGTCTCCTTCAAACTTAGCAGGTAGATGCTGAAATCATAACTTTTGTGTATAGACTTTGTGACCTCCTTTTTAATTTTTTCTTATTGGTGTTCGGTTTACCCAGACATTCCAAAGTATAAAAACGCAAACTTTAGTAGCACTGTGTATCAAGGTATAATAATATATTCTGTGTGTTTTTCAACCAGTTGAACTGAGATAACAACATATTATATTTCCAGGGCCTTGCCAATGAAAATGACAAAGATGGAGATTGTTTGGGATCTTATGAATACAATAATAATGGCCCACCTCTTCAAACTTTCCCAGTGGAGGTAAGGAATTTAAATGTAGACCACGATAAAAATAGTCGACTTTAAACCACTTTACCTGACTAAATCCCCTTTCTCCACAAGCGATTGTGTTCAATGTGACGACCATGGGTCCGAGCGATTACTCAGTGACGAAGTTCCACTGTAGCAAACTCTTGCATAGAATTGGAAGGAGAATGTCTCGCCATACTGCTTTGGCAACTTTGATACGGGGACGGCATCGAGCCGTACTTGAAGAGTCCAAACCTACAGTATACCACTAGTGAGGTGTCTGGGGATTTCATAGGGATGGACGAAAATGAGATCACTTGAATTCCTGTTTCTTCTGCCTTCCTTGCATAGAACCTCTGGAATGATCAAGCGGTATGATTAGCAGCCGTGTCCATGCGGATTCATACATTTGTGCTTTTGTAATCGTACCAGGTGAGGGATATATATATATATATATATATATATATATATATATATATATATATATATATATATATACAGTATATGTATGTATGTGTGTGTGTGTGTATCATACAGTGGGGCGGGCGTGTGTCATAACATTCTCCTGGAAGTAGGCTGCGTTGACTTTGGTGTCGAAAGGCACTTCGACAAGTGGCAGTATTTCCCGACTACAACATCCCGCCAACACCAGACATCCACTGAAAAATTTTCCTTGGATTGTACTACAAGGTCAGAACAGCTCCTGTGGTTTGTTTAATGGTAGAAAATGAATCGAACTCTGTTGGTCTCATTGCGTAGAGCTACCCCTCATCCAGGGTACGCACTAGTGCTGTTGAAATTATTTAAATAATTATTAGAAGAACCCATTATTTGAATTTTAACAGCACTAGCTATACAGGTACACTCATTTCCACCTGTCCCCTGCGCATGTTTCACAAATATTTCTAGTGTTTGTGGATATCTCTCGGTTGTGGCTCTCTGTAAGGTGATGTCCACGAGCTTCTAATGCGACATTCCTTCGGATGAGTTGGAAACTGTAACTTTCGACATACGGTATCGTATAGCCTAATTTCTTTGCGTTGGAAGATTGTTCTGTGTCAGTGCTCTTCTTTCTAATGGTGCGTACTGTATTGAACATTCGTGCGGCCTGAGGCCGTGTTCTTACAATTTGCGGCCGACCACATACAGCAGAAGCCTGTTAAGCACATCATCGGATGACAGGTCCCATATTATCTTTGTGGACAATTAAACCCTCTTCTTTGTACATTTTTACTATTGCTAAGTGGCTTTAATAGAGGGGGGGGGGGGGTAGTCCAGAAATGAATTACCAGAAAGCGGTCACTTTTATCTTCTTCGTTCCAGGGATATTGTTTTCAACTACGGTCCCAGTATAGCCAGTAATGTATCAACACATAGGAGTGATTAAATAAGTCATTCTGGAAGACCAGTGAAACTCGTCTATTTTTATCACGTGCAACCTTCTGTATTGTAAATATCACATTTATTTATTCTGTAACAATTATCACCATAGTGCGTTATACACATGTCTATTTATTTATCTATCTATCTATATTATATATATATATATATATATATATATATATATATATATATATATATATATATATATATTGAATCTCCTTCCCCCTTAGTGATCTCAACGCTGCGATATTAACATCCCAGATTTGACAACTTTCTCGTGACTTCAAGATCGGAATGAGAAATGTATCCATTCATGGTCAATGATTCCAAACTAGAGGTCATTTTCCTTGTGGCCCTACGGACATATATGTGTAATAATATTTTCATTGTGATCAGTATCCTTAAATTATGTAAAGCGCAATTAGATACTTATCCAACCGTGGGAGTTTTTACGAGTAGCATGAGTTCTTTGAAGAAGACAAAAGTAAGGTGGTCTGTATAACCTATGAGGCACAGCATTGTGACTAATAAAAGTTGTCTCCTCTTGAGGAAAGTGGCCTCCACAGAAAACTGTTCTACACGATACCTCAAAAAGTATTCAAATTTATTAATTTACTCAGATGTTATTAACGAAGGTGCCCGAACTCATAGGGCCGGCACTCGTGCTCACTCGACCCCACACTCATTTCGTGAGGGTGAGATCGAGTGAGCGTGAGGTCGGGTTGACAATGTGAGTGAGAGGTCGAAATGATTATGTGAGCCTGAGTTTGACTGACGTTAGTCCAAACTGGGTACCTTTGGTTATTAAGAATGTGAAAAATATATATACTATACCGCTTTTGGTGGTAATGTCAATAAAAAGCTGGTTGGTTACTTAAAATCAAGTTTAGCATTCCTTCCAGTCCTGAGGTTATACGAGCCGTAGACTTACAACTTGACGTGGGTCCAAACCATATGAGCTTCCATCGGAAATTGAAGCCGGATTTTCTGTGCCGAAGGCGCGACAGTAATCACACAGCCACGACAGAGCTTATTAATAAACCAGTTTGATCAAGTTTTGGTATATCAGCATCATAGATATGGTGTCCCAATCAACACTTATTAACAATGAATATTTTAATTTTAAATCTTACTGTACAGCTTTCTTAATTAATTTTTTTCCTTAATTAATTCAATAGTGCAATTTGAATATTTCCAAATTTCTGTTATTTTATTTTGTTTTATATAAAGATCAATAGAATTGTAAGAATATTAACAATGTAATTATATGATATTGTTACATATTACAAATTTAAATTTTATATATATAAAAACAAAATCACTTCTCTTCTTCGCAAGGATATTCATCAGAATTCAGAAGCTGAGATAAATGATTGTATCTCCCAGTGGATATCGTGCGGCGGACTCGATCTACCTGATTTCGATAAGAGAAGTTTTCAAACTTCATGGGACGCTCCTCTTATAGACTCCAGATTATCTTCTATTCTTCAGTCCTCCACCAATCCTGAAGATAAGGCACGTCTTCTTGCCACTTCTTCCCCTGAAGCAGGTGCCTGGTTACAAGCTATCCCATCTTCTTCCCTAGGGCTGCATCTTCCCGACGAAAGTTTCCGAATCGCTTGTGCGTTACGTTTGGGAGCAGATGTCTGTGAACAACACCAGTGCCCTGCTTGCGGAAGTTTAGTGGGTAAGAAAGATATACATGGCCTATCATGTGTTCACAGTGCTGGCAGATACTCTCGACACTCCACTGTTAACGATCTCATTATGAGAGCCCTCATATCCTCTGGAACGCCTTCCGTGAGAGAGCTAATGGGGTGTAGTCGTTCTGATGGCAAGAGACCTGATGGAATGTCTTTGGTGCCTTGGAAACGAGGGAAGGCTTTAATATGGGATTTCACTTGTACCGATACCCTAGCCCCCTCTAATCTTCCTTCATCTTCGACAAAAGCTGGGACGGTTGCAACTCGCAGAGAATATGAAAAGAGACGAAAGTATAGCAACCTGTTGGACAAATACCACTTCGTCACCATAGCCATTGAACCTTGTGGGTCCTGGGGTCAGGAAGGTCTAAACTTCATTAATGAAGTTGGACACCGTATAGCTATTAACACAGGAGACACCCGAGCTTCATCCTACCTTATACAAAGGATAAGTATGGCTGTGCAAAGAGGGAACGTAGCAGCGATGCTAGGAACTCTCCCTCCGGGAAAAGCTTTGGACGAAATTTTCCTTTTGTAATCACTCTCCTCTCACCAAACTCTCGAAAAAAAAATATATTATTGTGTATTTAATGACTTTAGATTTCTGGAAACAATGTGTGCAGAATAAAGTGATTATAGTGGGGGAAAAAATGTGAAAAAAAAAAAAAATCCTTATAGAATTGTTAATTTTCAAATAGTTGGAATGATCCCCAAATCTATTTGTATCAATCAGTTTTAATTTGTTGTTCCTTGTCGCCTGTATACCTTCAAGATTTTAGTAAATTAAATTTAGTAAAATTATATATATATATATATATATATATATATATATATATATATATATATATATATAAACAATTAAAATTATATAAATGAAAATGCTAACTAACGGCTGAGGAAGATATAAGATTTGCTGTCATCTGTCTTTTCTCATGTCTGATGAAGAGGACGTTAGGTCCTTGAAACTGTAACAAAAATCGTATAATTATTAAATAATTCATTTTGTTCTGGTCAGAAAAATGTGTTTTAAAATGTTATTGTGATTATCCAGAACCATGGAGTATATTTATTAATTAATTTTGGTTCACATATTTACACAAGTACTGTATTTCTTTTTTTCAGGCAACTCCTACCAAACCGTACGAGTACGTTCGGCTTAAAATATTATCCAATCATGGTAACAAAAAGTACACATGTGTATATAGGTTCCGTGTACATGGCAAGTTAGTTCGGGAACAAGGGTCTTGTCAGTAGCTTGTTCTTAAAAATACGAACTACCATATAAAATGTTCTTTTATTATTATTGTTAACGTCAGCTTCTCAAGTTATTTACTTGCTGTATCTAACAGAAAAAAATACAAACTTGCTCTTATGCATCGCAAAATAAGATTGTGAAATCATGTCTAGATATGAAATCATTCGAATGTATATTCAGATAAATTATAACTAGTGCAAAAGTAAATTGTAACTTAATAAGCATTTTTGATTCTAATTATGACAAGATGATGAATCCTAGCATATTTTATTTTCTCGCACCTTATTATAATTCCTTCCTTATTTTAATTTCTTTTTCGATATAAAAAAAGAGATATTCACACAGAATTCATGCATGTGAAAGTAATAGCATAGTATGTTTGCTTTATGACGGAAATACTTTGATAAATTTTCTCGAAAATAATACATTTTGAGATTTTTAAAACTGAAGTGTAGGACAATTTTATGTATATATATAAAAACACTAAGTAATACGATGAAATGATTATCAAATATATATCTTTAAAAAAGATACTGTGGTTATAAAGTTTTGCTCCTTATTTTTGTATTAGAAGCATCAATTATATTTTAATTATATTTATTGAAAGAATCTAATTTTTCTTGTTTAAATTATTATGCAGTTATACTGATGAGAATAAATTTATCGGTACTGGTTGTATTTTTTTCTTTAATAAAATTGTTTACAGTATTAATTATATTATTCCAGAATTGTTTAATACACTGATACAAATTTACTTTCACGAGGAAGAGATTTGACCAGTGAACGTAACTGTATCAGGATAAATACAACAAATTAAAGACGCGTAAACAAATATTGTTTTATTTGTTATGTATTGATGACTTATTTTCGCTTATGTTCTTTTAAAACACTCTTATTTCCAGTGCATTTGAGGCGCACATTCATTCTTTTAAAGCTTGAATCATCGTTGCAAATCAACTAATTTTAATTTCGATTTCTTCGGCGTAAAGAGAAACCTAATTCTTTGTACGGTATTGGAAACAGCCAAATGGTTCGGATATTATTGATGAAAGAACATGCAAGACACGTGTACTCATTTTTGATCATATCTGTACAATACTTGTGCCACCTTTGATTTTCTGTCCAGATTTATATGGGAAAGTTTTACTTTTTATTGTTGATGTAGGTGGAGATGTTAATGATCTAAATTTATCTATATGCTTATTTCAATACTTTTATTAGAATTAAAATAAATAAAGAGGACTTAATTTGTATAAATCTTACAGACCGCAAACTCAGCGAAAAACTGGAAACTTTGCGACAGTAACGCCTCTAACACACGACGACGGAACAGTCGATCTGACGTCACCTACGTGGAAATTTCGAAAGTAACCACAGACTAGGTTATTTTTTCTTGTTATTAATTTTCTTCCATTTTGTTATCCAATCGTAATATTGGATAGTAGTATTCACCTTTCAAAAAAGTTTCTGAACAACCACGCAGACGCAATATTTTGTAATTGCAGCTTGCAAGAAAAATCATGAGATATTTTTGATATTTAGTATACAATCTTTCTGCTATAAAAACAAATTTAATAATTAAATATGAAATATACTTTTCACATTTAATGTATACTCATATCCAAAATGATTGTCTCATATCTATTACACTCTTCTTGTAAGAATATAATTTGATAATGATTTTGCAGGGTACTTTAAATACTGATACTGTGTATATAATCGGGAAATATATATTGGTGGTAAATTTCAGAGGAAAAGAATTATAAATACGAAAATTAGAATGAGTAAAACGAAATGTTGCTAAATGGACAAGTTAGTTTTATTTTCGTTTTATTGTTCTTATTTACTGCTATTTTGACATGAAATCTGCCTATTATACACATACTAACATTATAAGAAAACCGAGTGAATTCGTTATCAAATTATATTCCTACAACAACATATTTATAGACATGCGACAATAATTTTGGACGTGAGTGTACATAGAATTACGTGTATACAAGTGCATACAAGTTTGGATAAGAACTTTGTCAGATCACATTTCCAGAAGGAATATCTCTATTTTTATTACAAACTATTACTCCTTCGCTCGTTTAGTTGCATTTGGGGAACAGTTTTTCTTATGACGTACTTCGCGGAGCTTAGATATTTTCAAAGGAAGAAAATTATATATATATATATATATATATATATATATATATATATATATATATATATATATATATATATATATAAAGCTGGAAAGGGACGTCCAGTTCAGAGACAGTACAAGGAAAAGTGAACATTAGCTTATCTGATCTTTCTGCACTACATCTAACACTGAGATGCGAAACAAACGAAAACAATCTGCCGGTTACTATGGCAACTCATGACGTCAAGTTCCAAGACCGATGGCAGTGCCATCCACACACGACGACACAGATCAGGCCCGCCGAGAGCGTTGATTGGTTCTTTCGCTGTGCAGACGATTCAAACTGATTTCAATAGCCCATATAGGAAGTTGGTCGTCTGTATATATTCTAGTCTAATACCTACTGTTTGTATGCAAAAGTGCAACTTCTATGATCGTTCAGTTAAGTGCAAAACTAGTCCTGATGGGGATCTCTAGTACAAGAAGTTCCAGATTAGAGCCTAGGCCATATGAGCTCTGTATATACTAGAGATTCAATAGAATCCGTGGTTTTTTCGTGGTTCTCCCGTTTCCTCCCCGTCTTTTCATTCTACCAATTCTTCCATAATCATTAACTCTCACTAACCACCCATTTAGTTTAGCCTAAACAGCACCATCAAACCACAAACTGAAGATGTCATTCGTAGCCCTGAACTAAATTTGTTTTACAGGCATAAAAGAGTAAGCAGGGGTCAGTGGAACATGAGATTATTGTGTTCATGTTTCTGAAAGGCGAACACATCAAAATTTTCCAGATGCTCTATAACGCTATTATGCCATAACGCATTTACACCAAATGTAGACGGACGGGGTTAGAAATGACTCTTATACCTAGTTCATCATATTCTGTAACTGATGACACCATGAAGAGAAGACCGAACAATGGCCGCATGGCCCATTAACAATTTGGAAAGTAATTCAGTTAAAAATTAGTAGAGGGATCATATAAAAAATAATCCACGAATGTCGGCTTGCGCGGAAGATATCAGCATGATAGGTTCTTCTCTATTTGATCTCATTCTTTAAGGAAGACCAATCAATCTGCACGTACTTCCGTAAATTTTTAGTCAGTGAAGATTTGTTTGTTTAGGGACGGAGAGGGAGACTGAATTACATAGGTTGAGATGTGTTGATTACTGGGACTCAGAGACTGAAGTCCAGTCAAATAATAAACGAAATCTTTGTTTAATGTTCCACAATGGTTAAAGCAAATGAGTGATGATGGAAAAACCGGTGGAATGAGAAAATGGGAGTAACCTGAGAAAACCCACGGACACGATGTTGTCCACTACAAACTTACTGGTCGGGGATCGAACCAGAGACCCCATACACCAGAGGTAGGTGCTCTACCACTGAGCCATGGTGACACCCCCAGTCAAATAGAGCCTACTAGAAGCAATATAAGGGGACATACAATGGCCTCGAAGAAAAGCGCGGTAATACTTGTTTGCATGTCCATAAATATTAAAATAGAAACATGCTTCTTATGACGACAGAATTTCACAATTCTTCTCACCTAGCGTGTAAAATCTGAATATCATTTTTTTTCTTGGGGGGAGGGGAGCAAAGCAGGAACTTCCAAATCATAACATATTGATAATTGAGGCACAGTCCTATATCCACTCCATAACTGCTTAAAAACGCAGGTGCATTACAAGTTGTCAGATGATTATTTTATTTTTTAATGAACGGCTCCTCGTAAAACATAGGAAGATTTAAGTTATCGTATAGAATAAACCAGTAGGATATCCATTTGTTTCGACATAGAAACAATATATATTCTTATATAAATCAATGGAAAACAGCAAATGATGCCAGTATAGTACAACCTTTATCCTATTTCAGACATTATATTGCAGTATATATTAAAGTGAAAGTTCAGTGAGATATAGACGTGCTATTAAAATTTGAATAATGAATATTTTTGCGTATATAGTACATAATTTTGATACTAGATGGTGCATATGTCTAGATTGGTTTCCAGGGAAGAAACTCAAAGTTGGATCGGAATTGTTTTATTTTAGCAGTATTTATTGTATTGTCGGTGGAGTCTTTGCTTCATTGACAATTAAAAGCTTGAATAAATAATAAAAGTGAAGAGTTTCATTGAGGCCAGGAGGAATCAGCAGATTGCACCCATACCGCTCGTCCATCAGTTATGGGCAAGTAAGCGGAGTTAAAAATGAAATGAAATCTTCGAGTTTTACGTCCCACGTTTATGCCGGCTAGGCTAAATGAGACAGTGATGATGAAATAATGAATGAAAGTGTGGAATGAAGAAAGTAGGAAGAAACGGGAGAACCCCGAGAAAACCCACGCACACGGTGTTTGTCCAGTAAGTAAAGTTAGTGCGAAGTATCTTCGAAAACTATCACTGGACTCTCAGGAAGGTATCAGTAGAAGTTGGGCTTAGTCATCAAGCCATGTACACTCGTCCAAAATTATTATTGCATGTCTTTAAATATTTTGTTGTAGGTAGGAATATAATTTAATAACGAATTCGCTCGGTATTTCTTATAATGTTAGTATGTGTATAATCGGCAAAAACATTATGTGACAAATTTCATGTCAAAAGAACAGTAAATAAGAACAATAAAACGAAAATAAAATTTCTTGTCCATTTAGCAACATTTTGTTTTACTCATTCTAATTTCAGTATTTATAATTCTTTTCCTATGAAATTTACCACAAATATACATTTCCCGATTATACACATCGTATCAATATTAAAAGTATCCTGCAAAATCATTATCAAATTATATTCTTATAAGAAGACAGTTATAGATATGCGACAATCATTTTGGACATGAGTGTACCACTTCCTTAAAGGAAAACTGCATATTGGGAAAATCGTGGTACGCTGATTTCCATACGGACATCAGAAGGGCATTGTTGCGACTGACAAGATCCGGCCATGGGCATACTAGCCCCAACTAATAGAATGAAAGGTGCCATCAAGTGAGCAGATTATCGGGTTGTAACAAATGAGACAATTTATCGGGGAAGTGACCACTACTCTGGAATCTTCTCGAACAGTTAGGAGTGAATATCAAAAATACGTAAATTCCGACAGACAATAGTAAAGACAGTGTAGGCATCCACGATGGATGATGCGAAATGAAAACAGCCAAGATGGCAACCATGCAACAAAGATAAATAATGTCTCAACGGATTTGAACGAGGGTGTTGAAGAGCCTGAGTCCACGAATATTTTCCTAGTGGTTTAGCAATTGTCTACCCACAAGGATACAAATATTAACACTTGGGCATCGGCTATTGCATCTCACCTGGTTAGGGTAAAATTGAACAGACGATAGCCCCGGCATCCCATTCGGAGTGATAAATCAAGTTTTAAGGTTTTCAGAGCAGGGGGTGATGAGTATATGGCGACAATCATACGGTACGAAGCAATTGTTCCATTTTGTCAGGAAGGAGATGATACCTTTGTAATGATGCATTCTGTTGGAGGGAACGAGGAACCCTTAGCGAAACTAACTTCTACTACGATAGGTGCGACGTAGACACATTTTCTGGTGGACTTCTTGAGCTCCCATGCTCTCTATATTCCCCGGTAGTGTTAGTTTCTACCAACAGGATAACATCACTCACTTAAGTCACAGGTGGCACTACAGTAGTTTGAGATACATTTGTCAGTTTCAGACACTGCCTTCGGTCGTCGATTTGAACATCACAGATTAAGTATGGAACATTATACAAACGTTACAGAATTTCATCTAGAATTATGTCTGAAATGGAACCAACTTCTGAGGAGATAATGAATGTGTGTGGATTGAGATATGCGAAACGTCTGCGAGACAACGTACATATCGAGCAGCTGGCGTTACTACATTTGCTGTCCAATTTTCTGGCACGTCAGTTTACATCCTTCGTATTTCACCTCTTTCATTAAATCCATTAGGGAAAAGAAAAAATGAAATGATTTATTTCTATTATTATATTATTATTTGGGAATTAATAAAAAGGTATGGTTGCACCACACTGAGTCTTTTGCAAACTGTGATTTCCGGTCGTTAGAAGCTTTTCTTTTGTTTTTTTTAATTCCTGAGGCAAATGAATAACAGATTTTGATATATGAAATGTGTTAAAGCAGTTTTAAAAATAATAATTCTATAAAATTTAGTTATAATTTCGCTGAACAACATATCAGCCGCGTTGCTGAACACACGGCAGACACTTATTCCAAATTTGACTTTTCTAGAGATCATGACACAATGTGCAAAACTATAGTTCAAGGTTTTTGTCATTGCAAGATCTTCACTTATCTTTATGGACCTTTAAAAACTTGCTTAACATTTTCCATTTTTTATGAAAGCCACATAACGTGAGTGAAACAGAATTTCATTGATAAACGAGTGCCTGTATTACTGAATTTAAAAAAAAAAATGTTTGAAAGGTTGAATTTAAATTGCTTTGTAGAGAAAGAAATGGGAAACACGAGCTTTACGAATCAAGAAATGAAGTATATTCCCAGATTCTATACTGACACGCACTTATCCGAAACCTCTTGTTTCGCACAGCCAAGCCTCGCCTTTCAGAATAATTGGAGGCTTGTGCAGAAATAAATTATCTCCTTTTTGAGCAACAATGTTTTAGATAATGTTTCTGCCACTAGCTTCGACATTCTAGTAAAATGATAAAGAAAACTAACTAGTTTTAATAAACATATTTAGAATACACAAATATATCTCTTTCTATTCGTATTATTTTTCTTTATGGCACTGTCAATAAATATAATTAGCCTAGCTATACAAAGAGGCAATGCGATTAGTATCTTAAGCTCCTTCCCTTCACACAAGTTAGAAATCTTTTATCTTAATTAAACATATATTTTCCCTTATAAATTTTCAAAAATATTTCATTTTAGCGGCTCATTCTTGAAAAATATTTGATGTATAAAATATCCATTATTTAACGGATTCATAAGATCATAATGCATACATAGCTTATATTTTTCATATCTACAATTTCTTGCTCTGTATCTTCATAATATCATTGTGGCATTGGGGTTTTATATTTCCCTTCTAAATGTACTAAATGTCTTTCACCTGTACTCTAAAACTCTTTCGGTGATAGAATTAATTTTCATGTTATTTCGTAAGCTTTGTCATTTTGTAAATCATATAATACACATAAAATGCATTAAATAGTGTTAATTAATAATTAATAACATCAATAAATATTATTATTGTTGGCTCATAAACAAAAGTCAAATACATATTACTCTATCACTTTTAGAAATCTATGATCATAACATTGATCTGATATAGCTAACAAGAATTTTAGAAAAAAAACAAAAATGAATCAAAAGATTGCGATCTTGGCTAATAATTAGTTTTTGGATCAGGGGCCAACAAAATTTTTGAAAGGCCTCTAAAGCGAGTTTTCATATTTTCTATGGAATAAGCACATTATACTAAGTTAAGTGATAGTTTGGGTTTGGTCTCACTATATGTAGTTCTCCAGATAAAAGGCCTACAAGAAATTGTTTGATTGAAATATATTGGATCTTTTGATCCAAAAAGAACATTGCAGGTATGAACAAAATCACACTAACTATCAAATGCGTACTACACAATACCCAAAATATCCGAATGTCAACAGGACAATATGGAATAAACTGATCCTCCTAGAAACTTGTTTTCCTGATTTATACAGAAATAACAAGCTATAGGCGAATTCTGACCCACTTTAAGCAATATTTTTTATACAATATACTTGTAATCGGAAAGTTTGATAATATGGATGGTTATAAAAGGTAAAATAATAAAGCAATTTTATACATAAACATTTATTTCCTTATTCACATTGGCGCCTATTAATATAGGATGTGGGGATGAAATAACAGAATAAAGTAGACTGAAGCATTTTAATACAAGCATTTACAATAAACAAGGAGCACACCAATTTCTATCTGCTCTTACCCTCTGCAAAATGTTTGAATTGAAAAATCGGCCTACAATATACAACCCTTATTTTCATAGATGACATTCTCCTTTATCTAGGAATGAAATTGCATGCACATGATTTTGCTTCAACAGTTTAAAAAAATTCATTAGAAAAACAAGCTCTCAATCTTATGTACGTAATAACTAATTCCATATATATAGATTATGCTTCCCTTTTCTATAAATAAGGTTCTTAATATAATAATTATGGCGGATGCTTATGTTGTGTGTGTGGATATTATGCTTTGAGAAAACACAAACCTCATATGAGACTGTCATATTTTTAAGTTATAAGTTATTTCAAAGTTGTTAGTCAACTAATAAAACACACTGGGTATCCATTGATACTATAACGATTGCAACACATAAAACTTGGCATGACAACTATATCACGAAATAATACAGATGATCTTGGGTAAAACAATGAGCGGAAATTGTTTGTTCGAGTTTATAATATATATTATAATTATTATTTATATATTATATACATATACATAAATTAAAAATCCAATAGTTTTACCCTTGAAATATAATTTGTTACAGAAGTATACATAAAATATGCTGTAAAATTATGTCTTTTGAAACATGCATTTATCTTTTAAATATATATTTATATTATATTTCATGTAATGTTGTAAACAAACACAAGACGGTATATACCTATAGTTTTATTTTTATCATTCCATGTAATGTTGTAAACAAACACAAGACTGTATATACCTATAGTTTTATTTTTATCAATCATGGCATTTTCGACAAGTTAGTTCCACTAGCATGTAACACGTTAAAAAAATGTTATTTAGTTATTAACTGCAATAAGTGCACACGCCATTTGAAGTTTCTAGACCAATTGGGATCGTCTCTCATCTTTTCTCTCAACTAAAACATGGCTTCCGACAGAAATATACAACTCACTCTGCTAAACGCTTTTCGCTCGCTCTCTCTCTCTCTCGCTCGTTCACTCTAATTACATAAATCATACAAACATCCCTGACTTGTGTAGGTAATAGGGGAAAAAAAGTTTCAACATGATTGAGAAATTGACTAGGTGAGCACTAACTTTTTCTTTTTTTAGAAGCTCACATGCAAGTTTGGAAGTCTTAAATGACTATACATATGTCATGCACCATTGCTAGCAACCTTCGGGATTAATTACGTAACCATTGTGTTTTTAACGAGAGTTAAATATACATAAGGTAAACTAGCTATGTGGAAACGAAAATTATCAATTATGAAGACGTTATTATGTAAAGTAAGTCTACTTCCAGTAAGAGAACATACCTAACTGGAACTAGGAATATAAATTACATCATTCATGTTCACGTGTGTATTTATTATTATTACGCATATTCTTAACGTACGTATGTATGCAAGTAGGTGTTTATATATAAAATCTATGCGCAGGTATGTATGTATGTATGTATATATATATATCACCCACAGAAAGAACGAAATGAAGACTCACTTTTGTGCACTTGTTACTTAGTATCTGTACGCGATGAGTACTTGGTAACAGACCCCTCCTAATTAGCATGGAATACGAACAGAGTATCGGAATCTTGTTACATTTCCATCACACTATAATAGCCATTAGCATAAAGGATTAATATCAGTCCATCTACGAGAATATGTTAGGAGATATATATAAGTCACCTCTTACGTTTTCTTTTTGAGCTCTGCCGTTCGAGGATACCCAAAATCCCTATCAGTCTTTAGTCCAACTTTACATGTGTATTTATATATTTATAATATATATATAGATCAGAGTAGTATTCACAGTTTCGTTACGGAGTTAAATAGCTCTTCATTTACAAGTCTCTTCACAGAATAGACTTCTTGTTTCAAATCTTCCTAATTCTATGCTAACGTATTATGAAAGAAGATCTGAAAGAAAGAAAAAAAAAAAAACACCAAAATTAATATCATCGGGCCCAAATTAGGACAAAAGTAATTAATATTTTTTTATATACAATTGAGCTGAGTGGGTGAAATCTATAATTTACTTGCATGTTCTTTTATTATAATCCCCTCTTAGGTTTTTTTCAGTAATCTTCACCAAATTTTGAACTGTATTAAGAGTATAAAACCAATTTCGAACTGTTGTGTATAGTTTTTGCCAACGTCTTCACTATCATGAACTACATGTCCCCAAATACAGCAGTCTAGGTTTCGTCAGCTTAGATGAGTAACAACTGGGAAGATGGCTGTGGCAATGCTGCGTTCACCTAGCGCTGCGACTTCCTACATGGTAAGTACACACTTCTAAACTTAAAATCATCATATGGTCTGCTTCGAGTCGTTAAGTTAGGTGGTTTTCATGGGTATGCTTGGCCGATACATTTGACGGAGTGAAAGTCGAAATTTGTCATTGCTTCGAATATACTGTGAATAGCTCTGAGAAAATGAGAAAATAACATGAAATGGATTCATAGCGAAGCATCCAGTCAAGGACTGTTGCTATTAGTTTTCCAAATTAGTTCTGTAAGAATAATTGCTTCTGTAAGTATTTTGTTACCATTTAATTTACAGACGATATAGTCGTTTCAATGTATAAATTTTGACCATCTGTTTATATTAATACGAAATTGACAATATCATATCAATTCAGACAATACAATCAGAAATTGGCAAGGAATAGTATCACAAAAGGGCATAACAGTTTTGTTATACAATGTAAATAATTTTAGAGAACTGATGTAGGGCAAAGACGAAATAATAATTCTAATAACAATTTTGCTAATCCTAAAAACAATAGATTAACTCCTTGAGTTCCAGTGATATCCATGTGAATGTCATAAAAACGTATCCTTTATTAAGGGTCATATTAATCCTGGAGATAATGACATTTTTTAGTGGATGCAAGGCACGAGTTAATTTTACTATTTCTTCTTAGATGACAGCACTTTACTGACAGAAATTAGAAAAATGTTTTGTCTCAGCACATGACAGGCCTAAGGGAGGCCATATGTTTCTTTTGATTATCAACAATCGGAAACACACGTGTTCAATTACAACACACACGTGTTTATTTTGACGAGAAATAATTGCCAACTTCGATATTGTATTTCGAGGTTGGAAAAAAAAAAACTTTGTCTTTGATCTACGGTCGGTGCTGCCAACCTGAAGCGGCATAAAATCCCTTCAGAACATCAATCCCTTCATCCCTTTTTCAGTCCAAATGCTCCACAGTGCATTTTTTTTTTTAAATAAATCAGGAGGGTGAATGCTATCCTCGCACTCGCACAATACAGTCTTTTAACAGTAAATGAAAACCTGGTATTACAGCACGCACACAAGAAAATGACACCTGGAATGCAAGGTGTTAATAAGCTTAATATTTCTTACAGTAAAAATAACGAAAACTGCCCATCTGATGTTCTGCGATATACTAATGAATCTCGAACTAACAACAAACCTAACTACAGGCTTCACACAAATATGAGTACTTTAATATTTCAACTTCTGAACAGCTCCCTCGTGCCTATATGGTTAGCATACGCGCCTTGGGCGAGGGAGACCCGGGTTCAGTTCTTGGTTAAAGGTTATGTGGTTCGAATCTCACGTTAAGTTGTAAATCCAAGTTTCTTATAGCCTCTGTACTTATAGGGACGATAAACTAATTATCAACCAATGCAGTTTCTGATATTCCACAAGCAACGCATTTAAACTGGATGCTGGCTGAAATCTGGTATAAACTATATTAGTAAACGATAGTTGTGACAATTTTTTTTTTTTTTTTTTTGTCGTTGAAGTCATGCTACTTCGCACAAGTTTCATAACGCTGTATGTAAAAAGACAGACACAGAATACGTTTCAGTTAATATTAACTCTAATTCTTAATCTATTCGGATATTTACTAGCGAATTTAGGTAACAATCACTTCAGTTTAAAAATTATGTTTTTGTCCTAGTTATAATATTTTTTATTATTAGTTATTGCACACCTGACGAAATATACAATATTCAATTGAGGCATAGATAACTACCAATTAATTTCATTTATAACTACAGTCTTACTTTACGGCTCCATAACTATTGTTTCATATACCATAAACTTTATCTGTGAATGATTAGTATATAATGTCACCTGATTACGAAACTATTAGTGAGAATCTTCAGTTAATGATTTTGTTAAAAGCGAGACACCACCACTACCACTACAATAGTAATAATATAAAGGATTCATAATGGAAGAATTTTTTTTTTTTTTTTAAAAAAGATACTTCTTAAATGAAATTTGTGAATATTGCCAAAGCAATTATATCGTACTTAAATGTGTTTTGATACATTTACGAAATTATAATTACATTACGTAAGGTATCAATGATATCTAACAATGCAATATTGAATGTTTTTGTACAGTGTATTACTGTAATTATATCGGAGTAATGATCTGAATATTGTATAATACGTTCTCAAGTTACATTGGGTCCAAGATTATTTACAGCCTATATTTTAGATTAAAATTCATTTTCTGTAATTCCCATTAGGTCAGGATCATACACAACGATATAATAATAAGTATTCCATTTAATCACAAGTCCTACAATATTAATATAAATTCGACAAAAAGAAGAAGAGAATATATGTTATATGTTATATATTATATTATATATTATATGTTAGTTTTGTTATCGTTGCTAATACCGTTATATACGTACGCACGACCATTATCTTATTTCACTGAAGGAACCAATCAATCGATCTCAAGTTGTGTACTGACTAATTAATTTTACGTCATTAAAGTAAGGTAATACAAGCTCCGAATCGAACTGGGAAAGTTGATTTTGATTACTTTATATGACTCTTAAGTCTTAATTCGTTATACCACATTCCTCCGGATTATCATATTCTGCTCTCCTTCTGTAATACAGAAAACAAATACTTCACATGAATTATTCTAATACTTACCAGTAACAGAATTATTATCTTGTTTCTTGGTCAGATTGTCCTCAAATGCTATTATGGGAGCCCCTGGCCCGTTTGTCGTTATATTTGAATTTACATTATCCTCATTAGCTAGTTTTCCTGTCATCGAACTTGAATTCAAGTCTAAAAATGGATCAAATTCGTTTGTGGCAACTTGATTGGTTGACGACTGATTCACGTTACTAGAGTTAAATGCATCGAATTCTGAAAAGTCTAGTAAGTTGTTAGTTGCATTATTTTGTTTGCTGAAAGAAAAAAAGTTGATAGTGATTAGATTTACTACGAAAATCAAATTAAACCAGAATAATTTTTTATATATTATTACATGAATTACAGGGCTGATAGTTACACTACAATATTTAGCTTCTAAATATTTTACGGTTAAAAGTAAGGAAAACATAAAAATATTACCTGATTAAACTTTCAAATTAAGATAAGCAAAATAAATGTCTACACTTCTTAATATTACGGTATATCTTTCTTTGTTAAAAAAACAATATTAAATTTGAAGTGACAAGGACGGAACAAAACACCTACTATGGTATTTCCTTGTCTGTTGAATATTAACAAAATTAAAAAGATAGATAAGAACTTTTTTTTCTTTTTACAGCACTTGTAGCTGTCAACTAAAACTACATGGTGGCACGTTTTAAAGTACCACTAACTAGATATTAGGTGTCGATTTGTGTGGACCTTAAATTTGGGTGGTTATCAGTTAAAGTTTTCCACACGCAGTAGTAGTTTGAATGTAATGATCCTTTTTTTCTTGCTTTAAAACTATTTTGTCTCAAAAGGATTATAATGAATACCGTAGGCATAATATTCTAATTTTGATTTGTAATATAAATCTCAAACATCCAAACTAAAACTAGACTTTACAAATTCTTTGATATTTACAATATTTTTATCAGTGTTGGAAATAAACAAGTATTAGGAAATATACACAGTTTCGAAGAAACAATACCTTTGAATATAATCACTATGTAAAAATTTAATTCGGTAGTTCCATCTGAATATAGAAATACCTCTGTACATTAATAAGTTCTACACTGAAATTATTGTGTAAGAACATTTACTATTTTATATCATTGGTGGTAGAGCGTAATACGGGTGAGTCAAGTTTTTGGCCACTTTTTACTTTAAAACCTGAGAGAAAAGTGTAAAATCTGTTAATAGGAGATAGCAGAAGGAGAGATGGGCGCAACTTGTAGGGTACATGATCATGATCACCATCTTGAATGCAAATTCAAATTTCAAATGGGAATGGGAACATGTCGCATATCAAATAACACCTGCGTGAACTCAGGAATCCGAAAGTATCATTGTTTCTTTCATATTTTGTATGACTTGCATGTTGTGAACAAAGTTTGAAAATCACCTACGAACGGCACGTACAGCATATGTTCTGTGGTGCAAACCTAACTAATGCACACCTGTAGTCGCCATACTCAGTCAGACTGCATACGCAAAATAATGTCCAGTGAAATATGGTCACACGAGTATTGAATGTGTTACTGTGGGTGCTTTGTGGGGTTTCTCAGCATACACTATCTGCTTCAGATGGTTTCAGAGACAGAAATCTTTGGATGTGAGGTCAGATGATATGGGCAACCATTACAAGAAAAAATGGAGATCAATCCACTTCCTTGAAAGTTGTGCATCGAGTTACTGACGTGCAGTGCACAAATTTCATAGTGG
The DNA here is from genome assembly GCF_964235325.1 of Thermobia domestica. Classification (NCBI taxonomy): domain Eukaryota; kingdom Metazoa; phylum Arthropoda; class Insecta; order Zygentoma; family Lepismatidae; genus Thermobia; species Thermobia domestica. The sequence goes on along the minus strand of NC_137454.1, from coordinate 324,956,798 downwards.
CGAGGAACACGTTAAAAGTAAGAAGGAAAGTTATTGTCTGGGTTCAAAGGGAAGAAAACACATGTTCCTCCAAAAGGTTCAGATACTGTTCCGCTGTTTATGGGTACCCCATATACCACACTACACCATTACCTTTGTAGGGCTATGTTCCTTATTCGGATCAATCTAGTATTACTGTCACATCAAAACCGGACTGACCTCCCCACTAAAACAAATAGTCCTCGTCGCTGAACAGTATGCCACGTGTAAACGAGGTAATCAGTTCGTGTTGGTTTGACAGAACTACCTGTCGATTTGAGTAATCCTCATTTAGCTTCTGTTGCATGTGCACCTTATAAGGATAGTAGCAATTGTTATGAAATATCCGGACAATGGAGGATTGGTTGATATCACTTTCCAGTAAGAGACGATGAGTGCTGTGTTTGGCACCCTTCATAAACGATGTTAGAACCGTTGTTGCAGTCTCCTCATTGGTGGTAGAATTTAGACGCTCAGTACATGTCCTATCTTCCACAGTGCCAATTTCTCGGAATTTGACGACCACGTATGCGACCGTGCTGTGCGATACTGGATAGGTCTGGCGCCGTCTGTGGTAGTAGTCTGCAATATTCCTGAAACTGTATTTTCCGGATATTAAGATCATTTCTATCTTCTGTTCCTATGTCAATGGGATCTCAGATTACCTGCAACAATAGTATTACTTACTATGCCGATCATGGTCACTATGTACTCTTTTACAAGTTGAGTCCTCCCTTCTACTATAATCAACCATATTTCACATTTTCCCTTAAAAATAAAAGCTGTCCAAAGACTTTTGAATCACCCTATACTGATGTTTCTGAGCCCATATACAAACTTAATTATGTTGAACCCAACTGAATTAGAAAAATAAAGTTCATATTTCCTCAAATTCTACTACGTTCATGATAAGATATCAGAAGCCCAACTTTAAGACAAAATGTCATTCAGTTCAAAAAATCGCACAACTTCCTGATACAATTTTAGTTACAAATAAATTATAAACTTCCATCAATTAGAATACTGAACTTACAGTACGACACAGGGCACTATATTTGCAAATCAAACTATTTCCAAGTTACTATAGTTTAGAGCTTGGAATTTTTAAGTTCTGATACAGCTACACAAGCATTATATCGCAATTAATAATTGCTATGTTTATTTAATAGGAATACTAGTCTAACATTAAGTATTATATTTATCTAATATGAATACTAGTTTAACATTAGGTATTATCAGGTAATTCTTAAAATACTACAGCTACAGTACTAAAGTAACTTCTCCTACCAAAATAAAGAATTCAGTACACTACAGAAATCAAGCAGAACTGGTCAAAAAGAATAAAAACTCAGCTGATTTATCGTCTTGTACAGTCAGACTCAAAAATCGAGTTCATTTGGAGAGTTCTTTAGAGCACGATGAATTCAACTACATTTTAGTACATACTAGCAGAATTCCAGTTCTTCCCACGGAAGAATACGGTTTGGAGAAAATATCTGAAACGTAGATACACATTTTTTTTCTGTTTCAAAATATTTGTTGATGCAAACTCGGTTTTGCTGGAGCTCCTCCCTACTTCCCCCTATTTCATAAAATTTCGTATCATCATTAACCCAGGGTTTGTAGGAAATATTTCTACACAGTTTCAAGGTTTTGCGCTAACAATTTCTGAGATGTGGTAAACAAACAACCTTAGAGGTTGAATTTTGCAAAATCTCCAATATGGATTAAGAATATACTATAAAAGTAGAACCGCACAATAAACACACAAACACAATTAACAAAATCCAACTTTGAAAGCTCTACGTGGTCTTACGATTAGAACAAGGTCCCCATGTAAGTAGTCCCAGACTTAATTGCCGGTGGAGATTTATAATTTTTGATCCAGCATTTTCAGGAGAACTGGGAGTTACTTTATTAGAGAAGTAACAGAGTAGCATCAACAAAGCCAAAAATAATGGCGCTAGGATAGTTGGATAATCCAAGTCCTTTAGAGATTGTAATGCCACCATTTATTAATTAATCTACCTAATTTACTTTTCAATTAAAGGATTCTTCTCAATTCCCTGCTTCTACCCTGTTTATAAAGACTGTAATTTTTATAGCTCGTATATACTGATGTTTTTCAATGTTTCTTAAAATACCTACTTTCTGACCAGAGATGTAAGACTCCTAAATACTTTTGCGTATCCGAAGAGGAATTCATTTAAAGCAGGAACTCAATTCATTCCAGTCTGTATGAGATTTAGTTTAATACCAAGGAAGACTCAAGTTTTCCCTCCTCTTGCACTTCCTCCTTTAATGAAGACAGTTCTACTTGAAGCTATACCAACCTACGGGGTTCTATCTCTGATCGGAAGGTAGAATTACACTGGGTTATCTATCCAGGCATAATGATTTCATAGTGTAATTATAACTAGCATTTATTCAGAATATTTCAACATTTGCACAAAATAACTGATTTATACGTACTAACATGCAAATAGAAGAATAGAAGACTACATTTGTCCAAGGTAATATGCTACATTTGACTACACTGTGTACTTCCAATAAACGATATTTAACATGATGTATACCTTTTATATATTCCTGTCACAATCTTTAAAATTTTCATACATCACTATTTAATGTAAGTTCAAGTAATAACTCGTCTGGTGCATACAGCTAATTTACTGAAGCTCTGCCTTCAAAGAAAATACAATAAATCAATTTTTCTCATGTATAAATATTATATACTACGAACTCAAGAGTGTTGCCATCCAGACAATTTGCTTCAGTCTGAACATTAAATGAATGTGAGTTAAGATGACTGTAGTTTCAAGTTACAGAACTGGAAGTTAACGTATGTGAATTTATGTGCATACTTTGCTTCGGGTACGAACTTGAAACATGGAATTTCCTCTTGTCAGCTACATTATATACCTTCACAAAAACATGTAAAAGAAGGAAAGAGAGAACGAAAAATTTGTAATAAATAAAATAATTCAAGTATTTAAGCATAAGCTTAGTCCAATTTGAGCAAATAAAAGCACATTACGTCCTGGATAACGCTCGAGAAATTAGTAACTGTTCTCACCGGAATATAATGACACTTAATTTAAATAGACGCAGCGCTGGAAGGAAGTTTCGCAACTTAGGCATATTTCTTTCAAGATATCAACTTTAGGGCAATGCGAACCATCCAATACACACAAACTTTTAATCACTTTGCTAATTTACTCGTTATTGATAGTTGATTAGAATTGACGATCTTAACTTAGTGAAGAACTTAAACCAAAAGCAAGCTTAGTGATTAATCAGCGTGAACCAAACACGTAGGTAAAAGAAATTCTTGATTGCGCACACTCCACTGCTTCTGATTTACATAAACAAACAGTATTTTATGATGATGGCTGCTACTTTGTGTCCTCCTTTTTACTTATCAATTAAAATTTGGAGAACTCCCAGTCTAGAAGTCACGAAGTCTTACAAAATAAAAATACAATGGCCACATGTGTAAATTAGCCCCATTCCTACTGAACCTGCATTTTCCCCATTAAGACTTATTACTTGAGCTACTGGTTGCTTGGTTTTCGTCACGTGCTCGAATTCTTTTCCTTCTGGGAGACTGTAAGAAACTGACAACCAGCAATATTCAGATTCATGTTGGCAAGTGTTACAAGGAAGTTTTTGTTTGTTTGTTTGGCTATTTGCTGGATAACAAACATTAACAACTATTTCCAACAGAAACAAGGTCACTTTTGTTGTTTGAATACTAAGTGGATTAAGATAGAATTGATTCATCTCCATTCTATCTAGATCTACCGTCAGTTACAGGTACAAGGAAGAAAAAAATAAAGAACGTGTCGTAGCGTTTTGTAGCTATAACATGTCAAAATTACAATAAAACACTATGCGAACGCAAACTAATATTTATATTATTATATATGGTGTTTTCATATTGAACAAATAATTTCCACTATGTATTATTTATAAAATACAAACTGATACGTACACAATAATTAGCGCATTTAGAAGCGCTTATAATACAATCCATAAGAGTTTCTGTTTCAAAAATACATTTATTTTCTGTAAGTTGGCCATTTATCTAAGTTGGTAATTTTTCTTTCAATAGAACCGATGCTGGACAACATAAGATGGGTTAATACCGCAGTTAACGCGCAGGAAGGCTTCAAAACTAATGTGTAGCCGAACAAATCATAATCACCTTCTGTACTTTATTATTTATCATAGATTTTTCAATCTATTTCATCTGTTTTATTCTTGTAACAACTTTTAAATGACGAAACGCGGCAATTGAGCAAACACATACACACACACACACAAATAAATAAATAAATAAATAAATAAATAAAATAAAAATAAATAAAAAAAATATAGATGAGAGAATATGGAGGGCATACTATGTCCAATGTTATTAATGTGCCTTTATATCTACAAACAAATGACTGCAATGGTAAATTCAAATGTTAACTTTCTTTGCCTCTTTACAGATATAGATTTTACCTTAAGAATATTAAGTTCAAGAGAAAGTCACATATCCCACAAGAAAGTGAAGATCGATTTCCCTGACAAATTCTTGCATGTAAGTGGAAAGATATGAGGTAAGTTCTATTATACACTTTTTAACAGCCTCCTCCATTCCCATAGCCGTCCAATACACTCCTTTTTCTACCATTTACATATTTGTTATGTTCAATATGAGTAATTGTCACTTACACAAAATTTAACATGTAAGTATATAATAATATATGTACGATATAGTACCACATACCCTGACATTGCAAATTACTTTTTTTTTTTGCTTGAAAAAACAATAAAAAGCAATGTAACATGCTGTCAAGAATATACTGCCAACTGTCCCTGAGATCTAATACTATCAGTCCTAAAATGAAATGAAATTAAATCTAAGTTTTAGGTTCCACGGTTATGCCAGCTAGGCTAAAGGAGACAATGATGATGAGAAATGAATGAAATGGTGGAATGAAGAAAGTGAAAGGAAACGGGAGAGCCCCGAGAAAACTCACGCACACGGTGTTTGTCCACCACAAAGTTCACCTGGCGCGAGCTGGGATCGAACCAAGGATCCCACGCACCAGAGGTGAAACGCTCTACCACTGAGCGACAGCTGCCCACTAACAGGCCTAATATTGAAAACTGAGTCCTAATCCTCATTTGCATTTTTAAACATAATTTTGTTTAGCTTTTAGTTTTTGAATTTGTTCTACGAGAGTATCTTGTTTTTGTTTGTAACCTAATGCCATTGTTTCTTCTTTGCTTCCAATTCCTTAATTTCAGCACTTAATTTTCATTTTTCACCTTTGATTTTATTTTCCTCTACACTTTTGATTCCGTTTCTGTTTAAGGTATTCATCATAGCGTCTCAGAGCTGAACGCTAATGAAGCATTCTTCGATCAACAGGAATAGATTTCACACCTCCGTAGTATATAACTGCATTATGCACCTGCTTCTGTGCTACCAGAAGAATCTTCGATTTGGTTCTCTACAACTGTCTTATTGACTGAGGAACCAGCCCTCCACTGAGGCATAGTCGTGGGATAAAACAACATATTTTTACAATATGCCACAAATCAGAATAATCTTGTTTCTTGGACATTACCTTTGCAAAGAAGTCATTTAACCTGATGCTGACCATATTCTTTTCATATCCTCTGGAGTCAACTGACACTTTACTTTCTCAGCTACAATCAGATATTCTGTTATGCTTATGCAGAGTTTATAGGATGCGTTTCTTCTTAGTCTGGGCAAGTTCTGGATTGTTTTTTTGTAGCCTGGGGTCCAAAGCTAACAGAGCACTATTAGTTTGCACTTCAGAAAGCTCCTTTAAACAATCATCTTGATTGCGCCCAGCAAAGTATTTTAACAGTTGAGCCTGAAAGCTAGTTTATCTTTCTCTGATGCTTTCAGTTCTTTCACTAGTTTTTCTGTCTTAAAACCGATGTCCACGAAGATGACATGTCATACTTCGATTTCTGCTTTTACATGATTAATTATCCCCCGTCTCTGTCTCACACACAAACATATATATATATATATCTACAGTACCTTACTATCTCAGTATGAAATAGCAACACTGCATCACTGCCCAGTGGCGTAACTAAAAGGTTTGGGGGGCACCCCGCAGACAGCGTGGAGTGGGGCCCCTTCTCTACGTCCCCGTTCAAGATTTGCGGGCCCTCTGATGGCTTGGGTCCCCCGCAATGCGGGGTCTGCGGGGCCCTTATTTACGCCCCTGTCACTATCATCATTGGGAGTGCTGTATCATTGTGATCTTCACATGTTAATCTGTACAACTCATAGAAAGGAAAAAAATGTTAGATTGAAAAACAGAATGTTATCCTTGCACATTTACGTTCCCTGACTTTCCACGACATTTTAAGCAAAATGCATAATTTCCCTGACATGTTTTTATTTCCCTGACATTTCCTGGTTTTCCAGAACGTGGAAACCCTGCACATATTATCGTGGATGTCAAAAAGCAATGTAATTATTTACTTTTAACTTTAAAAAAAAATTGAAAAAATCTTTATTTATATAATTCACCTCTCTGGATCTTCCCTAACTGTGAGGATAAGTCTGATAGTTACAACCTTCCGAATTTTTGGTGTACTCTTTCATCCTGGTGTGCATGTTGCGCTTGTGGTTTTTACATGTTTCTACGTATGGCTGGTTTGAAATTGTACGATAAACTTTTTCCTGTTTCCAGAACACAATTCAGTCCAACATACTTGTCCATTTTTCAACAGGAACGTTCTTCTCTTCTTAACTTTTTCTTATTTATCTGTTTGTTACAAGTGACTTGGCACAATTCCAAACAAACTCCAAACTTTTTCATTTCATCGGCCATCTCTTCATAGTACGACGCTTCTATCCTTTTGCGGTCATACAAAGAAACAGATCATCTCTGAAATCTCCCTCTGTCAAAAAAATTTCATTGTAAAACAGCACTTTATTCTTAACGTAATAATTTTTTACTGCTCACAGCACAAAATTAGCTTCTGAAATTTAAAAAAAGATCTCCAAACAGATAAGCCAAGAACGTACAGAAAATTACATTCCTTTTAATTTACTGAAAACTGTACTCAAATTGTCCTTCCATACTGAAGCTATTTACAATATTAATTTTATCAAAAGGGAAGAACTTTTGTCGCTCACTGTACCAACGCTCTTTTCACGAAACTACTAAAAATTTTATCCATGTTTTCTACATGATTGTATTTAAAATTAGAAGTTTAATTTTACTCCACTACAAACACGAAAGCATACGAAAAGTGAAAAGTTTATTTCAAAAGGGAACATTTCCATCTCCATGTTTCTGCTAAATTGATCATTAACGGTTTCGAATCTATACGATGAACTCTGATGGATTTGTATAGGAGTGATTCCATTTCAAATCGTCCAGGCTGGTCCACACGATTGTCTCAGATTTGGTTTATTTTTTGAAATGAGAAACTACATACAAAATTATTAGACCCGTATTTTTTATTTTTGATGAAAAAAAAAATATCCTTCGATATACAGCCTTCCAAAATGGCGGCCCTCATCTCGGATTGCTCAAAAAACTAAAACATGTCAAATTAAAAGTTTTATTGTAGAGAAACGAGTGTACTTACTAACATAATCTTAATTGTAGGAAGAATATAAAGTAATGTGTTTCGTTGGAAGGGAAAAATTCGTTTGTTGGTTCAATAGGAATCGCGCAATTCACTCGCAATGTTGCCAACTGTAGTGGAAATTTTGCTAACTTCAAACATTTTTATTTTGTCCTCATGAGCTATATCAACCTTTGCTTCTAGCATCGAAATTACTCGATAAGGTATCTTAAAAATGTAAAGGACTTACGTTTCTGATTGTTACATCCTATGTTATACTATGATGAAAAGTTGAAAATTTCATTAAGACGCCATGTTTAGGCGCCATTTTCTCAAAAACCTCACTTTTTAAAAATCTGAATTTCTTACAAGTATTGGAGAAGTGCCTAAGTATTTAATATCTGTTAACCTTTCATGCGGCTGCAGCCCCTAACGTTCGCAATTAATTACTGAAATTTCGATTTTTGTACTTGGAATGTAAATATTTCTTATGGGCGTTTAGCTCCTGTTCACAAGGCGATTTGAAAGGGAGTATGAAAATTTTGCGAGTTGAATCCTGACATCAAATCAAGTAGAAAAGTTCCGATAAACATGAGTCGAATTCCGCTTCGTTTTCGAGTTACAGGGTTTCCAACTCGGGACTCAAAATCGGCTCGCGACAATGGAAAATATGTTTAAATAATGTATTTCTGGTCCAGTATTTTTCGAGTAATTCTTTTAATTTCCTTTCCATTATTGGCGAAACTCTTCGAATAAATTTTCTTTCATTATTGTAGTAAAAAACATTTTTCATGTAAAAAAAGTTTAAATAAAGGAAATACAGATTCTTCATATTATATATGTCGCGTTAAATCAGAAACTATGCGTTAAAACTATGATGAAATTCAGAAAGTTGATTTGTATCAATATGATGATTTTTACGTGCGTTGCAATTCGGTTGGCAGTGTTGCCAACTTGGTAAACTTTTATTTGTTTCCAAATGATACTACGTGATTTTCATTTTATATTTGGTATTCATTAATGATTACAAACATTATATGAAGCACAATTTTTCCCACGTCACCATAGTTTTTCGAAAACTTACATGTATTTCATTAAAAGGTTTTATCTCGTACGTTATTAATAGTTTGCAAAATTGTGTGTGAATTCACTTGATGTTTAACATCATTAGTAAAACCAAAATGTCGAATAAAACTACGCCTGTGTAAGTTGTAATAATAGTAAGAAAATTTCTTTTTTATTATTGCAGAACCTTTCGTAACTCTACGCATCAAGTTTGAACTTGTTCAAGAAGCGAACTGATATCTGCTGGACAGGTTGTAACGTGTTCAAGAAGTTCTGCTGCAATCACGGCACAATTCATTACGTGATTCGGTGTCGTGAACAACGCCCTAGTGTTCTCTGGAACCATGAAAATTGTTTTCACTGGTAACATGACGTTGTAGTGCACTAATTACAGTGTTTGTGTGAATAACAGTGAAGTCCTATCACAGTAAGGATCGTATTAAATGTATTGATTATCCTAAAAGGCATAAGAGGATTGTGTGCAGAAAGAATTCTCGACAAAAATTTTACCTTGCAGTAAAATATATGTAGTGCGTACAGCGTGTCTGCCAAAACGTAGTATTAGAAGAAGATGGTTATTTGTGTAAAGAGTGCTTTGAATATTTACCGTGAACAACGTGAACGTGTGTGTGTGTGATGTTGGTGATCACGGAAGAAAGTGTAAAGATGAAATTATGCACCAGCAAAAAGAATAATTTGTTCCTCTGAATGTAGATTTGGAAACCCTTAACCAGACAGTTTACGTACTAAACATGAATGCGTCGCCATTAAAATGGTCGTTAACGGTGAAACCTAGACTACGGTGAAGGATTCACCTCTCATAATTTTTCATACTGCGTTTGAAATAGCCTTGGGTCAGGGACGTGCGCAGGGGGTAGGTCCTGGGGGTCCGGACCCCCACCCCTGAAATTTCGACTTTTGTGTAAATTTAGCCTAATTTTAGGGACAATTTTAGGACGTTTAATATAAAATATCCTCATATTGAGTTTGGACCCTCCCCGAAATAAATTCCTGCATACGCCACTGCCTTGGGTACAGGACAAATAATCATCCTGCCCTAATAGTACGTTGAGCAGACACGCTATACGCAATCCATATATTTTACCACAAGATAAAATTTTTGTCGAGAATTCTTTCTGTACACAATTCTCTTTTGCCTTTTAGCATGATCAACACATTTAATACGATCCTTACTGTAATAGGACTTGTCCATTGTTATTCATACAAACACTGTAATTAGTGCACTACAATGTCATGTTACCAGTGAAAACAATTTTCATGGTTCCAGGGAACACTAGGACAATGTTCACGACACCGAATCACGTAACAAACTGATTAGTGGTTGCAGTAGAACTTCGAGAACAAGTTCGAACTTGATATATAGAGATACCAGAGGTTCTGCAATAAGAAATTTTCTTCTTCCTCTTCTTTTATTTTTATTATTATTATTATTATTATTATTATTATTATTATTATTATTATTATTATTATTATTATTATACAGACGTAGTTTTCATTTAAAAATTTGGTTTAACTAATGATGGTAAACATCAAGTGAAATTCATACTCAATGTTTCAAACTATCAATAATGCACGAAATAAAACCTTTTAATGAAATATGTGTTTTTTCGAAAACTGTGGTGACGAGGGGAAAATTGTGCTTCATGTGATGTTTATAATCATTAATGAATATCAAATAGAAATCACGTAAGTTATTTGGAAACAAAATTTCTACTACTCTCGAAAACGAAGCGGAATTCGACTCATGTTTATCGGAGCTTTTCTACTTGATTTGGTGTCAGGATTTCAACTCTCAAAATTTTCATACTTTCTTTCAAATCGCCTTGTGTACAGGAGCTAAACGCCCATAAGAAATATTTACATTCCAAGTACAAAAATCGAAATTTCAGTAATTAATTGCGAATGCTAGGGGCTTCAGCCGCATGAATGGTTAATGGATATTAAATACTTAGGTACTTCTCCAATACTTGTAAGAAATTCAGATTTTTAAAAGGTGGGGTTTTTGAGAAAATGGCGCCTAAACATGGCGTCTTAATGAAATTTTCAGTTTTTCATCATAGTATAACGTAGGATGTAATAATCAGAAACGTAAGTCCTTTACATTTTTAAGAGACCTTATCGAGTAGATTTCGATGCTAGAAGCAGATGGTTGATATTGCTCGTGAGAACAGAAAAAAAATGTTTGAAGTTAGCAAAATTTTCACCACAGTTGGCAACATTGCGAGCGAATTGTGCGATTCCTATTGAACCAACAAACGAATTTTTCCCTTCCACCGAAACACATTACTTTATATTCTTCCTACAATTGAGATTATGTTAGTAACTACATTCGTTTCTCTACAATTAAACTTTTAATTTGACATGTTTTACTTTTTCGAGCAATCCGAGATGAGGGCCGCCATTTTGGAAGACTGTATATCGAAGGAGAAATTTTTTTCAGCAAAAAGAAAAAAATATAGGTCTAATAATATTGCATGTATATCCCATATAAAAAATATGAATGAAACCTGAGACTATGATGGGAACCAATTGTGTCTTGCCTGGACAATTTGAAATAGAATCGGTCATAAGGTTTACGCAAACGGTAATGTTTTGGAAGAATTCACGATATAAAGTTAATCATGTCTATAAGAAAGACATATTCAACTTGTACATTCACTCCTGTAAAATTAACAATTGTGAAATCTTCCATCACAAAGATTGAGAAATCGTTAAAGATCAATTTCGAAAAAATCTGAAGATGGAAATGATCGCTTTTGAAAATAAGCTCCGGTTTGAAACTATTCATATATTAAATGAAAGAAGAAAGTCAGGATATATATGTACGTATAATGCATTTTAACCTTATAAACCAGTATAAGTAACAAAATATACATAAAGTGAAGTCTGAAGTGCGTGAGACATGAGAGTGTGAATCTAATCTGTTACGAGATTCAATCCAGAACCGTGTACAGAAAAGATCAGTGCCGCAGCAATTACGACTATGGAGGATTATGCTGATAATGAAGTTATACGGAGCCTGTATACAAAGTGTTAAACTTGTAAAGTAAACCGGGAATGAAGCATTTCATCCATTTAAAATAGAAATATTGTAGTACTGATTTACAAATATTAGATCAGATTATTTTGTGTTGAAGACTGCAGTCAATGAAGAACGCAATGGATACGTGATAAATCGTAAAAATTCGCATTACGATTCGATTAAAATCAGTTTTTGTTTTCCAATTTATTTCGATATTATCGAGACGAGATTGAGATTTGGACCTCGAAACCACTGTTTGTCGACCGAGGCTGTATGTAGTCTTATCTTGATACCATTCCTATTACCATTTCCGGTTGCAGTAAGTCAGAGATGTAATCTATCAATATGATACTGAATCCATACCAGGAAACTTTTACTCGCTTTCTATTGCTATTTTTCTCTGAAACCGGAAATTGTAAATTACCCCACTTTTAGTTTGTATTTATCTGAAGTGTTTACTGGTTTTACAAGTTCTACTCTGTCCACTAGGTCTAACGAGTCAAAGGGTCCCAGCGATAAAAAAGAATTCAAACTGTCCAAACCAGCGAAACATGTTAAACGATCCAAACAAGTCTAACGGGCCAAGCTGTCCTATCGGGTCAATCAGTTTCATACGAGTGAAAAGTGCAATATCGATCCAACAGGCAGGAGAGCGAGCTGTTTAAAATCAATTCAATTTTCCGAGCATTTGTTTTGTCCATCTGCAACAAGAATCCAATCGCCATTTGTTATAAATTTCTTGCAAGTTTGTGCAAAGGAAAAGACTTCGAGCGTCACGAAACGGAAATAAATTAATGAAGCTGGTTTTACATGATGATGCTGAACTCGAATTTTGATATTCTTCTCTCCCGCGCTAACATGAATATATATGTCCTTGAAATTTTCCACGCCTTAAGGCCTACTCGTGTATGAACGTTCAAAATCGTTCGAACAGTTTTTGCATAACACTGTACAATTTTAACACTTATCACTCGCGTGTATCCCTTGCTTCCCGTACTGAAATGAACACTTAGACCATATGGATTTTGCCATCCCTCCCCGCCCCGCCCCAAACAAACAAACAAACAAACAAACAAACAAACAAACAAACAAACACACACACACACACACACACACACACACACACACACACACACACACACACACACACACACACACACACACACACACACACACACACACACACACACACACACACACACACACACACACACACACACACACACACACACACACACACACACACACACATATATACACACTATTATAATCATCCGTTCCCCAGCTGCAAAATAAGTATATCTGAATTTTCCAGATAGCAGGATTAACCTTATGACAAAAGTTCCCGAAATAAGTCAGACCGTTTTAGCGTAATCTTACATTGAGTTCGAATCAGGCCCCTTCATCATGTATTCCCGTTTGTTCACTGCACAAAAATAAGCACATATAAAGAAATCTTCCGAGGCCTAGTTGTGTGCCATGTAAGACTAAATCAATAATTCGTGCATTCTAGGCTGCTAGGTTCTCGAAATTTTATTAGTCTCTTTTGCTTTACAGATTTATTTTTTTCAAATTAAAAATTGTGCATTTTATTTCAAATACCATACATTAAACTGTTCTTTAATGATCTCAAACTGTTTTTTTTTTTTTTTTTTTTTTTTTTTTTACATTTGATTTTCTTGACAGTCTGAGAATATTTTAGTATGTATTAATAAATGTTGAGATCGCATTTCCTAATATAGAAAAATATCTAATTCGCCTTATAAAAGTAAATAAATTCGCTTTTAAAAAAGGAATGTGATACAGCTTGGTTGTACTCAAAAATCCAGGTAGGTTTTAAGAGTCCAAATCGGTAAGAAACGCTGGATGTATTAAGGCAATCATACTACGTGAAGAGGAGTAGATTAGTAATGTGCACTAAATGAGCAGACTGCCATAAAGTAAAGTGGGATACCTCTATAATTTACAAAAGAGGGCAAAATTGTTAGCGTTCGGTTCTGTTACAAGCGTGACTAAAGTTGTAATTATGTTCAGTGTATCGCGAGGGACAGTGCTGGTCTACAAAATTAACGGCAAAACCACAAGGGCGAAGAGCGACAGTGGTCGGAAGAGAACTCAGTGACAGATCCGGCCGAGGATTAAAGCGGACTATATCTCAGGACTGCATGTGACGGAACAGCAATCGTACATCCCATACCTGTGTCGACAATCACAGTCTGCCGCGAGTTACATGACATTGACATACAGAGTCACATTGCAGGAGCGAAACTGCTAATAAGGGACCATAACGCTTTGGAACGACGCCAATAGTGCCGCGAAAATGCAACATGGATCACTGATGGCTGGTATCATGTGATATGATCGAATGAGTAATCATTTTATTTCAAACCCCCGACCGTGTTTGTGTGTGGCGGACGCCCAAAGAAGAGTACGATCAGCAGTGTCTCCGCCTAACCGTGAAACATACCGGCAGCTCTGTGATACTGTGGCCGCAATACCTAAGTTTTCAATGTATCCTGTGCTGATGCTTGCCGCCCACATCATTACCTCTAATTGCCGTCATTTTAGGGAATCACGTGCATTCTATGGTTCAGTTGTTGTTTCCCGGCAAATAATGCCATATCCCAGGATGATAATGCACCAATTCACACAATTATAGCTGTTGCTCCATAGTTTGAGGAAAATTGGGATGAAGTTCAACACTTAACCTGACCTGCCCAATCCCATACCTGAACATAACTGAATATCTGTGGTCCATTTTGAAAACACGAATCCGGCAAAGATTTTAGTCTCCATCTACTTTCACGAAACTGAGTGATACATTGCCTGGGAGTGATGTATTATTCCACTTGCTACCAAAGCTGTTCTGACGGCGAAAGGTGGTCCAACACCTTATTATTATGGTAAGTTGCACTTTTTTGGACGTGTCCATTAAACTGATTATTATCTGTATATATGTATATGTATTGAACTGAAGTATATCTTATAGTACTTCACCGAAATCAAGCACAAGTATGTGCAAATTAGTTGATGGGAAAAAGATTTTCCAATCATGGTAAAGTAATAAATCATACAGTAACGAATCCAAAAATAAAAGAACATTTTTGTAATGATCTATCAATGTGCTAAAATATAAGTGATGATGGAACCTCACGCTCATCAAAAAGTCGTACATTTTCATATAAATACCTGAATCTCAATATTTCACTAAACAGCAAAGACACAATCCAAAATCGCACACTTTCTATTTATATTCAATGATTGCGACACGAAATCTGTTAACAGAATATACTTACACATTATCTACACTGACAAAGTCTACACCACTGTCGTCCATACCATTCCTATGTCCATTTGTTTGCTGTGGAAGAACAGTCGCACTGCTAATTAAGCTTTCACTTATCTCCATTTGGTTGGAGTCTATTAGTAAGTCACTGGTAATTTTTCTTTCGCCGTTTTCTTGAATGTCCATTCTTTCTGACTTATCTATAACACTGTCAACAAGACTGTCGGAAACACTTTTACTACCAAGATCCACAAACTGTGAGCCATCTTCGTGAGCGGATTGCAACGGAGCGTCAATTGGGCTACCTGGTGAAATTTCCATCGTTTTAGGTGTGGAGTCGGACGCAGGTTCAAATTCGGTTTTCTGGTTCTCGGAGAAAGGTTCAGATTCACTTTGAAGATTTGTGGAAGGATCTTTGGAACCATTGGCACTTTCTTTGTTCTCAACTTCTTGAGAACCTTCTTTAGATTCATCTGTTGGGCTTTCTTTACCATCTCCCTGCAATCAAAAGAAACAAGATCAATAAAGAATGTTCATCATTCATATATAGAAAAGTATCTAAATATTTTCTTCTTTTTTAATTATATGGACACATTTAAAAGCAGTATTGACGAAAAGGAAATTTTAAATCCACATAAATTTGTAAAAACTTAATCTGAAATGTTTAGATAAGTTTTGAAAGTGAAAAACATATGAACTTGAAATATATTACGTTATAAAAAGTACAACATTAAAACATTTTAAAGATACTGCAGGACAGTTCATTCTTTTGGGATAAGCACAAATATTATTACAATCTAAACCTAACACATTTAGCTTCGCGTGGTGTTTAAAAATCTAGATAATTTCAGTAAAATTAAACTATTTCTTCCCTCCCTATCCAACGTATATATGACGTGGAACATGTTGCGAGTTTACATACGTCCATAGTTTACAAGGATAAATTATGCAGATTGAATATAGAATCCGTGCTAAGTGCCAAAAATAGAAAAGTTCGGTGTGCCTATTCACTGTGAAAGTAGTTCAAATAATCCTCAGAAGAATGCGCGTGTCTATATGTCCCAACAGTTCTGAAGTAACATCTGGGGTGTTTACTTAATGTTTTCGTTTTAGCACTTAGCACGGATTTTATATTCAGTCTACATATGTACCTGTTGATCCTACCATCTACCTTTTCTACTTCTTCAAAATGTTTCAGAAATCAAAATCTGCAATTTTATAATAAATACTCTTTTCTTTTTTATTACGAAATATTTGCAGTTTTGTTTATGTAGATCATCAATATGAAGTGATGTCCTTTGGAAAACAATTTTAAAATTGCAAATCCTAGAAGTCACCTATAGATCTGGATGAATTTAAGCAAAGTTACAACCTTATATTAGGTGGTAGAGTCAAAGTAATCTCTTTACCCAATAAGGCCAATATTGTAAAACTTGATACCCTGGTAACAATTTTTGTACAGAATACAGGAATAGTACAAACAAGAATTCAAAACCAAGCATCCTTATTTGACTTCAAATGATTTACCAATTGAACCTTATCAATTTACTACAACATTTCCCCACACTTTAGAACGGAACAAAAGCTTGAGACTATGATGTTTGGTTAGGTCATCGTTATGTACGTTGTAGCAAATGCTTTTAAATATGGTAGTATCTGAATATTTTTTTTACTGAATTATTAGTAGTAAAAAATTCACCCCAAGATGAGAGTACAAAATTCTACTCTTAGTAGACACCATGTATCCAAAAACTTGCACATTTAGTTTTATACTCGTTGAAAGAAGACCCTTCAATCTATTAGAACATGTAACCAGATTTTTGTTTCTTTTTAAAGCATATGATAAATCTAGTTTAAAATATATGAACTTAAAGCCATTGTGTTAATTAATAGAACATTACATAATATATTTCATTTACACCTACTTTGGTAGGAGTTGATGATGGTGTAGTTCCTTTCCCTCGTGTTCGAAGCATAATGGCTTCCACTCGTTTTCGACGAGCTTGTCGCTCCTCCTCTTCCTTCTTTAGACGTTCATCCATCTCTTTCCGTAGTCTGAAAAATACAGTAAACAATAATTTTCATCCACTTAAAGATGCTACTTCAAAGAACAATAAAAATTTTAAACTAGTCTGGCAAGCTAGTATATTATTATTTCTTTCTCTAGAAATCTTATAACCTCACTCATAGCTGGAATCGTTACAAATTAAGGCTATCTTATTCGTTCCTTTCAATTTATTTTATTTATTTATTTTTTAAATCGCGGTGTAAGAAACAATGTTCTATTTACGGACATGAGTAGAGAGCCTTATAAATTAGAACACGCTCTCAGATTTAATTTATTTTGCGCGTAACTCCACAATGCTGGGTCAATATAAAAAATTCTGAGCTCCAACCGAAAATTTAATTCAAGATCAGAGCTGTAATAACCACTGGTCTACACTGAGCAACTAATTGTGACCCAGCCATCATCGTCACAGCCACACTACATAAGAATAATACTCAAGGTTAAGAACACTTAGAGTGATTTACTAATTTCCGTGCACACTTTTCCGTTCCGTATTTTAATTCTGTAGACCTAGGAATTAACTATATTATTTACAAAATTATATATATATATATATATATATATATATATATATATATATATATATAAAAATAAATCCACAATAATGAAAAGTTTATTTTAACAAATCATCACGAAACGTATAATCAATCGCATGTTATTTGAAAAGAACCAATGAAGAAAATACTTAATATTCTAACCAATTAGTTAAACAAGTAATTGTAGAAAATACACAAATCCTGTTAATAAATATCCAAAACAGTAAATTATCATCGAAAACATTATCTATCTTCCTTTTAATCTCGTTATTTTTCATTTGTTCACAATCATATTTTCTCTTGTTATTCTGAGGAATTCTTTTTTAATTATTGCAAGCAAACATTTCTGTGTATATCTCAAAGACTTATATGAAACTTTTATTTAAATTACCTAATCTGTACCTAACTTTGTGTTTATTACAGAGTATGTTTGCATTTATATGAATGAACACCTATTTTTGAGCTGAAGTTTTTTTTTATTACAATAATAGATAATATATATGATCTTTGCACATTCTCAAATGTTTATGTAATATAGGAACAGGAAAATCATTATGTTTGATTTCCCTTTAATTAATTATTATTGTATCATGCCAAAATTATATATGTATTGTAGACCTACGAACAATTATGAGTGACTGGACAACTCCTACTGCATTTAAATTTTGTATGAAAAGAGGTAAAATCTGCTGCCTTGCTTATATACACACACACACACAGGATGGTCCACTTATAATGATAGTAGTGAATAACTCAGGAATCGTAAAAAGCAGAGAAGCGAAATTTTGCACCAAGAAATTAGAGGGATGGGAACAACGTCCTTGGTATTTTGGAACATCGCCGGATGAAGTGTTGCCAACCCAATATAAAGTTATGTTTTTTCCAAATGGCACTACGTCAGGTTATTACATATTTCAAATTATGTCAAACGAAAACTTAAAATACCACATTCATTATTCAGTGTTGCAAACTAAGGATGTTATAATATCACACACATCCAAAGTTTGGAAACCTCTATCACACATACAGCACAACGGAGATGGACAGAATAATGCACATCGAAAGTACCTTTGAGTTGGATACCATAGTCATGGTATGACTTGTTTCGAATGAAGAACGAAGTTACAGGGCTTGAAAAAATTTTTTAAAGGCTTTATTTTGAAAAAATGCTTAGTTAAGCAGTGTTGCAAACTTCAGCAATGTTTATTATATCTCCGGAACGGTTTGAGATATCGAAGTGCTGTAAACAGCAAAAGAATTTACACATCCATTACAAACCATACAAGCTATTAGATGTAACACTTACCTAAGCATTTTTCGAAATAAAGCCTTTCAGAAAAGGCCTGTAACTTCGTTCCTATTCATTCGAAACAAGTCATACCATGACCACGGTATCCAATGTTAACGTATGTATTATCCTGTCCATCTCCGTTGTGCTGTATGTATGACAGAGGTTTCCAAACTTTAGATGTTTGTGATACTATAACATCCTTAGTATGCAACAGTGAATAATGAATGTGGTATTTTAAGTTTTCGTTTGACATGTTGATTTGAAATATGTAATAATCTGGCGTAGTCTCATAAAAAAAAATATATATTGGGTTGGCTACACTGTTCATTCAATGATGTTACAAAATATATAGGACCTTGTCCCCCTCCCTATAGTTTCTTGGTGTAAAATTTCGCTTATTTGCCTTTTACGATTCATGAGATTCATGAGATGTTTACTACTATCATAAATGCACCACCCTATCTATCTATCTATATTTAAACAGAAATGTAGTAGATACTCATTGATGGATTCAAAGGCAGTCTATTCCAATTTTGTTCTTTAAAGTTTTGATTTAATACTGATGTGTTTAACTGTTGAAGCCATTCTTGTCACGTGATAAGTTTGTTAATTTTCTTTAGTTATTTGAGTAAGATTTCTATTTATTCTACTTGGATCTTGTTTCTTTCTACGTAACTCTAAAGTCTTCTGACGATCTTTTCCGTAAGGTAATTTTAATTTTATTAGAATATCCTGAAGATGAATGTAAAAGCATATGTTGATTGTTTAGAGAGAGACGTAGACGTCACAGGGGAAACAGTCCCTGAAACAGCTGTGTTGAGAACTTTTTCAGTCACCAAAGAAATGTTAATTCTTAATCAAAATAGATTTCTGTATATATAACCAGCGGGTTACTCAACTCTTAATTTCATCCATGCATATAGTACTCACGAACCGAGAAGTTGGATTATTCAGATCTCATGTTCACAATACACCATGATCGAAGCACGTTTAGGATAGTGTGGAGCATGCAATTATTTTACATTTCAGAACACTACTTTGAATGCGACCATCCCACTATGATTACGATATCTACTGCACTACTAATATTACAGTATTAATTAAAGGCGACTAAGTTTAAGAAAAGTGATCTTGACAAATTCATATTTTCAAACTAAACAGAGTACGTATATGTTTCTTACAAGAGACTAAACAGTAAGTACTCTTAGCTGTAATCGAAAATACTACTCATAGTAGAAGTTGTATCAGATGTGCTAGCCGGTATATTAGACAAAATACTGATTATATCTGTGGCCTGATAATGTAATGTTCTCTTTGTAATATATCTTTATATTTTATATTTTTATATAAATATATATTTTTTTGTCTTTCTCGAATTAAGTGCCATCCTCGAGAGAGAAAAAGATTGATCGGGAATCGAAGTGGTCACTATGTAAGCTGAACACTCGTTTTCGATTGCCGGTCCAGCAGATTATTTTTTCATTCGTTACATTTTATTACATTCTCATCTACAGAAGATTGACATTAGGAAAATCGGTTGTTTCCCCTCACTTGTCTAATTTTAGTATTTTTTATTTGCCCATCTTAACAGATAATTCGTCAAATGAAACTAATAAAAATTAGATCAATAATATTTTAATGATTACATTTATAATTGATTGTAAGCGTAATACGTGAAGGGCCTTTCGTAATTGTGTCACGCTACAGTGATGAATGTAATTCATTGCTAATATGTATATTATTCGACAAGTAAACACTTGTTTCTCTTCGCTACTTTTATTCAGTTGCAAAGCATGTCGAAACAAAATAATTACCATGGGGACAATATTCTTATCATCAAAGAACTGCAGTGACAAAGCCAAAGGGGCAGGATTGGCAGACATTTTATATTATGTAAGTGTTTTGCCCCTCCCCTATTTTTCTGAGAAATCGAGAATATGTGAAAAGGGCAATGCCAGTATATATGCATTTAGTCAGTTATATAAGGTAAGATACCTACGATCTCCCTTCCCTCTCCTAACAAACAAACTAAATCTACCGATGGCCTAAGGCATAGATCGAAATGAGTTAAGTTTTCCAAGGTCTTCATTTCTATTAGCATATTTATACATACGATTATTGAAAGTATATTTTCGAATAGCTGTAGCCTGTTGCTGGATGTTGATTATCAAAGTGCAAGAAGTATTTGTGGCAAGATTTGCTAAATATCACGTACTTCACGAAACCTATTTTATATTAATTTTTATACGCTATTATAAATAGTAACTAAAATTCGATATCCACCTTTCAGCCTCTTCCCGCGCCTTTCTTTCGGCTTCTTCCTTCTCTGCTTTTAATCTTGCTTCTTCTTCTCTTCTCTTCCTTTCTTCTTCCTCGCGTTTTTGTGCTTCCTACAAAAGAGAATCAAACAGACATTATAAATAACACACAATATTTTTCTCAATAAAAGCCTACATCTCTGAAAGCAGGAATTCTAGAGGAAGATAGTGCATATTGAATATACGAGAAAAAAATCGTTGTCAAAATCTCTCCTGAATAAAATCTGGTGTGGCCAGAATCTCGGACATATTCTCATGGAATGAAATTTTAGCTGAGCAACTCAACATAACTATTGATATTAACATAACAACATATTCATTCATTGATATAAGCAACCCGGGCAAAATAGTACGAAGTGTGGGCATTCTAAGAGTCTTGTGAAAAGTGGCCTGGCATAATAATATACTTGTAGATCTCGCGAATGTGAGTATTGTATGTTATTTGTGACAGTACGTGGCTGGTAAGACGTGCATGCTGATGCGGTATCATTTCATTACAATTTGAACCATGTGGTGAACCAGCGGGAGATAGCGCAATTCGTTGGGGTGTCCGAATCCACGGTCTGCACTGTCCATGCAGAGTGGAGGACGTCTGACAAATCAATCCTCTCGGAACAACAGTGACAGGAAACTCATCATGTACGAGCGCGACCATACGCGTCTGTAATGATCAGCGACTTATCAAACGGTTCCAAATCTGGCAGGAACTGCTGCATGACTCAGTCGTCAAGTCTCTGAGTGAACCCTGCGACTGGAACTGCATGGTGTAAGCATATTCAATTGCGCTGCCAGAGTACGCCCCAGGGTAACTGTCATACAGAAGAAAAATGACTTGTCGTGGACGAGGGAACACCGCCACTGCTCTAGAGACCAGTAGCAATGTATCTACCAGTCAGACGAATCCCGGTTCTGCCTTGATTCCAATGACGGCCGCTCTAGAGTGATGCGGCGGGCCGGAAAAGCCCACAAAGCTGAGTGTATGCAAACGGTTGTACAGAAGTGGCAGTGTGACGGTGTATTTCGAATGCTGGTGTGGTCCCTCAATAGAAGTACACCCAACTGCATGAAGGTTGTGAATTACGTGTCCAATCTGATAATGAGATGTTGTCATGTGTTCAGTTTCTGCGAGATAGTCACATGTCAGTATTAAGACAACAACTGTATCATTCACTGAGCCAGGATTGTGCGGGAAAGGCTAGCTGAACATAAGATCGACATCCAACATATCACGTGGCCCGCGAATTCGCCTGAACTCAACATTGAGAAAATTTGGGACATGTTGGAACGGGCCGTGAAGAAATGACATCTATCACCCCTCTCCCCACCGTTGACCGCTCTGCGTGACAAGTTGTTCTAGGAATGAGACAAACTGGACTTGAACGTCATCCTCTCCCACATTGACACCATGCCCGATAGAAGCAAAGCTGTAATCCGTGCCCGTGGTGATGTAAAGTCTTACTGACCAATAAAGTATCCACTTCGTAATTTTATGTCCGAGGTGTTTAAATAAAGAAAAGAAAGATTGGAAGGTATCTTCAGCCATTATTTTATATGTAATTATGTTGTTTTTCGATATACATACGAGGAGGGATCAAATATAAACGGGATTTTTGTTCCTGAACATCAACAGTTGGTAGGACTGGCCGCGCGCTTCTGCTATGTTTAGGCGGGACCACTGGGAGTGGAGAGAGCGTGCTGTTAGATGTTTCCCGCCATTTCATCAGAACGCATAATTATAAAATTTCTTGCTCGTGAAGGAGTTACAACGGCAGAAATTTGCCAGAGATTGACTGCACAGTTCGGGGATCAAACATTGTCAAGGATGCGTGTGTATGCCTGACATAAGAAGTTCAAGGAAGAATGAGAACGTGTGGAAAATCAGCAACATGATCGCCGTCCTCGGACCAGCATTACGGACGAAAACATTCGTGCGGTTAAAGGCATTATTGACGACGATCGACAAGTAACAGTATCAGTTATGGGAGTTGTCAAGTAATCATCAAAAACGACCTACAGTTCTGTAAAGTGTGTTCCAGATGGGCCCCTCACCTTTTGACCGAAAATCTTGAAGTTGAGACGTTTGAAGGTTTGTCAGAGGCTTAAAGCAAGGTTTGCGGAAGAAGGTGATGCATTTTTGAGTCGGATCGTCACCTGCGACGAAACATGGGTTCACCACTACACTCCTGAATCCAAACAAGCCAGTAAGGAAGTAGCGGAGGAAAGGGGAGGCAGCACCAGTGAAAGCCAAGACTCGAATGTCAGCTGGCAAGGTTCTTTCAACCGGTTTTTTTTTTTTTTTTTCGATCGGCGAGGCATTTTGCTGATTGACGTTTTACATAAGCGACGCACAATAAATGCTGAATACTACTGCGAGCTGTTGAACAAGGAGAGATTTGCATATCGCCGCAAAATACGAGACCAATCGATTTGACAAATCATCCTCCTGCACGACAATGTACGACCCCATACTGCAGCTCAAACTGTCTCGAAGCTACAGGGAATGAACTGGACTACACTTGAACATCCTCCTTACAGATCAGACTTATCGCCCTGCGATTTCCATTTGTTCGGACCGCTTAAAGAAGCTCTAGGAGGGCAATGATTTGAAGATGACGAGTGTGTTGAAGGGTTCGTGCTCAACTGGCTGGTGGCACTACCCTGTTCTTTTTACGATGAGGGCATCAAAAGCTGTCCTTACGCTGGGACAAATGCATTTCCAAAGGAAAAAACTATGTGGAAAAATAAATTGTAAGTGCCTTGTGGTATTCAATGAATGAATTTAAATAAAAAATAAAATCCCGTTTATATTTGATCCACCTTCGTATATATTGCGATACACTGAACTATCTACACTGAAGGAATACGACAGGCCTTAGGTATTTCGGAAAGTAAATGGAATTCTACAGCGACCTTTGAAGCATCTCATCGTAGATACATACACCTTAAGTAAATAATTTTACTTTCTTGAAGTTGGTTAAAACCTTACTACGTACAAGAATAGCTTGTTGTAGACGCTCTTCTTCGGCTCTCCTAGCTTCCTCCAAAAGTCTGAGTTGCTCTTCTTCAGCACGACGCTGTTCCTCTTCTTCCTGTCTTATTCTCTCTTCCTCCCTACGACGTTCTTCCTCCTGGAAAAAGTATATCGACAGTTCATTATTAGAACAATAAATGATGTGAAATATATCTGTAAATATAATTAAAAGGAAGATAACTATCATACGACACTTAATTTAAAGTTATCATTCATATGTATTTTTAAAATGTTTTTTTTTTTTTTTTTTTTTTCAAAAGTGAAATAATTAGATTCTCCCGAAAATGAAATGCTAGTTGTCATTCCTATTGTCTCAGTATATCTTAACATTTTGTCTTTTATCCTCTCTCCCTGTGTTCTTTTCAAAATAAGTATTGAAGGCTTTGCATAGAGATATATCGCATTTGAAATTTTCGTATCTTATTGCATACGCAGAAAATATCTAGGGTTACTAGATTTCTATACGTGATTTCTGAATCCTTCATACGATGAAAAGGGTGGAATCCTGATTTAATATTTTTCAATTTTACGTTTGTCTGCATTTTTCTTTAAATGTTAGTGTGGAATCCTGATTTTCTTCTCAATTTTAAGTTCGTTTTTAACGAATCCAGACATTTCTCCATCAATCAATTTTAAGCTTAAATTAATGTGTCTCAAATTTGCTGGTCTCAAAGTAAACTTAAACCACGTTTAATTCAGAAAGATGACACAGCAAAATGATTTTTAAAAAGTTTTCCTTCTATCATTCTATTATTTTAGACTGTAAGATTAATACGCTTCTGAGTATAAATTTGTTTCAAGGTTTAGTGTAAGAGAATATAATTTTGAATAGATTTATTTCAGCACAGAAATGATATTGTATTTTTTAGTTTTTGATGTGATGCAAACAGCTAAACGCTTCGAGTGGTGGCTCCAAGTGTGAACAAATTAATCACAACATTTTTTTCCTCGCTTCTCACTTAAAAATTTTAAGATAGCTGCCTAATTATGGACATAAAAGGAGGGAGATTATATATTTTCGAGTGTGCATTTCGAGTGTGTGTTGCTAGCTTACGTCATTTTTTTCAATATCTCCCGCAAATTGATTTATTTAGGTAATTTTTCTCTTTGGTGTAGAGAGAATATAAATCACCATAGTACGGATCAGAGGCGGTTCTGTAACGCAGTCACAAAGTCACGTGCCTTTCCAATTAATAATAATAATAATAATAAATACTTATGGATATTTATTCTTGTATAGGAATATTTTTAGTTATTATGGTATGGAGTTTGCAACCCTTACATACGCAATCCAAAAGTGCATATTTCATTAATGTTCAATGGGTGTCAGATTATTCCCTGCAGGGTTAAATTCCCAGACATGCCATCAACCGAATTTTGAGTTATGCTCTGACTTTATGATTGGTCCAAAGTAAGCAAACGATAAGCCTTGATAGCAGTAAACACGGAATCCTTTTGCGCGATGTCGGAAGTGTTAAGGATCGTCAGCAGCACGGTTCCTCGTAAACGGAAAAACGCATGGTGCGACGTTTTCTTTCACGCTTATAAGTGAAGAAATCATGAAATATACCAAGACGAAATACATATTATCACGCGTTATTTCGAACACAAAGGAACATGGAGCTGCCGGTTCCTAACACTTCCGACTTCCCTCCGAAGCATTAGATGTCCATTGTTGTCAAGGTTTACCTCCTGCCTCTTTTGGACCCTTCTTGAAATCAGGCTATATCTGAAAACTCTATTGAAAACATATCTGAGGATTATACCCTGTAAGGAATATCCTCTACATCTATTGAATATTGATGAAATATGCACTTTTGGATCATGCATACGTGGCTTTCTTTATGTTGATAAGGACCACCATCCACAGTCTCTCGAATTCGAAATAAAGCCTCTTCAAATTTAGCTTTTTCGCGATTTTGGACAGCCCTAGCTCTGAAAGTATGCACTTTTCGCCATAGGTCCATATGAACTTTTTCTTTTTGATGTGAGGAATCACCTCTTACAGTTTGTCGGTATAGTTCAATAACACCCTGTATATGTAAGTTATAATAAAGAAATAATTCTTAATGTAATTTACGATTTCAGAATTTAAAACACGTGTGATATATGTTAACTTTTTTTTTTTTTTGCAAGCTAGTAAATAAATATACAATAAACGAAGCTAATTAACTTTTCACTATTACTTAGTTTTTGTATGTTTCAAATTACACTCTTATGTATGTATGTTAATGAGTATAATCCGAATTATTTCTACAGAATCGATTGAGAGAGGGGGCACGGTGGCTTAGTGGTAGAGCGCCAATATCTGTTGCGAAGTGTGTCTGGTTTGACTCTAGCCCACGCAAGTTCTGTGTTGAACAACGTGCCCGTAGGTTCTCAGATTTCTCCAGTTTTCTTCCACATTCTCATTCCACCAATCATTTCATAATTCACTTTCTTTAATTCACCCATCTCCTTTAGCCTAAAAGCAGTACCATGGGACGTACAACTAGAAATATCATTTCATTTATAGAATCCATTACAAAAATTCAATTGAAGAAAATGGTTGAATAATGTCGCCAAGATCAATTGTTCTCAATTCTTGAATAACTTGAATTCTTTGTGCTGAATAAAGCATGCAGTTAAACAATTCTATAAGAGACATATATTGGATCTGAATGTCGTTCATTCTAGCTTTGGAACTGCTTTGCCTTAAATAGAAAATAAAATCTTACCCACGCAAATCACTATGAGGGCAAAAACAAATAAAATACATTACCGAAACTATAACACTATTTATTAAAAGTGATTTGCTCTGGTCAATTTTATTTTCTAATACATTAGATGTATGAATGTACTATGACATATTAGAATTTCAATAATGTCTTCAAAGTAAAACATCACTGGAAACTCTAAAGCAAGAGGATGACTTTATAACGGGGGAAGGGGGGGGGGGGGGTTGCAAAGCCACTTTCACCGCCACTGCCGATATGACTTCCCTACTTAAGAACCCTAGAGCCGCCACTAGTATCAGTAACTACTCAAAACGGTACTGTATGAAGCTATTGCTAAAAGAACATATAAAGAGAAAGTATGAACTTTCCGGGCCGACTGTACCGCCATGTTCTGTTATTCGAATATAAAAATATCTACATTGGAGCAATAATTTGTTATGAATATACGTAACAGGATGCAAATATATTTTTGAGCTTTATGGAAATCTGTATTCAGCTTTATATATATATATAGAAATGTCACATACATACCTGTCTTTGCCTTTCCAATTCAGCTTCCCTTTCAGCCTGTTCTCTAGCTAATCTCCTACGCTCAGCCAAAGCGGCTTTAGCTTCTTCTTCTGTGGTTATTCTAGTTTTTGCTATCATTGAAGCTACAAAGAAAGGAAAAAAAGTAATAAAGATAAGCACAAAATAATTAAATACAATTTTATTTATACAACATTGCAAAAAGCACTTTTAAGAATGTATCTGCTACTCAAAATTGCGTACATGAAGTTAACAGCAATTAGTACGATGGCAAACTTCCTGCAATCACGCTACATTTACGAAATTATACTCCTAGTGCCCTAATCAAATGCAAAGAGATACACCTACAATTTCTTCTCACAACATACTTAACATACTGTAAAGTAAAGCAAACTAGTTTTATGCTTTATACTTCAGTAACGGTATTAAGGAAACAAGAATACAACCAGAGTCCAATAATCTCTTATTCAAGATGTACCCTGACGCTTCTTAGTAGTTACGAGAAATCTATGGAAGATGTTAAATTATATTGGTCTCCAATATCTCAGCCCTTCGGTTTGAGAAAAGGTCCCAACTTTCTACAAGGAAAAGATGTAAGCAACATGGCTTAGCTAGACCAATTACGAGTATATCTTCAATATCAGTTCTCTCTTATTTGTTTTGATTTAGGCTCAAGATCACATTACCTTTCAATATATAAACAGTATCCTGCACGTAGTTACACATAATTGGAGGTAATTTAATGAGTATCTATGCTTTCTCATGTCCCTCGTGTAAGCATAATTTCCATACACCTTATCCCTACTAAAACCCTTACTTACTTAAGCCTTAACAATATTGACGCCTGTCATAGAAAATTCGACATTTACTACATTTTTTTAAACAATCTCTCTCTCTATATATAAAAGGTATCTTTTGAGTTTATTGGTAACGTTGCTCTTTACGCAGTTTACATCATAAGAGATACTTTCCATGAGATTTTAAAAGAAACAGATAAGTATTAGTGCATAACCATTCCATATATCTCATTAGCAATTATTTTAGAGTGAATTGGTAAGTCGTAAGAACTGTATTCAAAGCAGTCTAGTCATTTCGATGTTTATGGAAGATTATGAATTATCATTAATGCCGAAACTTTAGTTTGTAAAATACAAGCATGATTACACTGCATACAGAACTAAATATCTTAATTATCTCGAACCTACATTTTGATACATAATTCTGATCGGCGAGTACTACTACCTAATGCGTTAGTCGAATACTCTAACTTACTACTAACTGTTTCAACTAGTAAATTCTTACTATACAAAACTCACTTGAAATTAAGGTTTTAGTTATCCGTATGATCAGAATTAATACCCATTAAATTGGCATATACAACTAAGCATAAGCCTACCGGTCATCTCAGATTCTTGTTGTTCACTACTCTCAGCTGCTTCTACTTTCTCAACTGGCACTGGCTCGCTTTCCTCTTTCTCGTTTTCTTTCTCCACACCTTTCTCAGGTTGTTTGGCCTCCTGCTCGGGAACTGAGGCCTCCTTCGCTGGCTCCACAGTCTTCTCCTCTGGTTTGCTTGGCACTTCAGGTTCAGGAGCCTGCGGATGGCTTTCTGATTCACCAACTGCAGGAGCGGTCTCACTTCCCGGGGACTGCAATGGAGTGGCTTTCGGAGTTATCTTCGGTGATGGCTTAATAAGGAAAATAGTAATATAGAATTAGTTGACAATCTGCTGCTAAGATAAAGTAAACTCTTATGTTAACAATACTGTTATGTATATACGAAAACCTTTAGTAGAATAACAAGAATAAATTTTCCCCCCTCCCCCTAAGGATCAAAGAACTGTTGACTTGAAAACGATGTCTGATGATATTTGATTTATGGATTGCTCAGTTCAATAAAGCTGTAAGAAGGAAGAATGAGTTTACTGCTGTCATGGATCATTCATACTTCTGAGGTTTTTATTAGTGTTTAAAAATACAATGATTGTATCAACTAAGCCAAAATTATAATAACGTGTATTTTTATTGGTTTAAATGTCGTAATTCACATCTTTGTAAAATTTAACATTTGATTTATACCAACATAAGCATATCACCTGATATGTTATATCCCGATTAACGAATAAGTGCAGACGACAGATTTCATAACTAAAATGTGAACAGTCGTGTTATCACCTAATTTGCTTGCAATTAATCAATACAGCTTATATTGTCTTGGTCGTAATCTACGATTTGAAACATACGTTCAAGTTAAGACAAATACAGTTTTAAAAGTTTCGGAAATTATTCCCAGAATATACAAAAAAAAACTCGGTACTAATTTGGTAATAACTTGCAAATAAATTGATCTATGTTGTACAAAGAATCAGATTCCCTCTATGGCAAAGAAAATATAAATTGGTCGATGCGACTCTATCTAAAGTTATTGACAAGAGGACGTGTAGAGTATGTGTTCTCATGGTCGAAGACACCAATGATAAAACAATTAGTCGGAAGTCAGTGATCGCTTCTTACACTAATTCATGAAGAAAATCATCATCATAGGTATTCTACCATTATTAGTAAGTCGCTTACCACAACTGATAAGTTTTCATGCTTGAAGGTCTTCCGCTAACCTCTTCGTCTTCACACACGATTCTTTTGTTTTGATATCATCAACTAGCTTCCTTCCTCCTTCCTCTCTTTCCTGCTACCATACCCTCCAGCACGTCCCTCACGATGCAGTTCCTTCTTAGCCAATATCCCAACCATTTTTTCTTATTCTTTTCAAGATTATCTAAAATCGATCTTTCCTTTCCCACTACTTCTAACCCCCTCTCATTCGCTTTCCGTTCGACATAGCTCTCTCCACTCTTCTTCACATCTACATTTCGAAAGCTTCCATTAGTTTCCAACCACTTTTGCGTAATGCCCATGTTCCTGCCCCATACAGCACAATATTCCACACGAAGTGTATTATGAGTCTTTTTCTCAATTCTTTATTTAAGGTCCCACAAAATAGTATTTTCTTCCTCCTAAAGGCTTCTTTGGCCATTCCTATTCTTGCTTTAGTTTCACCTTCACATTTCATATCATTACTAATAATACTACCAAGGTATCGAAAACAAATCATCTGTTCTACTTTCTCCCCTCCTATTTCTATACTTGATACTAACCGCTTCGTTTCAATCACCACGACTTGTCTAACATTTATTTTCATCCCTTATTCTTCACAGCCCTTCCTCAAATTTTCTAGTATCTTACTACTTTTCTTTTCAGATTTTTCCACAAGCGACATCTGCAAACTGTATACATCTAATCATTCTACCTGCTACCGAAATACCGTCTTCATAATATAGGCTTTTTTTTTCTTTCACGATTTCTTCTAGATAGATATTAAATATGGTTGGCGAGAGAGAGCATCCTTGCCGAACTCTCCCTCCACTTGCACTCTCCTTCGTTACTTGCTCCCCTAATTCTAACAATTTTGTTGGTTCATATTATAAGTTTCTCATAAGTCTTCGATTTTTCCATTCCAACCCAATCTTCTTTAGAACTCCCAACAACAATTCCCAATTCATGCTGTCAAAAGCCTTTTCTAGATCAATAAATACAACATACACCTCTTTCCATTTTTCTATACACATTTCACCGATCACACCTCTCCTAAACCAGAATTGTTCCTCTACAGTCTTTTCATTTATTCTTCCATAAAACCTTCTGTTCAGCATTCGAAGCAAAATTTCTGCTGCATGCAATATGACACTAACAGTTCTATAATCCTCACATCTCTCTGGATTTGATTTCTTAGCCATTGGTATCATGATCGTCTTCATGAAGTCTTTTGGTCACTCATGTACCATATATATTTCATTGCGGAGTCGGAACAATTCTTTCTTCCCATACTCTTCGATATTCTTAATGAATGCGATTGACATATTACCTATCACAGTTGCCTCTCCATTCCTATTCTCGAGCAGAGCTTTTTCAAACTCACCGCGAGGAATAGTAAACCCTTTTATCATCCTCGCCTACTTCATTTTCTACCTAGCTTCAACATCTAGTTCACACGGTCTATTCTTACTCTATTCCTCAACATATTCTTTCTATCTTCCTAAGACTTCACTTCTATCGCTCATTATCTTCCCATTCTTATTTTCTACTGCCATCGTAATACCAACTTGTTTCCTCCGAAGTTACATAGCTTTCACCTCCATGTACATGTCCTCGTATCTCCCAGCTCTAATTCTTCTATGTGCTCGCATTTTCTTTGTAAAACTCTTCCCTTGCTCTGTCTGTTTCCCTTCGTAATTTGTTGTTTAATTTTCTGTATATCTTCCTGTACTCATCTGTATCACCCTGTTTACACGTCTTTCTTTTTCTTATTTTCTGCAACATTTGCTCTGTAAGCCTTCTTAGCAGTTGTGTTCGCGGTAACCTGCTACTTCTTTTGCAGCCTGCTGTATGCAAAGTTTAATATGCTCCCACCTCCTATTACTACTTACACCTATCTATCCCTCGTTTGAGTATATTTCTTTGAATTTTTCAACTAAAAGATTTGTTATTCCCTCGTTTTTCAACTTTTCAGTATTCAACACCTTTTCTTTTGTCTACATTTTCAGTCAAATATCCACTTCGGCCAGCACAAGGTTCTAGTCAGAAAAAATGTCGGTCCCGGGTACGGTCTTTGCGTCCTTCAAACTACTCCGATACCTGTTCTGAATCATTACATAGTCTATCTGATAAATTCGACCCTCTATTGAGCATTTCTAGGTATATCTTCTTCTCTTGTGTTGAAGGAAGGGGGAGATACAAGTCTTATTAAAAAGATCGCACATTTGATACGTTTACTATAGACATCTTGTACTTCAGTCCTTTCAAGTCAATCGACAAATGCCATTAGAAAGATGATCAATAGTGTTACACTTATATATATATATATATATATATATAGCGAGAGAGATAGAGAGAGAGAGATAGAGAGAGAGAGAAAGAGAGAGAGAAAGAAAGATAACACTAGGCTTCCAAGATTCAAAATTACTCTGTGTGAAAATAGTAAAATTAATTCTGTGTCACCTGAGTGCTAGAACCAGATATAAATTCAGACGAAGTCCAAGGGGAATTCCTGTCCTCATAAAAGTTGTGAATTTATTATATACTGAAGAAATAATTACATTACCCATACGCTCATGCTTTATCAAATACATTTATTCCAACGCTACCAATGGGCTGGATTTCGATAATGATCCTACAAACAAGATGCACTCTAGTCTCAAATATTTCAAGTCAGTTCCAAAAGGGAAGCTTGCTAATCCCATAATCTCTTAAAAAGTTCAGCGAAAATATCTTTGCCTCCCCCCCCTCCCCAGGGTTCACATTCATCGAAAAAGATGAAATGATTAGTTTAAAATTCCACGGATATGCCCTTTAAGATAAAGGAGACGGATGATTAATGAAAATGAATGAATGTAAAATTAATTTTTTGTGCTCTCCTATCTGGAACCGAACTCGGAACCACGAGCACAAGAAGGCGCACACACTAGCCACTAGACCAACGAACAGGACTTTCACATTTCTCGAGTGAAAACTAATATGAATTCTCTCCTGGCTAAACATACATTAAAAAACGTGAAGATTGTTGGGCATTAATATTAATTTGATTTAAACTTCCACCTACAAAATATAGCGCAATTCTCTAAACCAGTGCTTTCCAACTTTTTCCTAATGGTGACACTTTATTACTACACTAATTTACACAATGCGCCTCCAACAAAAATATTTAAGAGAATCCAAATTCAAGGGGTTCGGAAGGGGTAGGCAGCCCGTGAGTGCGCCCCTGACGCTAATAAAACACAAGTATATTATTTTAAAATTTACGAAGGTTTGAGAAAATTTGGACCATTTACTAGTTTTCTCCAGACATTAAACACACCAGTATAAGACTAACATCGTTCATCAATACAGCACGAGAAACCCATTGTTCAATATTCCTCGTAATTCCATCCAAATTTAGTGTTCTTACAACATTAAGAAGAGTGGTATCATTGAAAGTTGTTGTTCTTGCCTTGGTAATTTCTAGGCATAAATTGTTATCCACTATAAGTCTTCGTTACTGCATGAATGACGAACCAGTTCTAAATTTAATAACAACTATACAATTTATGAGGTTCTTTCTTACGCGCCAACAAATAGGGACACTTATAACATGTAAACTGCAACTCTGAAAAACCATTGGATACACTGCAGCAGTAAGGCTCTCCGCTCAACTGTTTCCCACTCTCGCCCAGTAGCTGCGGTAAACATGATACTAATGCCCCCAGTCAAAATCGGCACTACTATCCTAGTCAAGCAATACTCCCTTTTCATACATAAATTCCCGCACTAACAATTTTATCTCGATATTCATAATTAAATTAATGTGGGTTTTTGACAGTACGGAAGTCTTAAGGAACAAGGAAGCAAAAACTAACTTAAGCAATGTATGTTTCATCGAATGCACACCCTATCGGTAGTCGAATTGGTATTATTGGCAAGGTCGCTTTACAACACTTGCCCTCTGCTGAAAAGCTGAACACACAGCAATTTAAATTAGAGTATAATACTATCTGTTAAAAGTAATTTTCACCCTCTTTCTTCCAGCATACTTGGCATACATTAATCTACGGACATTACATAATAACATGGAACAAATGATAATTAACGCAGCTTCTGCATACTGACAGTTATTTAACAGCATAAAATGTTGTCAAATAATAAAGAAAAAGAAAAACGCAAGTAAGGTGCGTTGCAAACCTGTTAAAGCTTTACTAAACGTATAGAACTCAACTTTACATGATATGCAAGGATATATAGGAAAGTACGATGTAAAGAAAAGATCGTGAAAAGGCAACAAATACTGCTGCAAAATGGTAAGACTGCCGCTTTTAATAGCAAACGAAAAAAACATGGCGTTAACCATCTGGAATACTCGATCAAATGTCATCCACCAGCATTTGAAATAGGTTTATGGATATTGATTTATACCCTTCAGTCCAGGCCATGTATACCCTTCTCAAAAAACAGTCTCTAGTGGTCTGAGCAACCTCGCCCTGTTTGAATATCCACTCTGTACTGCACTTCGTACGACAAACAGCAACAGATTCCCTGCTAATACCGTTTAGTACGTGGCAAGTGTCAGATGACACGCAGGAAAGACAAATATCTGTCTGTATCACGGTAACCAAATCCCCTCCGACACATATTATAAGCAATTGCCCCCTTCTCGCTTGAAGACTCCCTTGTGCATTTCTTCTAATGTCATGCCAGTAACATCCAGCCATCAAGACCAACCAATTATTTAATTCTCTTTTGTCACCGCCGCCATTCGTCCTTAACACGTTGACTGCTGAGCTTGGTCGCATAGGTCGTCGGATATGCTAGAAAATTTTATTGTTGAATATTGCTGCTTTTGCTTGTTTTTCAAGAATATAACAGTTTTACATTAAATATATAAGTTTATTGCGCAATTGTTGTAAGGACGGCGAAGGGCGTCCGCAGCATATGCCATCAACTTTCCATCTCATGTGCTACGGACGCCGATAGGCGTTCTTCATTATTATCAATTTTATAACCTGAAATAAATATAATAAACAAGAATTTTTTCATATATAGTTCAGAACAGCTTGTACAAGTCTTATTTACTCATAGTAATCACTAAAGCACGCCTCTAAACTCAATCCAGGCTGTCCAGGACATTTCGCGCAGTTGTGTGTGCTATATTTTCGAATGTTCTTTTTGCATTTCCTGCATTTCTTTCTCAATATTCATCTTTTTGATCCAACAGAACATTCCGTTGGCAGGTGATTTTCTTCCGCTTGTCTTTTCTTTAGTAAGTCCAATGGCGGAGTTACTTGGGCCTATTTTTTCACATCCAAAACGTAGCATATAATTTATAGACCAAAATCGTATAGCGACATTATGTTCATCGAATTGTATTTATTGTAAAAGAACGAAGAATTCAATAACAGCAACTGTAAAAAGTGGAAAAATAATTTATTGTACTATCTGATGGTTTTCCGTTCGTACGGATAATAGGCCACCATTTGGTCTTCTCGACAACACCCTCCATGTAACTGCCAGAGGTTTTGTTTTGATTTGTTCCTTTTTGTTGACTAAAGAGACAATGTCGTTTAGAAATTCAAATGTAACAACATTAATATACTGTGGATTTGGCTTTCTGTTGGATGGCCCACTCATGGCTTAGGCACAAAGAACGAAAAACTGAATAAAATGTCAGTACAATATGTATTTCACTAGCACAAACACATAAATCATCATTCAAAAGTTCAAGAACAGATATTATTTTGTACAACAATGCCTATATAAACAAAAAGCAGTTATAGACCGAAACGAAGGACACTGCAAGGTACCATCACTCCTTAGTAATCACTGTACAAAGTGTGAGTGCATTAGTGTGCACATAAAGGTATTGGCGGGAAAGTGAATTAGCTGCAGTGACAGGCGCCGATCGGCGTCCTGCGCATATGCCAAATTCAGTACTGGACGCCAATGGGCGTCCTCAGCAGTGAACGTGTTAAAGATCACGTATGTCTTGGCTCAGGTCACGCGTCGCTCATTGTATTGCGCCGGAAATCGTGTCTTCCGTTTGAACTTCCTATATTGGAGAAGGTTGCAGCGTCGAA
Source organism: Thermobia domestica (assembly GCF_964235325.1). Classification (NCBI taxonomy): domain Eukaryota; kingdom Metazoa; phylum Arthropoda; class Insecta; order Zygentoma; family Lepismatidae; genus Thermobia; species Thermobia domestica. Next base: position 324,920,623 of record NC_137454.1, on the reverse strand, counting down.
CAGCTTCGACAACGTAGATTTATGCACACGCATGCAAGGATACACTATTTAGTTTCTGAACGTCTCTCTTTTGTCGCGGAGTTAGTTTTTGTGGCTTACCGTGGGATTTATTCGTCCCATACCGTATACCAAGTCTCAGAACAACACAGACGCTACGTCTATGTCAACATGGTATTTTATTCACACGTATGTATGCTAGTATCCGCCCCTTTACTCCCGTCAAACAACACTTCTTCGCCGCAGCCCATTATGCCGCAGTAGGCAACACTTCGTGAGGACATACAGAGTATCACCTTACATACCTATCCTGCACTAGGCTGCCGTCTAACGCCTTCGTGAGTTCATGGCCACGATCTATTCGTGTATGATTCTGCTCTTATCATTTTGCAACGATTCTGTTGTATGTTTTTCTAATTTTTCTTGTGCTACTAGCATTTACACAATTATATCTTCACGGTACCTGGTAATGATCGATAGGCATACATCTGTATCATTAATATTCCTTTATTACCCGCTTTCTGTTTCCATAATGTAAGGACAAATTTTAGCATTCCATCATTTTGCAACATACATTACAATATGCGAACTTTCAAGAAACGTTAATCAGACTGAACTGTTGGGACTGGACGGGCATTTACATACATTCGAAATGACTCAGGTTTCACAAAATCTCAACCATTTGCATCTGACTCACATTGAACAAATTATTAGAAATATTGTAACATACCTTCGGTGGTTTCATTGCCTTCTCAACTGTCTTCTTCGGTGGTTCCACTTTCGGGTGCGAAGTTTTCCTAGCTGAAGGAACCCTTGGTACAGGAGGTCTTCCTTCTTTATCAGATCCAGCACTTGGTGCTCGGTGTGGTCTCTCCAAAGCATGAGCTAATCAAGTGAATCAACACAAAAATTAACCGCATTATGAACTTCCTCATTAACTATGTTCTATTTTTTTCTCAAGAAGAGGAGTTTTAACTTAAGAAAAGAAAGCAGTACAACCTACAATTAAGAATGAATACCAACAACGAGCTATTGTAAAAGATTAGAGGTAGGTTCTGCTAACATAGAAAGCATATTTCGTATTCGATTTTAGTACTATTTTTTTATTTATTTATTTTTGACCATAAGAGGATTTGCTGTTTAGGCGATTATGTAGTATTTTTATAAGCAAATTAACTTTGCATTAACATGCTTCAAATAGATATTAATTTGCACCTAAATTAGAAAATTAGACAAAGATTCACATGATTATTGTTAATGCACATGAAAGCTATTTAAAGTGTAAGTTTACTTTTAATTCTTCTGACTGGAAGAACACAAGTATTTTTTAAAGCGTTCAATGTCTAGCACAATACTGTGTAATTCATTTCAATATTTCATCGTTTAGAAAACTTAAGGAACGAAAATTATCCTGAACAGCCAAAAAACACAAACTTCTTTATTAGAAATTCTTTTTGAATAATATTTCAAGGTTTCACCTCATTTTAACTTTCAATGGTTTGACGCTGTACAGTACACCAATCTTTATTAAAACATATTAGCTTCTACATAAACCTGTGGTAATGATTAATTATATTGATCATGTAATATGAGGAAAATTACATGGAGCGTCCCCACTACTCTTAACATATAATGATCACCGTGAACTTAGTCTGGTAATAACTAGCTGTTTGATATCAATTACTGTGAAATGCTGTCGATTCAACTCGCTTCTAATTGTAACAAACGTACGAATATTCTCGCAATATACTCTCAAGGTATTAATTTTAAAAATTCAAGAAATTGTATTTGGGAACAAAATAAGGAAGCATATTCATATATTGCTTCAGCGTTATAAATATGTACTATATGTTTATGTATAATAACTGAATCCCAATGCAGATATTTACACAGTAAGATACATGTAACTCACTGTAAGCATTATTCCCTCCCACGTACGTCAGCCCTCGAAGACGTACTCTCGAGCAAAAAAAGCTGAAATGTTGTGATCATCACATCGACTTTTATCGCCGTTATTTAAGCTTTTGAGATGTTATTTGACTTTTCGTTACATATTACTTAAAGTAGGACCTTAATTGACACAACAGAGCTTTCACCGGAAACTGTACTTGACATCGTGCGCACTAGCCAGCCATTCAGCTATGCGCATTAAAAAAAAAAAAAAAAAAAAAGCAGTAAAGCTTTCGAGAGTATAAAACTTGTCCTCAGGATCAGTCAAAATACAAAAAGGAAAATATCGAAAAACACTTTTAACAACATATATCAGATGTTTTGGTATACGACAATTGTTTCAGAATACTATTTTCTTCCCCTTTTGCTTTGAGAATAATACAAAGATGATGATAAAACTTAACAGTTCATTTTATGCATATAGTAGTATTTAACAAAATAATTCCACGTGTTTGTTGTTCTGATCCGAATTTCCACCTCTGCAAAACTTTAAAAATATTTATGTAGTTTTTCAACAGATTCAGCTGAAACGCTTGCTAATTTTAAAAATACACGCTTTGAAACGAGAAACAACAGAATGTAATACTCAATCAAATATATCCATAATTATTCAATATTCATACGTTATTTGTGCATACCAATAACAAAGCATTACAAAAGCTATGCATTAAAGTTGTTTTATTTACAGATTTCAAGGACGTAGTCATTTTGTAAGCAGCAAGAGCGATAGTATACGTACAGATTATTTAAATTTATGTCACATCCAAATTGTACACTAGTATATAAATCAAAATTGACCCCAAAAAATTGAAATTTCTAAACCATATCGAACTGGGTACTTTATTTACACTACAATATTCCTAATTTAAACTATTTCATGGAAAAGCACAACAAGATTACGGTAAAATTCAGTCTAAAAACACTGGAAGAACTAATATATGTGCGGATGAATCAAGTAATTTCTTCACTTACAGTGTTGACAAAATTGTACATCTAAACGGCAAATCTGTGTCAACAATTTCGTTAGAGGTTTTTTTTTTTTTTTTTTTTTTTAATCATTCATTCATTACGTTTTTGTCATCGATTACAAACTTGGTTACTACGTCATAAAGTCATACGACGGAACAGATTTACACTTATAATGTAAGTTTCCGTACTCAATTATCCTGATCGATTTTTTTAAAAGTTATTTTTGAAGGAAGTCGATACATAAAATTTATAATTCTCTTTCTCAGCACTACCTTAGGGGCTAGAGCAAAATATTTTAAAAATTTTAACTTTCGTCCGTTATTCTCTTGTTCACCGGAAGCCTTTTTCTTTTAAATATATTTCTTTTCTATTTAAAACTTTGACTAAAATATACAGTATAGCTTCTCGCGTAATAACAAATTGGATGTGACATGCGATTTAGCCAGTCAAATTGTAAGCAATAGAAAGGAAACAAAAAGCAATGCTCACTTTGCCTTACTGTGCCAGCTCCTTCTTTCTCTCCTAATTTGCTAGGATCTGTGACGCCCGTGACAGCTATACTTGCAGGCCGAGGTCTACGAGCTGATGATGGCCTTGCTCGTAAGCTAACGGCCGAGCTCTGGCTACTAATACTTTGTTGACTCAAAGCACTGTGCGGTCGAGATGGAGACGATGGTGTCACTTCACCAGATCGCATGCCTGAGTGTAGAAGCAAAGAATGAAGTAAGACGGCACAGAGATATAGATTAGGAAAAAAAGATTGGAAATCAGCGGAGCAGTACGCTTTAAATTCCATGCTGTGCATTCATCATTTTAACTGTACATAAGAGAAATATTTATCAATAATAAACAATTAGATATATTTCAAATAACCTGAATCGGAACCAGTACAAAACTAAACACACAAAAGATTACAGGATTAATGAACTTTTGCTTCTACACGTTATTAAAGACTGTTTTAAAAATTACACTAAATTTTCTAAATATTATATTAAACATCACGTTTTCCCTGGCAGCTATCAAGCATTGTCAAGATTAAGGTAAGGAAAGGGTATTTAGTAGGAAATTAAAAGTTTATACTCATAAATAGAAATATCTTAGTTGGTGACGCACTTTGGTCCCATTTCCTAAAAATGCGGCCAAAAGTAAAAAAATGTATTTTAAAACTCAATGCATATGGATTTTTGAACGAGCTGATGTTTGATATTTTTGAAAAACTAAAAACAAACAAAATGGCGGATATAAAATCAATTTAAATGCAAAACAAATTGCATATCGCCACAGAAAAACTTGGATAAAACAAAATGGGACAAGCAAGGCCAGCTACTTTTTGTTTTAAATAAATGAACGATTTGAAAAGTCGGGAAGAATTGTTTGAGAGTGGGTCTTGTGGGGCTTTTTAACGTCTACATTTTGAAATGTTTGCGAATTAAACTGAAAAAGGATAAATCTAATGTTGTAAATGCTCCAATATTGAAGTTTACTTACTTTCAGTCGCTAAATCCATTTAAAAAAAATGATTGTCAACTGTGTTTACTTGCATTTTGAGCGAGATATGATATGACTAGTCCTATGCTTAGATTGAAATAGATTTGGACAGCCAGGTATGTGTACCTGCGTCTCAAAAAAAAAGTCACTTCATAAGATATCAACCTGAGAGTTTTAAAAGTTTCCAAATCAAAACTTCGATCTAGAGAATTCTGTTCACGTTTCTGGTAATCGGGGTCACTGTGTGACTGTGAGAACAAAAATTTAAGATGTTTTACTTATGAGTGTTAACATTTAATTTACACGCACTCTATCTCTAAATATCTTTCCTTACTTTATTGATTAGTCTTGGCATTGCTGACAGCTATTAGCGAAAAAAACGAAGTTTAACGTAAATTTTAAACAATCTGTAATAATTTTGAGAAGCATAAGTGAGAAGCTTAAAGATTACTCTTCAAGCGGCTTATATTACAACGAATTAGATTTCATTATCCTCTTCAAGAAATTTTTCGTATATATAACAATAAAGAATTCCAATACTTTTTGAAAGGTTCTATCAAGCATGATCAACGACCTGATATAAAATTATTTCATTTTAAAGCCACAACAAAATTCACAATAAAAGCTTATTTCTGTGTGTGGGAAAAGTGTCGTGAAAATGACTTAAGTTAATAAACCTAACTGAAGAAAATAAATATAATTTCCAGATCCGCAATATAGACTGTAGCGTTATCTTTACCCCAATATATATTATTACTGTACCTTCAAGAATTCTGGAAAACCTTCTTTTACTGTAAGATTCTACCAGCTGGATCAAAGGAGAAATCTAATGTACATCCATTGGATGAACTACCATTCGACGATCAGGGAGTCGCAATTACATTTATCTATACATCTTGCAGTAACGCATGATGATGTGTCGAAATATTTTCTTTCCTGGTGCAAAATATTCTATAGCTTCTATCTCGTTACAGAACATCAACACATTACTTTTTTTTTTTTGTTTTGTTTTGTTTTAACGCAATGCATTTTATTATCTTCTTTTTGCATATATCCTAATAGGAAAGTTGACTTTTTCTATACTGCTGAATTTAAAGTTTCTTGTTGATCATATTTGATGTACATAATACTTCATTTCATGACATGAATTCAGAAATGAATACAATAGTGCTATATTGTACTTATGTATCCTTTATCATGTCTGTTCTTGACATTCAAATCTGAATAAGAACTACTGCATATAATCTTTCGTTAGTGGAGCATAATGCATATTTTACTGTCAGTTCACAAATTCAATATGTGAACTCATAGAACATTCGATTTAAAATCACTCTTTGGCATTAGTAGTTTGTATCGAGTCTTTGAGAAACGAAATTATATACATGTTAGCTTTTAAAATTTCTAAGTCTACAATTATTATTATTATTATTATTATTATTATTATTATTATTATTATTATTATTATTCCTAAGTGATAATGTACATCAGATATACAATCATCAGTTAACTTCCTGAGTAACTATTTAACGTCTATTTTCGGTACTGAGCTATTGGTAACAAATTACAGTTTAATGCATAACCCGAACAAGATCTGCTTCACTGAAGACTATCATCAGGTAAATTAAACTTTTCTCTCAATAAAGCCTGTGAAGAAAACGTTCATAAATTTATCAACATGATTTCCCAAATAGGTACACCTTTCACAGATCTATTTGTACCCTCATTCGACAGGCATGCGAATATATCACGTTGATTGAGCTGAGTGCTGAATGATTAATTTATAGATGGTTATATTAGGGATTTTAACAATACAGAATACTAAATTGCGTTTGTAGCTTTTAGTTTAAGCTTCTTCAGCAAAGTCTACAGAATAAGACTCTATACCACATTTTTGAAAATTTAAACTACTAAGCTACTTTCCTTCCTTTCTTCAGTGCATAGAATCACTTTCCAAAATTTCAAGATATCACTTATGAACACTGGAAATTATATTATAAGATATATATATTGCAATTTTACTTATAAGTAAGACAATACCCGAAAAGCTTTTCTTACTTTCTTTTTCTTCACTGAACGAATATTGGCCCGAAAGATATACCCGTCTTAGACTTACCCAAAAATGCACATTTCAGAATCGTGTAAGGCGTAGGGAACTTTCTTGTACGCCGGAAGAAATTCATTGTAATCCTGAGAAGTAAACGTAAGCACAACCAATTAACGACATGGCAGGACGTCGATATGTCATAGCAAATGATGTAATAGCCGAAGTAAGTCGATGTATACCAGTCACACGAAAAGAAAAACGCATGTGTTCACTTCAAATGGAAAACGTATAAATGTATCTTACAAAGTTTCTATATCAAAGTAAACAAATTTCCAAAAGAATAAAGGTCGTTACTCCAGTTCACTCGATCGAAGGATGAAGCTACAGACGTCAGAAAATTGTAAAATTAAAGTATAAGTTTATGTCTGTTCAAACCGAAAACAATGCAAACGTGCCCACACCACACAACATAAAGGTAGGTTCAGCGATAATGCATTCCACATTATTTCCCATTTCCTGATGGCCATAGCTCCTTTCTTTAATTAATCGAGTGTACTTGAACAAGGACCTTTGATCATACGGACATTGATTGCCGTTTTCGATCCAAAAAGTATCTTCCAGAGTTTGTCGGCCCACTTGCCATTTGAAGCGAATACATTTACTTTTAATTCCATGTTGGTGGTATGCATCCATGCACATTGGGTATTAAATCATTCGTCGTAAGATATCGACGCCTCAGTAATGGATGAGCAGCGGTTGGTACATTCTTATTTACGCCCATGTTTACTTCCCAGAATTACCAGCAATCCCTTCCACCTTGTGAGGAAATTCCTTGCTCTATCACTAAACGCCTCTGAAACATGCATTCTTGGATGAAGCAGGACATGTTTTGGCAATATTTAGCTAGCACATTCATTTTTCTACGATTTCGGAACCTCCCTCACTACTGAACTTCTCACTGCCAGATCTGATTTGATAGGATCTTTTTGCTTTATTTTCACCTGTAGAATCACCTCGCAAAGTTCGTTCCCATAGTTCTTGGGTACAATATATCTGTTCTTCTTCTTGGGAGATTAGATTATTACTAACAAACCAAGGTATGATTAAAATCTTTGAACAATTACGGTCAATATAACTGTTAAAATGAACCCAATAGTTCCAGCCAGCTTAAAGTCGTTGTCAGCTTGTCATACAGTATTAGATTTTTTTTTTTTTTTAATTCTATCTGTTCAATTGCTCTTTCAATTCTATGATTTCCGGTAAATATTATCTAAAAACTGAGTTTTCCGTTTTCTACTGTAGGTAAGGGGAAGAGATAGTAACAAAATCGTACAAACGGAATGGAAATTCCCTTATATTTCCCGACTTACAAGTTCTACGGTGTTGAGACACACAATCTGAAAGAGAATATTGCTAGAAAGGGAACGAAAATAATAAATTATATTTACATAATAATTACAGTGGAAGCCAGCTACTGCCAAGTATCTTCTTCATTAAAATTTCCAATGATTCTGGTCAGATGGTACTCTCGCTGCACATAAATTTATTATAATACCTTTGAACTAACAAATTGAAGGGAAAATAAAAGAAGTGAAAATACAGAAGGTAGAAGAGATATTTACGTGGAAGAATGTTATTCGATTAAAGATCTACTTTAAATAAAAACTATTTGAGTGGCAAAGTTCTTATCATCAAAATGATTGAATTGATATATTAAACTCACAAAATATCATAACTCCTGCAATTAAATAAAAGAAGTTATTACATTGAAGCTGTTTCTCAGGAAAGAAAATATTATAACAATATATTGACTAAGAAAAGGTAATAAAATATTTTATGAAAGCAGCAGTATTGTTAAATAAATTTAGAAAGCATGTTCTATTTTTGTACTAGTGAGTATCTACTCAACTGTAATGGTGTTTTAATTTGGTTTCAGGTAATTTAACCTACTAAATATTACATAGAAAGTACTGTCAGATTATGGTGATCAACGTTAACACTGTTCATAAACATTGTTACAGACATACAAAATAAGTACGACGATTTTGTAGTATCTTCCAATGAAAACTAAAATTTTGTATGAACTTTTAAATGGGAAAAAGAGACGGTGCTTTTAATATTGGAGGTATTCACCCTTGCGCATTTCGAAGTTTACAACAGGGTGTCTACTAAATATTTGTTTCTAAATTTCACGTTTTTTTTTAGGTTTATATATTATACGAGGCGTGTCCGGAAAGTAAGTACCGTTTAAAAAAAAAAAGTAATAAAACAGGTTTGTTCAAGCCAAATTTATTATTACAAGAATAAACACACTTTCAACTATTTTTCAACGTAGTATCCACCTATGTTCAAACATTTGTTGGAGCGGATGACCAACCTGTCCAAACTTTCCTCAAGAAAACAACCCGGCACTGTCCGGCTAGTAAGCATCGTTTCGTTTGAAAGCCACGACAGCGCTAGTGTCGGAGCTGCGCGCATCTACACTAATTTCACTGGTTCACTGCTTCTCCACTGACGCCATTACGGTTGAATTGTGAGTGTACTGTGTCCTGTAATCGTTTACAATGTTTAAAACAATTGCTGAACCCGATGCCTGTGAGATTCGTTCTGTTATCCGGTTTTTGAATGCAAAAAGAACATTACCAGCCGAAATTCATTGTCAAATTTCAAAGACCCTACTTGGCGCCATCTGACTACCACTTGTTCCTGCATTTAAAAAACGAGAGATATTTGAGAAGATTCACTGCCACGATGCTGTCCATCAGACACACATACACGGGCTGACAAAGCACCGCTCGCACAAGAAATGAGCGAACTACCAATCAACCATCGTGCCTCCTTAACTAGTATATTATCCATCCTAATATCAGGGGCTATAGTGCTGAAGTGGACAGTACGGTTTTCAAAACTATAACCAAGGTAGCTTACTCAGCTTGTGTGATCATAGGAGAATAATAAGAAGCAACAAGAAAACTAATGTTAGTTAAATACTACTTCATTAGACTTAATATACTGTCTGGAGACAAAATAAACAATGGAATAAAATCCACGTTGCGGGTAAGATCAATTCTGCAAATACTATAGTAAACAACATTCAGATTCAGTCGGCCCAAAAAATTACTTCTTTTGAAAATAGTTTCTGATAAGCATGGTAATTATTTTTGTGCTTATTATATGCCCAAACACTACATTCAGAAGTCAACAAAATTGAGGTTGACGGCAGATACAGAAATTCTTAGTGATATAATTTTCCGTGCAAGGAATGAACTTTTTTTTAGACCGACTATATAAATATACATATACACATAGATCAGTACTCAAGTAAAAAACAGATTAAGTACACTAAAGGAGTTGCAATGGTAACTTCTCCCACCACCTGCAGAAAGCATGCATAGAACTACTACAGCTTACGCGCAAAGAAGCAATTTAATATTATGATAACTCTACTCCTTAATATTTAATTTTTCATTCTTCAAGCTTTAGGGTGACTGTTTGTGCGCACACATTATTATAAAACGATATTAAAGTTTTTTCTTTCTTTTCTTTTCTTTTTTTGTCTTTTTTCTTTCCTTTTCTTTCTTTCTTTTCCTTTTTTTTTTTTTTTTTTTTTGTACATAGATGATTTATCATAATCAAACATATATTCTAATGCAAACTATAATTCCGTTGGATCTTGAAATTACTTATTTTTATACACGTTTTTAAATTGAATTAGTTTTAAGTGCACGAACAACATGTAACTACTAATTTAAAAATATAAAGGTAAAACCAATAGATTCAGGAGCATTGAAGTATGCAAAATAAAATAATACGATAGAAAATACTTACGTAAAATTGGAAGGCCACATGGCATCGAATGTGAAATGTTTCCATACTAATGCAAGTTTCTATTTACCCACATAATATTGTCATTACATGCAGAATTACAAGCATACAATAGAAACATGCACATACATTTTCCATACTGTGGCTTAATCACCACGAAAACAGATATCAAAAATTACGATTTGAGCCTACAACATAATATATACAAAATCTCATACAAAAGAGTGATTTTTAGCTATAGTACATTTATGGGAGGGAAAACAGCCTATACCATAACGAAAGAAATATATTATGATGAATGCCTCCTTTCAACTAGTGAATGTAACATAATAAATACGTAAATAGTAACTCCTATTATTGCTAACCCAGAATATATCAAATTATTTGGGTTTCCGAAACACTGAAAAATCACTGTGATAATCAATATCATTAAAGCTGCACTCCCAACCTACATACATTTCTTGTGGGAATGTTTAGTTTCTAACAAATATGAGTTGGTAACTTCAAGGAAATTTGGATGGGAGAGAATATAATTTCCGCTGTTAGATATTTGGGTGCATACGGTTTAAGTCACAAGCAAAATTTACCGGAAAATAAATGTCTGGGAATTTATTTCAAATACGATCTGGATACGTGTGTATTGTATGTTGCATATGTAAATAGTAGGCTGGCCAACGGAAACGTAAAATCAGCCGAACTAATGAACAGTAGAACATCAGTTATATATTGGGCACGTTGATTTTTCCATCTTAACAAATTTCTCTGATTTTCTCTATACAATTAAGGGAACTAATCAAGAAGATTTGGGTGAAGCACATCTGTGGTGGGTACTGAGACCACTACAAGTCCGCTACACCGCTGGGATTCTGTGATTTACTACGTTTTCTT